>NC_048278.1:24179674-24545924 GCF_009762535.1 Notolabrus celidotus | reverse complement strand
TTTATCACAGTGCATGGGTAATAACCACTCTGTAAAACACACTGTAAACACAAGGTTAAAGCTAAGTCAGCCTCGTCCATCAAAGCTAGAAACAGGTTTAATTAGGAGCCCTCTTACAGCACAGTGACATTTCTGTTTGTTTACCATCTCACATGTTTTGTTGACATGGGGTTATTTAGCACCAGCAACAAGCTGTACTGTACCGATGAAGAGAGAAATGGCAGCTGATATTATAAATTGCCGACCCCAGACAGTGAAGTCCCAGCAGGTGTTTTCCTTCAGCTGTCACCTGCTGGGACATCACTGATTGCAGTGAAGGCACTTCTCTCTTCTTTTAACTTAAAAGAGAGCTGTGTATCAGCAGCTGCATGCTTTTTGTGGTTCCTTATGGTTTTTAAATTAGGTATTCTTTCAACTTCATAAAATAGACATAGTATCTGCCTGTTTAATACAGTTCATTGCTATTAAAAAATCACTAAGATTATTTTAGAAATTGAATTCCTAACCAAGCATTAGCGATTAAGACATTGGATAATTCCCGCGTTATATCTGTGCCTAACATTTAGATATAAAATACTGATGTGAGCATTTTAGGATGTTCCATTAAAAATTTAACTCTTGATGATTTAGAATATGTCACATAATAACAATAAGTCACATGTCTTTTAGTCAAACTACCTGAGTTGAACACAAAGCTTTGGAGTGCTGCTGACTGCAGGCTTCACACTGATGTAATTTTGCTTCTGACAGACAGAGCTAACTTGGTATTTGCATTACTAACTTAACTCTGAGATAAACATTGGTTAAAGCTACAGTAACTTACAGGTGTGGTAAGTAAGTAATTTGAGGTTAAGCCTGCTCCTCACAACAATACATCATCATCTCTTTGTGTCACAAGTCAAATAATATATATTTTTTTGATTTCTCTCCCTCTTTCTGTATTTTTCCAGTGTCCCATGGTCTGTGATTCTGCATCCCACCGTGCCACCATCGACAGAGAAAATAACCCACTGACAGGGCCAGGTATGATACAAATGTGAACACCTGCAATTTCAAGTTTCATTGCCATATACTTGGAAAAAAAGTGTACTAAAAAAGAAAGGAAAAACACTATGATTTATCTTTCTTCTTACTTTTCTAGATTTAGTTTTTGTTGGTCAACATGCATCAGAACAATTCAGTAAAGGGTAAATGTTAAAACGTGTAGAGGTGTACTGCTGCCACCACATATAAAACACGTAACACACAGTAACATGAAGGTCATTATGACATCCATCCACGTAACACAAGGATGAGTATGCATTACTTGAATCAATGTGAGAACCTGGTGGTCATTTTTTATGTGTGGCAGCAATATACTTCAGTAAAAACTCAACCTGTAATCCACAAACTCTATTGTCACCATTGTGCTTATTAACACAAGATAACATCCTCCATTATCCAGAAGTCTCTTAGAGTTGATTGGTAACTGATCGACACCCGACTGCCCTTGAAAAACCCTTTCTTTTCACAAGGCTTGAAGCATCTATTTGGAAACCAGTTTGATTGAAAAATTAATACATCCTGCTTGTATTAAATACAGCCCTTCTGTTATTCTGTCAGTGAGTCAGAGCAGTGGGAGGTAACTGACAATGAGGTGAACCCTGTCAGTCCTTTGTGGACTAAGTGAGCACAAGAGAAAGATGCCATGCTAGCTGCGTGAGACTAATTTAGTGACAACACAGAAAGCTAGCTACCTCTCAGGCAGAGAAACAGAACAGTTGAGATAAAAAATGAAAGACGTGTAGACAGAAAGGGGATAAACTTGAAAAGGTCACGACTCCTGTTGTGTTGAAACTTCACAGCCCTTCTGCCGAGGAGGCTCGGGAAACTAGTTTCTCTTTTTCATCCTGAGCATTCATTTGTTCCACTTCCATTTTCTCTTTTATCCAGATTCCCTACGTCTCCCTGAACTCCCCAGCAGCCCCACGCCTGTTGTCATGGTGTCATTGTCGCTTACCGTTTCAGCTGTGATTAGCTAGTGAACTGCAGCCACATTTGCAGGTGCACATCTGCAGCCCGTCAAAACAATATCCTCCCTGCAGACCCTGCCAGATTGAGTAATGCAATTGCTCTTCCAATTTTATTACCTTTCAAAATGAGCATGCAGAGAGCGCGGGAGACGGGGGAGCCCACGCGCAGCACGTCTGGTGAAGTCATTTTCTTAAGAGGTGTCGAGGAGGGAAACGGAGGCATCTGATTGGTGGTCAGATTAGTTTGGTGGCAGGGGGGAGATCAGGGGTTAATCCGCTTCTCTTTCGGAGGTGTAAGTCAGCAACTGTTGCTCTGCTGATGAAGGTTGTGCCTCCACCCCTTTCTTCTGCATGTTTGCGTCACTCCCAATTTATTTTGTCTTCCATATGACTTTCTGACTTCTTCTTATCCCCATGCCAACAATATCTAAATATCTCATTTCATATGCTTTTACTATAAAAGACCTTTCTAGGGTCATATTATCCCAGGCTTAATGGCCGTTAGTTTTAACATCAACCTCAGAATTAATTTACAGAAAAAAATATCAAAAATGTAATGTAAATTGAGCTTCAGTGAGCACCTTCAATAAAGTATTGTCAAATTACCATACACATTTTTTTAAAGGCACCAAGCTGTTCCATCCATGCACCGCCATCCTTTCTTCACGCTTCTCTTACACTAAACATTGATTTGGTAGGTAATAAAGACCTGCTAAACATGGATAAACATCATTATGCAGAGGCATAGCTGCTTTTGTAGATGTACAACAGTGCTGCCACACTGTGTGTCAGAAATATCATACCGTGTGTTGCCTTATCTCTTAGGTGCTTAAAGGTAAAGTCAGGGATTATATGTTTTACTTTAACAGTCACTGAAAATGACCACTTCATCAACCCTGTCAGTTTGTTTTTCAATAGTCAGAAATTCCCTTTGCCCATCTGTGGATCCAGCCCAGCTCATGCCTACTAAAGCAAACACTGAGATTCATCTTTGAAAACTTGATGAGTCATCTGGGTACTGCAGCTTTCGGGTGTAATAATGTATTCATCAAGGATTGACTACACTTTTACCCCATTTCCTAGTATTATAACAGTTTCTGTTGAAGATTAACGTCCCCTATGTTTGTAAAACAGTTGGAATTTTGATCAGATCAGACAGATAAATCACCTACTTTTAAAGACTGAATGTCATGCGGTGTTTCAGAGTGTCTTCACATCTAATTATTTAAAGAATTTGCTCCGAAACCCAGAGGCGGTTCCCTTCTTAACCCCGGTTTGTTTGGACATGTGTGAACGCAGCAACTGAACCCTGATGCTGAACAAACTAGCAAGCCAAGATTGCCTAGAAGAGGTGGTCTCGGCTTGCTCTCAATCGAACCCTTGAGCAGTTTGTTTGCAGTGAGAATGCAATCAACGCAGCAACTGAAACAAATAGCTGCTTGATTCATCACATTCCAGTAGTAGGTGAGATAGTTGGCATAAAAATAGTGATAGGCTAATGCTGCTCGCTGTCTCCATCCAATTCATCAGCAGCAGCAGCAGCAGAGCTGGTGCTAGTCATAGCGACATCACAGGACCCGAGGAACCGACAGCTGGTTAGTTCTGAGGATTTTGTTCAGCTTGTTGAAGCAGAGGTATTGTCCTTCTTAGCCTTCTCATCACTGGAACCTGCACTTATGCCAAGCTAGTCTCGTACCTTTACAAACAGCTGTCAGAGTTTCTTGGCCTTCACATGACCCTGCTTGGCATGGTGATGAAAGCGCCTACCATTCATGCACTGATTCTGAAGTTCGTAAACTTCAGTATTTTTCTGAGTGGTGTCCAAACTTTGATAAATGTTCTCATCAACCAAAAAGTCAATGAGGCATTTGACCTCCTCGCTGCTCCAATCCAACCCATGACCCATTGTGTAGATAGGTGAACCGGCCCACGTTAGTTACCATCTTGGAGCCGGCTTCCCAAAATGCAAAGTGCAATCTAAACCTGTTTATGCAGTGAGAAAAGGAGGCTATGACATAATAACGGAACACTAAAAGACCCAGGGGAATTTGCAAATGTATTATTTTATCATCTGAATCGAAACAAAGAAAACAATCTACAGGTGTGAACGCACACTTAGAGTTTCATATCTTGGATAAAACCACAGGATATATCACAGGAAACGCAGGCAGTAATATAAGCTGCTATGATCTGTTGAAGTCGCTGTGTACTTTGCAACTAAATTATGATGGTGTGAATGGACTTCACAGTTTTCTTTTTAATATATAAGAGGATATATATTTGATCTCAGTATTTTGTGATGATTTCCAATGTTTTTCCAATGTTGAATTTAAAACATACCAAACAGCAGAGTTTGTAACATTTCATATACTCAAAAAAAGCTTAAAAAATAACTTCATCTGTTGTGCGTCTTCCTTCACCCTTCTACATTGAGGGACCCTAGTGAACTGAAACACCAGAGGGCAATTGCGTAGCTCCACAAATATTAATGCCCTGAACTTTTAGACGGATGACATTGAAGAGAGGACAATCTGGGGTCAGATCAGTGTACAGTACAGTATTGAGGGATCGATACTAGGTCTGTGCTCTGTTTTAGAGGCGTTGCTCCTACTCCTAGAAGTCAAGCAGGAAACATTTCACTGATTGCCACGCATGTTTGACTGCCTTGAGCAAGATTGTCACCGTTCCACCCCTGGTGCTTCAGCTTTGACTTATTGAGTGACTTCTTCTCTGACTGCAGCTCTAGAAGGGACAGGGGCAGTAAACAGTGTGAAAGGCACACGGCTTTCTTGCCCTCTGCTGCAAGCATGCAGATAAGAGCATTAGAGCTGTTTTTCCTTTCCAGCCTTTCGATTTGCTGCTATTAGACACTCTGCAAAATGATGAAGATGGGTCTGGATCTGAATGGGTTTAAATGGGAAAGCTGGGTGTTGGAGTTAGCAAACAAAGTTTTAATATTCTAAAGTCTCTGTCGCAATGTAATACAATAAACAAGCAATTAAAATGGAAATGGAGGAAATAATAAGGCAAAGATTAACAGGACAAGGACTCTATTTCAGACTGTCTTCTGCTCTGCAGTGTTTCTGCTGAGGTAAATAGAGAGAAGGCCTTGGAAATTTGCAACACCTTATCTACAGCAGACACACTTATTGATTATAGAATTTAATTTTGGCTTCATACCTCATGTGACTTTTGATGAGTTTCTGTCTGTAGTGTCCTTGAGGTGTGGAGCTGTCAAAGTTATTTCAGATCTGCTGTTCTCACTTTTGAAAGGTATAAAGTTAACACCAGCTGATGATCATGATGCATTTCCTGCTGTGTCAATATACCTTTCTCCTCCTCCTCTCCCCCTTTTCAGTGTTCAAGAACCCAATATGCAAGGTGTACAGATTTCAAACAGTGGACAGCAAGTGGATGCTGGTGCGGGAACAAATGGAGGAGTGCACGTTATCCTTTAGCATCCCCAGGCAGCTGCTGTCGCTGTATATTCAGGAGGACATGAGCAGGTAAGTCACTCTGAAATCATACCTGGATGTCACTGCCAGCTTTCTCATTGCATCAGAAAGCTTGTTTCCTTATGGTGCAGGCATCATTGAACCTGTAGAAGACAAACAATCAAAAGTTCAAAGTAAAAATCCCAGTTAGGAGTATGAAGGTTCTAGACTTTCTTTCTCAACCCAGTTCGCAGATGTAAATGATTATTTAAAAGATCCGCCTGTATTTGGAGAGAAGTGAATTATTCAGATCTGTTAACACTTCAAAAGAGGCTCCTAAGTCCACGGATCCAGAAAACGGCAAACATTGTCTCTTTCAAACACTCGCTCCTGCACACCTTCTCCCCGTCCTCTCTTATAGCACTGAAGGAACGCTCCTGGAACATCCTGCCACCAGTGCTGAATCAGACAAAAACTTTGGAGAGTTAAAAAAAGTTCTAAAAGTTTAAATCCTCAGGACTTCAGTACTGGCTTACCTGTGCTTACATTTAGTGAGTTTTTATATAGTAACTTTTAACTGCAATACCATTAATTTATGAGTCATTTATGCACACGCATGCACCCCCCCCCAACACACACACACACACACACACACACACACACACACACGCACACAATGTGCAGTGACAACACAAACACACACACACACACACACACACACACACACACACACACACCACACAGAGGGAGAGAGAGAGAGAGAGAGAGAGAGAGAAAACTAGTTAGTGAGGAGTATTACTGATAAAGAAGGACAAATAAAAAAAGGAGGAAAGAGGGAAAAGGGTAAGGAAAGAAATAATAAATAAGTAAAGAAAGGATGAAGTAAAGTAAAATGGACCAAATAATTAAGGAAAGAAGGAGAGTAAATTAGAAGGAGGGAAAATGAATGACAGAAAGAATGAAATGATAGATTCATTAAAAGGTAATAATAAAAGAATGATTCAGAGATATAGATGGATCAAAATTCAACCAAATGAAAGTGAACTAGAGAAAAAACTATATTTTGATTAAAGAAGTCACTTTCTTTTTCCATCAGGCCAAGAGCAGTTGTGGTCTGAATGAATACTGCCCTCAGTGCAGGTTGTTTGTTGCACAATAGTCAGTCACGGTAGTTATTTGCTTTGCAGAAACAGCCTTCTTTCATCAAATGATATTTGGTGGTATGTCTTTTGGATTCCATAACTCTCTCTGCAGTGCTTTAAAATGGTCATCTGAAAAATATGCTGGTTGTGTAAGTTAGATGCTTCCTTTTTGTAAAAAGTTTCACATTCAAAGGAATGTGAATCAAAGAAAGACATTAATGTCCAGTCCAGCTGATGCTGTATGGAATGAGAACAGGTGGAGGCAAGGTCAGAAGCAGGTGATGTTTCAACAGTCCGCAAGTTTGTTCCTGTAATTAGATAAAAGAGCCCCCTCCCTCCGGCCATACCAGTGTTTGTCAAGGCAGATCATTACTCAGCTGCCCTGTTGTCCCTGGCAACCCCTTCTCATACATACCACACAAAGGCATGCATTAACACACCAACAGCTTGGGGGCATTTCTTTCTGCTCATCTCAATACAAGGAAAATGCACAAAAAGAAGCAATCAGAGGTATGAATGAAGATGGTAGTGGGAGGAGAGAGTTTGATTTGTAATCACTGTGAGAGTTCAAGGACACAGTCACGTGCAAAACAATCACAGACACACGCACGCACGCACGCACGCACGCACGCACGCACGCACGCACGCACGCACGCACACACGCACGCACGCACACACGCACGCACACACGTACAAATGCAATCTTAACCTCTGCCACAAAGGAAAGAATCACTCAGACGTTATTGATCGATTGACAAGACGATCTGTGTTGTCAGTTCACCTCTTAAATACTGGAATCCATGAGATTCCTGCCCTCTTTTTCCCACGTGTCCTCTTAACCTTCTCGTTTAAATAGAAGATGATCTGCTGTGCCAACAGATGATTTAAATCAGGACTAAATTTAGAAGACAATTATAGAATACTTATTAAATGTTTTATCTTTTAAATACAGCCCGTGCTCACACAGCCAGCTCCCAACCATGACTAGCATACACACTGTTTGTTTATTAAAAGGCGTGTGTTCCATATCTCCAGCACCTCTCCTATAATCCTCTTTTAATGTTGTCTTTTTCCATGCTGCCTCTACATTTAGCCAGTTCTTTCAGACAGGCTCACTATGGGGCTAGCTTTATGTTTTTAATGATTCAGTTAAAGCTGCAAAGTTGGGAGTGCAGCGGATGGTGGGTGGTTTAGTTTGCTGCACCACTCAGAGATTATCTTCTTCCCTGTGTTTGTTGGCTTTTGATGTCTGCAGTCATGTTTTAATTGAACACAGAGGTGGCTGATTTTTCTTTGTTTCTCTGGTTAAGATGCCATGACTCCTTGCATGTGCGCGTATGTGTGTGTGTGTGTGTGTGTGTGTGTGTGTGTGTGTGTGTGTGTGTGTGTGTGTGTGTGTGTGTGTGTGTGTGTGTGTGTGTGTGTGTGTGTGTGTATGTGTGTGTGTGTGTGTGTGTGTTTGTAAAGATAATTAATGCGTGTGTTGTAGAGTGTCAGTGTGTGGGTGTCGATTAAACCCCATTCATTAAGAGCTGTCTGCTTTCTCATTAATGAAAAAAAAGCATGTCCCCTCTTCTTTCCCTGTAAATAAACTAGATGTGATTGTGTATGGAGATCACACAGGTGACAGTTTGACATCACTATTGTTTTGTATGTTCAGCGTCAGTGTTAATGACTCAGTTTGTTGGATAAAGCTGTTTATGAGCAGCATATGTTGTGAGAATAAAGTTTTATTTGTTTCTCAGTCCTTTCACAAAGTTTTTATGGACCCCTCATACAAAGGCCTCTGTGGTTAAAGTGCTGTGACACTGTAACATAAGATGAAAAGAAGCTCTTCACATGACAGGTGTGAGATTTATTCTCTTTTAAGAGTCACCTATCCAAGTCAATTGAACGTATCGTGCTGCCTACTTTTCTGCTCATTTATCTTCTGAGGTCTGTGTCATGTGTAGCTCATAATAATTGACAGAACTGTGTCAGTTTCTACACACCTATGAAAAAAAAATTGCATACAATTTTAAATGGATTTGTTCACTCACTGTCACTGTCTATCTTTCTTGTCTTGTGCTCTCCAAAGATTACAATAACCAGGAGAGCTCTAAAAGTTTGGGCTTCCCTTTGGGAGAGCTGTTGTGTCGGCCGTGATTTTTTTATAGCCTATGGGTAAAACCAACTACTTTGCCCAATTTGAGGGCTAAGAAGTGTATCCATACAAAATACATGTTAGGTTGTTTAGAACCTTGTATATCTTACTTTACTACCCAGATTTCTTAATGATCTTCTGTTTGTGTAAGATGCTTGGTTCTGACTTGTCAAAAGTCCTTCACAACCCCTTCACAACAGTTGTTAACTTTCACTAACATGAGCAACGCCAGAGGCAAACTGATCACACGTCATGTCAAATCAGTGCGTGGAAAAGAGGTCTGCTTCTGCTTGTTATCACCATAGACTGTAAGGTAAGGTAAAACCCATAGACTTTATAAGATATGGACGTAGTATACGTGACGTCACGGGGGCGATTGTGACGTAAAGAGGCGGGCTTTGAGCCTCCTAGCAAACAGCTACAGTGTTCCCGCCTGTCAATCAAGTCAGCTGCACCTCTCATTGGAAGAATCGTAATCTCAATATCTTCGAAATTGCCACGTTAGAAAAAAAATCACCCCCCCGTACAGTGTGTGCCAATCAAGAAATGAGCTATCCAGACTACACTTGTGTTTTGTACCAGGCTGTAAACATGTTTATTTCTGCTGTAAAGATCGTCTTCTTTGAATTGGTGTGTATGCGGTTTCTAGTACTTCTGGAGCCAGCCTCAAGCGGATCCTCGATGAACTGCAACGGTAAAACCGTTAGCTTCTGTTAGCTTCGTATTGGTAAACAATGTGGCTAAAATGTTCGTTTCGATTAGCATGCTAATTCAGCAGGCTAAACATCACCAATATAACATATTAATTCCTGTCCAGCAATCCTAGCAGTGAGCAGAGCAGCTGAATGAGGGCAGTTTCATGTTAAATGGACTGCAGCGGGCAGATAAGAATCCATGGAAGCCATGGAACGCTAACTGCTGTGGAATCACTGGGACATTAAAAAAAAACAAAAAAACAACAGTATGTGACAAGACCTTATGTATTACATTAAACAATGCATTCACCATACATTTTTTTTCCATCATTTGATTTCTTATGTATAAAATGATAATTGGACCCCTTATTTTCAAATGTCAGCCATAAGTTGTAAGACTAAAGGACCTCCAATCTTTCAAGCACATTGTAACCCTACACTAACTGTTATCACACTTTTCTTCAGTAACAACTTTGCTCTTTATAAACAATAGTCCTCTGATTAAGGAGGTGATATTATATATCTCTCTTCACCATCCCTTTGCCTTATCACAGTCATTAAACAGCAGATAGGTTTCCCTGTTATTGAAGCCATTATCTATCACTAACACAGGATCATCCACCCTGACCTTCACTCCAGCAATCCAGACACAAAATCACAGACCTCTCAGAGGACAAAAAGCAGTGTGGTTTCACTCTGTGAAATCACAGCCACTGAGAGACACAGACAGGGTGGATAGATTACTGTAAATTGTCGCAATTTCTCAAAGAGCAGTGTGACGATCAAGCTCCCAGTAAAATCTGTGATATAAACCATAAAATTAGAGAACATTGCCTCTTGATTGATAAAATGACCCATTTATTGTATTAGGGGATACTTGAACTGAAGTGAGCCCACTGGAAACAATACATGTGATTGAAATTAGGGAGAAATGTGAGATGATCTTATTCATACCCCACTGTCTGGGAGAAGTTACCTCACTGCTGCAGTCTTTACAGTACAAGACTCTTGATATCATTACTTTATTCAGCCCAAAGCTTAAATTAGCATGGATCAGTTACAGACCAGTACTTCTTTTTCTATTCTGATTCCTTTGTTTGCTTTTTGAAGAAGTCCTGTTACATTTTTCTTAGTTTTAAATTCAGAAGTTGCTTTTTTCAGAGATCTTGTCTCTGTGACTTCAGCTCACAACAGCTTCTGAATAAACATGTTTATTCATCATTGCTCCCAGTTTAAATCCCTTTATCATGAAGATCAGTATCAGACACTATTTATATCTAACTTAAAAATAGCACTTCCTTTAAATAACTTAAACCTGTATTCCTGTTTGTGGTAAAATTATAATTGTTGCCTTATTTCAAGAAGAAGCTTTTGGCCTCTAATTCGGCCATAAACATAACTTACTTACAACCACCTACCACCAACCAATATGAGAAAATGGCCTCATATTTGATGTATCATTTGTTTTACAGCCAGTTGTGCATGCTTTTTAAAAAAAGTTTCTCCTCGTGTCATTTTTCAATGTTGCTGTATGAATGTACACATACATATTAAGGGCTGAAACTGACTGTGCTGAAATGAATATTTCAAGAGTCAGTTCATCCTATTTTAATTATCCCACACAAAAAACCTAACCATCATTATCAACCCAGTCAGGCAATTTGTTATAATTTGCTCAAATTTTCATTGATCCATCCCAAAGATTTTTACATCTCTCTCCTTAGAGGAATGGAATTTATTTCCAGCAAACTTATTACTGCCCAAATGATATAATTATTTTTGATATTGTATCCGAAAAAGCATCACAGGCTGTGAAGACATTTACAAGTGGAAATCCACTTGTAAATTCTCTCTGGTGGCCAAGCTATGTAATGGAGACAAGTATTTTCCATTTCTGTTCTGCAAGATCTTGGATCTACATTAACTGTAATACGGTCAGTCCACTCATAGAATGTAGGCCTGTGTCTTCTTTTATTTGCTCTGATTGAAATAATTACATCTTCTGGGTGAGATGTGGGCTTGCGAGTTTCCTCATCAGAGTTTAATTACTGTGATGACATATGTTGAAAAAAAAAAACAGGACAAGGAGGGTGATGCATTTCCTCCAACGATCCAGGTCTTGACAGCAGTGAGGGGGTAGCACTGAAGTTTACCTCCCATCAAAGGAAGTTTCAGTGCCTACAGGTGGATGTTTGGGTAAAGATGTAGCCTCCAAAATGCTAACAATAGTAGCAATGTAGCAAAAGAGTGAGTGTAGACTTGACAGCAGAACTACATGATTAAAAGAGTATGTTTGACATTTGATGCTGCAGGAAGACTGTGTGTGTCCTAGGAGAGCCGCGGTTCATAGACTGGCTTACAAGATTTGCTTCATTACATTGGTACACGCAGCAGTAGTCGCTGACTCAACTTGGACCTGCAACCATTTGTTGCATATCCCCCCACTCTCTCTTCACCATATTTCAAGTCTCTCTTCGGCTGCCCTAAGCAATCCAGGCGAGGGGCAAAACACAATCTTAAAAATAACATCAGATTTTTCTAAACAGCTACAATGTGCTTGCCATGTCAGATATTCCGCAGACTTTGTTGTAATCAGTGATTATTTTAAGTATTTTCTTGTATGGCACTGGTTGGCCTAGCGGTTAAAGCATGCGCCCCATGTACAGAGGATTTAGTCCTCGTCACAGCGGTCGCTTGCTCGACCACAACCCTTTGCTGCATGTCTTCCCCCACTCTCCGCTCCACATATATTCTGTCTCTCTTCATCTGTACTATCATGAAGAAAAAATGCAAAATAACTTTGAACAAAAAAAATGTTTCTATCAAAGTCATAACTCCTTTGAAAACAGATTAGAGCCAGGGGTCAGGAATGCATGAAAAAAAATGCTTTTTTTCTTAATAAATTGGCTACAAATGCATATTTCAAATATTGTGTTTGATGCTACATGTGACCTTGAATCTCTCTGCCTCTTTCTCTCTGGCACTGTTTCTATCACACTCTGCTGTGCATTGAAATACTTCAAAGTAATCTATAAATAAGTGACGCACCTGGAGGAAATCAGGAAATAGTCTGGAAAGGCTCTGAGCGCCTAATGCTTTGTTGTAGTAGTTGAACTACAACAAAGAAACAACTACTGCATTATGCATTAAAGGCAATTATGCCTGCTCTTAACAATGAGTCGAATGGACAAGCATTTAAACATGAGGGCTTTCATTTTAGGACATACAGCATGCAAAATGTATGAGCTGTAATCACTGAAAATTGGGCTTGTTTTCAGGAAAGCAATGCTTGAGGCCCTGTATTTATTATCCTGAATACTAAATTGAACCTCCTTCAACCCTTAATTTCTGTAATATCACTTCAGTTTACTTTTCAATTCATGCTAGGGCTTGTTTTGTAAATTATGTCAGTCCATCAGATGTGGCCTCTCACATGCAAATGATATATCAATAAAAGAGGCTTTAGTTCCTTGTAGGAAAACTGGCCCATCCACACACACAGAGACATGTAGCAACACAGACACAGATGCACACTCTCATGCACAATCACTGTTATTTCCTATAAAAGAGGAACAGATGATATTAGCCCAAGGCTGCAGGAGCAGATTGAGAGTCAAAAAACTGCTCCACTGACACCAGTAAAGACTGGATGGGTTTATTTTCTAAATAATGGTAGAAGAAGGAGCAGGGGAGAAATTTGATTGGGAAGGATGGATAAGTGGGCACTTAGCTGGAGGTTTAGAAATGTGTTAGGCTCAGTGCAGGGTGCTTGCTTTAGGACTTAACTGTGCGTGAATGTGTGACTGGTTCAGTTTCTGTCAGTGTTTTATGTTATTTTTAATAATTTTGTACCCCGACTAGAAAACCGAGACAATTTCAGAGCACTTTTGGATGCACGGAGGGATCTCAAAACCAGATTAGAAAAAATCTTGATAATTTTTCCTTCTGTATGTTAGACTGATGTGATGTGAATGCAGAAAATACACCCAAATTGATGTTAAGACTCTAAACAGCTATGATCTCTGTAATACCCAATAAATCTACAAAGCTCCTCACAAACATGTGTTTCACTGTAGGGTGCAGGACCTGAAGGATCTTGGGGATCTTTCTCCTCACTGGGACAACTTAAGAAAAGAGGTGATGACACGATATGGTGGAATCATCAGCTGCTACCAGGAGACTTTGGCTGAACTGGACAAGATTACAGGTACGACTACGCTCGCTGCAAAATCTCAGTGGCATCTATGGTCATGACTGTTTGATGGAAGTACATTTTGGGCTTTAGGGTCACATCAGCAGTTCTGATCTCAACCAGGACCTATAATACAAATGAAGAGTTAATTTGCAAAAACTCTGTTTTTATACATTTTCAACAAAACATATTTCTTTTTTACATAGATTTTACTAAGTCATTTTGACTTAGTCAAAGCCACCCAACCTCAGTTGATTGATCATACCAAAAGCTAGTATTAGAAAAAATATGTTTTTTGATACATTTTTTTAATTTTTCAAAAGTGAGTTAACTTTTTTTGCAAATGAACTCTTCAAATATTTGATTAATCATCAGATCATTAGTTTTATTTACATGAAACTGAGTCATCATTGTTCTTTTTCTTTTGTGTTTGCTTTTTCTCCTGTGGAAAGTAGAACTAGAGCACAATATCCACATGTCAACTTTTCTTTTTTTGAAGCAGAATAAGTATTTCTTTCTTTGGAACACCCAGGGTTGGACTTTTGAAAGTAAACTCTTGTGTTATGTGTGGTCTCTACAGAGACACTTGTGGGAGGGATTAAAGGAGCAAGGTGTAAAGTGTCTGTTATCTGGACCAGCTTGTTATAACTGAGTCACAGCACAAAACACTGCGACGTCTCCTCACCTGTGAGGTTAAGTCCAGAAAGAGAAGCCATCTCTGGGTTGAAGGATGGATTCTGGATGATTTGTGTCAACAGAAAGCTTAGTAAAAGGTTGTTTTATTCGTCTACTTGCTGTCAAGGAGTTTCCATAGCAACCTAGGTTTCATCAGGGGCGACTGAAATGTTTGAGCCCATGTGCTCTTCTGTGCTCTGTATAAGTAAATGCTTGCTGTGCTCATAAAAACTGATACAAATTTCCTCTATGTGCAAAGGGAAACATGAGTTGCATCTCATTTGCAAATGATCTGTGTTCTACTTGGTATGCAAATATATCTCCCTTTTTTTTACTCTTTTTGAAAATGTTTTACAGAACAAAATTAATCCTCTCAGTTAGCCCTGTAGAGAGCACAGCTTGTAGTTAGGCTGTTTTTAATTTGTTGCTGACATTGAACAAGGAAACACTAGATAACTGTAGAATGGCATTCTGATAATCACATTTTTAAACTGATTCAGGGATCTGTAGTTGATTTATTAGTTTTATTAAGTTTCATTATTCAAAAGCAAGATTAAAGCAAGGACTAGACACACTTAAAGTGTTCTGGAAGTACAGTTGGCGTCATCCTTATATTGCACAAGCCCTAAAATACCCACACTCCTGCTATCGTACCAAACAGCAGATGTTAGCTGTACAGTAATTTTCGGACTGTCCTCAACTAAACTCGCAAAATTATTACTAATGAGAAACTTAACTGGAGCAACAAGAAACATTAAAAAGCTCACAGACTGATCAATTACTGGGAGTTTGTTTTAACTCTCCCCCTCCATAATCTCTTTCTATGCATATTTTAGTGTGCTAAATGAACATTATAGATTATTTTTACCCTGTATCTCCTTCATCTCCATAATAAGATATGTGTTTCAGCTGCTTTCTGCTTTGTTCAGCTGATAAGAGATATTGGTGTTAATGCCTCTGCACTGCGAGGATGGGGGAGGATGGATAATGTGACATTGGTCATTATGGTTCGTGACAAGTCTCTTGTGTGGGCCAGATGCTGCAATACATGGAGGAGTTCCTGCCAAACTCCACACCCCTATCAAACCCTGAATTCATTTAACAGCATGACAGACCCTGCTGAACAAGTTGGGTGGGCAAGATGCTGGAGATTAATTATTGATAAGTTATTTCACCTTTTTTTTTTTTATTAAGAGTGGGGACAGAGTGAGACAGTGTGGAGGGTGTTTTAGAGTTGGAGACCAGTGAGTGAGCCAAGGTAGGGAAGATAAGTGATGAGAAGATGATTGTGCAAACCAAACAATCTGTAACATGCAGATATAGAGAGTTTATCCCTCATAAGAGAGGTTTATGTATTCAAAAAATTCAAGGCAGAATCGTTATCTTATCTTGAATGATCATACAAAATAATGCCTTTAAATGGTGTTCAATTAGTATGTTATTTCTTTAAATAAAGCAGACGGCTGTTCACAAATGAGTGAAGCTCCACTCAAGCTTTCTCCCTGTTAGGGGGAAGATTTTCTTTGTTACTCTGGCCAAATGTTGCCAAGTTTTTGCTCATTGGTTGATTAATGTTGGGTCTATGTAAATAATAAACCAAAGAGTACAGTCCACACTTGGTCTTCATGTGAAGTGATAGCAGACAACTCTTAACCCTAGAACACTATCGATGAGCAAAACACATTTACATGATTTTCATTATGTTGCATTTGTCTGAGTGTCATGGGTCCCTGGGTAGCTTCAGCATTGTCTTTGACGTCTTTGAAGGCGTGTGTGTGTCCCTACTCCAAAACCCGTTTTTTCCTACAGGCACGTGTTCAGGTGATTTTCACCCGGCAATTGAGATTTTAAGTTTCTCTCTCCTGCAGCTGTTTGTATGTCAATTGCATTCACCAGGGAAGTCTCAAATGTCCCAGGAATGGGTGGACCGAACACCAAGTTTCCAGTTTTATCATTTTATGTTTCTGAAGTTTTATGTCCTGAATTCTAAATTTTTAGTAATTTTGGAGCATTTTTATAGGGTCCCCCCATGATAATTTTTTTTTCATTTTGTTAGACATGGCACAGTTGAAAATGAAAGAACAATACTCTAATTTCTCATGTATTGTCATATTTTTATATATTTTGATGACAAGTACTTTTTATTGGGTATATCATAACGGGTTGACCCCAGAAAGGAGAGAGGTTGACGACAGCTCCATGGCCAGTGGTCATGTGATCTGCTGTGAAGAAAAGGGTCTTCCTCATTTTTGAGCTTTCCATCCCCTGGGAAGAGGGCATCATATCAGATCATGAAATGAAACACCTTATGTACTCCGAGCTGGCAGTGGAGTACCAAGAGGCCAGAACTTGAAAGCTAAGGTTTACCCTATGGAGGTTTGACGCCAAGGCTTTTTTCATCAGTGCAGCTGTCCATCTGCTCCAGGGTGTTGGCATGACAGGGTCAAACCTGCACACAGACATGAAGGGAGTTAGGAGAAGAGGTAGGGAAAGCCAGCTAATGGCTTTGGCTCCAGAGTAAGGATGCCAGTTGGAGGCTAATACCCCTATAAAGGCAGCTGCAGGGGGTGTAGAGGAGACATCCCCAATATGCCACTGCCCCCCTGCCAGGAGATGTACCAGTATAGGGAGCAAAACATCAGTGAACGTTGGTTTCCAGCTGACCAAATGGCAACGGGAGGGGGTGTGATAGGCAAAAATGCCACAGCAGGAAATAACACCTCACCAGTAAAAAGATCCATATTTCCCAAACATGACGTAAAAGTAGTTTGAAAGTCCTTAAAGCTTTAACACATTGATTCACACATGCAATGTATGATGACAATGTATTTGAGTACAAAACAATCAACACACATTTAAAAAAGAAGGTGGATCATATAAAGCTCCCGCAGTCTGACATTAGTATTGTCTGAATTTTAATGATGTTTTTAAAAGCTTTGGGTTTTGCTAGTTTCTTGTGGCTCTGAGGATTTCTGTGCTTTAATAGGATTATTTATACATTCAAATTAATTAGAAGCTGACTCTAATGCGCAACTAATTTAAGGTCAATCCTGAGTCAGAGTGATTTTTGTGCATGGAGGAAAATCAGTGGTTTGTGCTTATTTTGTGTGGAAGATGGAAGTCTTCTCCTTTTTCTATTATACAGTGTTTTTTCTGTGGAAAAGGTATAAGAACAAAGGCAGTGAAGCTGCAGATGGTAGAATGAGATGAGAGCATGTGAAGCAGTCTGCTGGGAGATGGAGGCAGAGTCCCGTGTTCAGGTTCAGCACCCTCATTTTATCCATTTTTAATGAGGATCTGACCTCAGCAAACACTTCAGATTCTCTAATAACTGTATCTATTCATAAATTAATCATCCCGCTTTCATTGTTTATTAAAGGCACAGACATAATCTGCCAGGGTGCTGTTTGTTGGACCTTCAACACTGCCGGAGCTTCTCTGCACAAACTGTCAGTCACTCTTAAAGTGCTCTTATGGGATAACTGCAGCTTAAAGCCCAGAGCTGCGTATTGTAGATTAAGGCTCATATCTTACTTTCTCTCTTTAATATCTGTATTAGAACAGTCGTCTCTGCAGTCTGTTGCCTCCAGGTAAGATGTTCAGCAGTGAGTACACTCACTTCTCAATTTTTCTGATTTCTACATTTAACATTTAAATAGTTCCCGTGAAGAAACAATAAAATAAAATAAAATGACCAAACTGTTGTGAATTGGATGCACTTTTAAAAAAGCACCTTCAGTAATGACTCACTTGTCCAAGTAACTACTTTCACAGCAAGGGTCCAATCCTCCACTGTATCTACAACATATGTAACTGTGGATTTATTGGAGACCCTGCTGTGCACTCAGTGCCACAGGACCATAAAGATGAAACCCTTAACAAACTTTAATAGACCTTCATTGATCTGACAGACATCACTTAAACGCATCTGTTTTACCCACACTGATTGCTGTCATTTTTTATTTTTCTTTCTTTATTCTTCACAGCTTCTCCTCAGGACCCAGGCAGGAATTCATAAAAGCTTATAATACTGGTTTCCTCTGTTCTGTATGATTCTAAGGATTTTAGAAAAGTGGCGGAAAAATGACAGGTATGATTAGAAAAAGACATGGTGGGCAGATGTTGGTCAGTGCAGCTGGCATCCATCCTTTGGGAAACAGATGGGAATCTGTTAAAACTAATTTATCTCACCCACAACGGTCAGCGACTCGATTAGCCTGCTCCCTGGACCTCTACAGTCCACGGAGCAGGATTGACAGTCTACTGTGTGTGTGTGTGCTACAGCTCAGAGATAGAGCGGGCCACCCAATCCCAAGCTCCTCCAGCCTGCATGTTTAGCTATCCTTGGACAAAATACTCAGCCCCTTTCATACTCTCTAGGAGAAGCCTTGAGAGTTTGAGTGTGAGAATGATTAGCTGGTAAGTGGCCTTGCATGGCACTACATTAGGGTGTCATTATGTAAGTTGAAGTGCGAACGTGTCTTGCAGTGAAAAAGCACCATTAGTGTTTGGAAGTTTAGAAAGGCGCTTTATAAGTGCATTCAATTTCCCATCTAGAGCATAACTTTCGATGAATTGATGATTCTCTGAACTTTTCATCTGACACCATCCAAATTTGTCTTTGCCAGATACTTTGGTTCATGACCAGAAACCTGCAAAAATAATGGCATAGTGAACATAGTAATCATTAAAACCTGCAAAACATCAACTCTTTCCACAGTCTCGTCATAGATCTTCCAAGGCGTTACACAAAAGGGAAGGCAGATAAGCTTTTTGCGCTTCAGATTCCTTCTGCGTGGGACACACATCATGCTACGGCAACATGTTAAGCACAATGCAAAAGACAAAGGATTCAGACTTAACAGGTGGAAGATGAGGTGGTGAAGGAAGACATTTGCCGTAGCAGCAGTGATTGTGCAGTGTGAGTGAGAGGGAAGTCTGTTTAAAAGGACCGTCTTGTTGTAAGAACAGGCTGTGATTGGTGTGTGACTAATCAGAAACAATAGTTCTGCACACTGTAAGCTGTACAGGCTCACTGTACAACTACTTGTAGTAAAGCTAACCCTTAGTTTTGTTGAGCAAAACATAACATCTCTTGTCTTATGAAGCCTCACACACTTAATATGTCTTGGCCTTCAGAAAAAAATAGTCGACATCTAGTTGACATTAGCTGTGCTAATAGCGCAAATGCACATTCAGTGCTTAATGAATATTTTAATGTCTTAATGTTTCCCTGGTGTCTCTGAGTGCACTTAGGCCTGCACACGTGCACTGTGGTTTTCATTGGCTTTCACTGAAAAGGGGCTACAGCCTTCGTAAATCTGGCCCTTAGAGCTCTTGACTGCACATTTCGTCATGCAGAGCTTATGTCTTGTTCCTCATTATTCTTTCTCGGTGGATGATATATTCAGTGTTTAGACATGGCATCTGTTTACGTTTGCTCTGTGATAAGTAGCAACACATCAGTTCCCACCTTAAGAAGGAGACATGATTGATTCCAGTGCTTGAAAATAATAAGCCCTATCACATCAGCTGCAGCTGAGTCGAAAGTGTTTTCCATTTCTGAGGTAACACGTTTCAGCTTGAGTGAGTTAGCAGTACAGCATTATGTACAGTAATGGAGGTGCTCTGGATTTGTTTTTATGTTGGCCAACCTGCAGAAAAATGGTGTTTAAAATCTGTGGCAGGGAGCAGATTCTCTCGTTTCTTCCCTTCTTCAGCTCTGAGGCTTCGAATGGCGCTTGGTGTATTGTCTTCAGAGAAATAAATGAACAGGACAAAGCAGAGCTGTGGAATATGTGATAAAGAACAGCTGGGAAGTGTGGATACTCTCATATTGTTATTATGTTGAGATTAACAAACATTATGAGCTGTAATAAAATAAACACACTCTGCTGCTCTTAAAATAATAGAGCACCACACACACTTAGATGTGCATTTCTCTACAATGTTGCCATTCATAATACTGCATTTTGAAATAGCATCAGGATTACATTTTTGCATTTTTTTTCTTTTGGGGATTTTGCACTGAATAAGGATGTGAACACAGTTTTATGAAATTACTAAGCAATTATTGTCTTTGACAAATGATAGAAGACTACTTGAATAGCTTTATCATTTCGATGCATGCTTGACATAGTTGTATTATGGGTATCTTCCCAATAAAGTCATGTCTTGTATTACATATCCGTACTAATGATGGTAAATTATGAATTTAATACCAACTAATTTCCTTCATAAAATGCGTAGCTTTTTTCTGAAGCTCTATCTTTGGGGAAAGAACAATTCCTCTGGTTTAAAGGGATTTCATTAGTTTTGCATATTTGCACAAGCATGATGACAGAAGAGAAGCAAAAGAACAATAAAACTGAGTAAATTTGATAATAAATCAGATGACAGAGGACTTCAGCCAGCATAAAATCTGAACTTTAGCAACATACAAATCGAGGAAGAGACGTCACACAGCAACAGGGGTGTAGGTCAAGTTATCTCACTGATCACAGCACAGCCAACTACATACAGGATCAGACCATATCACAAACAGAAAAAACTCACATATTCTCGAATTGATGATGAAAATTGCAGAAAGACTTTAGTCGTATAAAATGAGAACATAATTTAAGCACCCCAGAATGCAAAGATGGTAAATGGACTTGGACTCATAAGGCACTTTTATTGTGTTCCTGACCACTCAAAGTGCTTTTGCACTACTTGACCGAATCCTCTCAATTATCCTTACACAGATGGCACACAGAGGATGCTCAGTATTAACTAATCCCATTTATACACTTTCACACACCGCCAACTATGTCAGCAAAAACAACTTGGGGTTCAGTGTCTTTCCAAGGACACTTTTGCGTGTGACTGCGGGAGCTGAGATCGAACCACTGACCCTCCAATTGAGAGACGACAGACTCTACCACTGAGCCTCCACTGCCACCCGACATCCATGCTGCTCTACTACTTTATGAAACATGAGTGATGTAGCTTCAAAACCTGTAGCTTAATAACATGTAGCTTATTTTTCCATGACACTGCCATCCATATTCTTTGAGAGCTTCACAAAGTATTAACTTGCTTCTTACATGGTGGAAAACATGGCCTGCTTCATGCATTTCTCTCTGGTTATGTGAAATTCTTACATCTCAAAAGAAGATCCAACCAAATGTTCTGATGCCAAACCAGATAATGAAACTTTGAGATGTGACAACTTTTGTTCCTCCTTTTTGCTCTTCTGCTCTTCTGCACCTGCTTTCTATAACTTTATTTCAAGCATCTTACGTCTTCTGCCAGACAAAATAATTAATCTTTTTTTTTGCCTCTTTTGTGTGATTGTTCCTGAAAGCTCAGTCTGATCTCAAAGAGCCTCATCAGCCATATTTACATATTTGAGATTTGAGCTGCCAACAAGGAGTGTCAGACTGTGATTTTTAGCTCAGTTATAAGCCACAAACAAAGAATCATTTGGCAGAAAATTTTAATTGGACATTTCGAGGAAAGTAGCAGCTGCAGAGAGCATAAAATCCTGTGCTTAAAGGATTACACCGCACATTAGTTGCTGTCATAAGCAGATGATAGAAAAAAAATTAAGATGCTTGTTGATGTCTTGTTGATACTTTCCTTACCTGATGTACATACATGTCATAAATGGTCTTGTACAAGCTTTTTAACTTGGACTATGACAATGTATTGAATTTTTTTATCATTATCCTAAAGGTGAATTTCTAATTGTTGTGTCTCTTATTGTTTTATACAGTGTTTGTTTAATCTGCAACAGAAGTTTGGTTGTGCTGTACTTTTTAATGAACTCAACCCAATAGAGAAAATAAAAAAAAGCTCATGAGTTTTAAAATATTCTCCTCCACTTTTTTACTTTGAATAAAAAGCAGTCAAATTGTGAAAACCTCCACAACTTTGCAAAGTATAAATGAGTTAGCGCTCCAGCTCCTTCAAGCACTTTTTAATCTAAACTGATTTTAATTTGGTTCTATGTATTCCCCTTTGTCACTAAATGGATCTCATTAAGTTGATCTCAAGTCATTTAGTTGTTTGAGGTTTTTTCTTTGTATTGTTGAATCAAAGAAAACATTCAAACACCAATCCAATTTGTTACCTAATGTTGGCTAATTTGTTTGGTGCCTGCAAACAAAGTACAAAAACAAGGTAATAAAAACTAATCAATGTATAGCTGTCATGCTAGAAAGGTTATAGTAAAGCCGTCACTGACACAAGAAGCTTTCCTACGAATGTTTTGCCCCAGATAACTCAATCATATTTCATTACAACAGTGTGTAAAAACTTGTGTCTGTCTTTTTTTCCAGGTCGTTCATTCAAGCCGAGCTGCTGCAAAGCCCAGAAATCTCTGGAGTTCATCCCCATAAACTTACACACCCAGAGGATGAGGGTGACGTGCCCCAGAAAAACAGGTAATACAGTTACTTGAAATAAAACATTTGTCTCACCTCACAGTTGATCCTGCTACAGCAGATTTATTTGTACATTTTGGGGAAGCAAGTTTTAAACAAATAACTGACTTATCATTCATCCCCTCTAAAGTTAATATGGCTAAATAATTGCTCTTTTGCATCCAGCAGTTATGATTAATTCATAAGTCACATGTTCCTTGCTAATTTATTAATGTTAGTCCAACATGAACTCTTTTGCAGCCCCTCTTTTAATCGCTCATTGTAATCAAAAATAATTTCTAGCTGCTTTAAAATGGTTTGGTTTCATAAATGTACTTGACCTGAAATTTCTGAGAGTAAAAAAGATAAGAAGGGAAAGGCAGGTGTTATGGAAAGTACACATTCCCATAAGCCGCAGTGGTTGTCACCTACTGAAGTGTTTCTATCCCTGACTTCTCCATCTGTCAGAGACACTCAGAGGGCTCAGACAGGGAGGTTCTAGGTCATCAGCCAGGCTGAAGGTGAAAATTAACTTGGCCTCAGACAGACAAACAAACACTAATTAAGCCCTTTGTGTTTTCCTGGAGAGAAAGTCCAGACGGCCTCCTCCACAACTACTATCTGGCTAGCAGAGCCTGTTATTGCCCTGGTACTGTCTGAGTGTATTAAGGCGACTAACTGCTGCCTCACTGTCTGTGAGAGGGCTCCATTTCAACTCTACACTGCATGATTGATGGAGAGTTGAAGAGAGACAAACCTTGACGTTAACTGTGGTTCTTTTAGTGAAGGCATCAGATCTGACAGCTAAAATAGGTAAAATCAAGTCATCATGCAACCCTGCAACTGTCCTGCACTGTGAAGGAGGAAAACGTGGAATCAAGATAAAATGAGGCTTAGGGGAGTTTGTCTATAGATTGATTGACAGTCTGATAATTACCCTCTATGGGCCCACCTTGTCTCAATTCCAAGCAGTGGTGCTGTAGCTGATGTCTCTGATGGTATATACACTCCATTATGTCTGCTACGGTAAGACCTGGAGAACCTGGAGTTACACTCCTGCAGGATACACACAACTCCCACAGGCTTCATGATGTTAATTAAGAAATCTGGGTTATGATGGAAAAGTACTTACATCAAATAGCGTCTGAACGGCAGAGCCACGAAACTGAAATTACACCTCAAATCTGCCTGAAGCTCGAAGCTCTGATTATTAAGCCACCTCTTTTTGCTTCCACGGAAATTATTTCAGCTTAATGATTGTTAAACCTCTTGCTATCCACCGTTTTAAACCAGCCTTTACAACCAATTATAATTCCAATCTTTTCCAGGACTCATTTGTATACCTTCTTTCATGCTTTTACTTTGTAATCAGAACATTTGATGTGGTGCACTGTGTTGTGTATGATGTATGAAATATAATGATCAATGTGTCATGTAATCAAGCTGATCTTTAAAAAGTTATTTAAAGCTTAGCCCACTCAACACACACATACACACACGCACAAACACAAAAATCAGCTGGATTAAATGTCATTAGGTTGATAAAATGAGACAGTATGTGGTTCATGTTTGCCTAAAAATATCCAGCTGTGAGTTTGACACACACCATGTGTTACTTTTTAATCCTCTTGCTTAGGTTTCTTTAATATAGCTCCATAATATACAGCTCCATAATATGCATCCATGACTATTTACATTGAATATACCACTGCATATATATTCCCATGAGTACATTTATGGTAACAGGAAGCATGCAGTTGATATTGCTTGAAATACAGACAGTACAATAACCTAACCATCTACATGTGAATTTATGGCCCAACTTTTTGTTATGCTCATTTTTCTATTAAATGCCATTTAAAGGTGGTGCCATGACAGATTAACGTATAAAGAAGGGTTTTGAAAATACTTACCGGCAATTTTTAATGAATTCTCTGTTGCCTTTAAAAACTAGGAACATGTCCAGGAGGCATACTGTTTCAGAGCGCAAGTGCAACGTCCCTGTATAACCTTTGTTGCCTGTATTTTACTCCTCTCTCTCTGCATATGTTCCTGCCTGTATTCTAACTCTTATATATCCAACTAAATGAAATAGATGTAAAATAATTGTCCCAAATAATGTAAAACAAGTATCAAAAAAAAGGACACTGATCTTACAAAACAGGCACACAACTGAGATGAGAATGTCGGGATGTTGTTTATTGATTGAATTATATGGGCATTTTGGAGACAGAAAATCACAGTGCTGTTGAACTGCATTGTGTTATTCTGACATGCCTTTTTTATTTAATTTACAGTGAGAGTATGCTTCAATAATAGAAAAAACACTCTGACTCCCTCCTAACTGGCAACTGTGTATCTTCACTACAGAAAACATTACTTTTAGATGGAATGAAGATGACAATTTAAACTGTTAAGCAAAAATCAAAGCCTCAAACACAGACAGAAGTTTTTGTTTTAATTCACTTAAAGAGCTTTGTTTGATAATGACTTACAGCAGTAAACATTTGTGTGGTTTAACAAGAAAAACTCAGAAAAAATGACTACAATCAGAAAACACAACAACCTGCTCGATAATAGAGCTGAGGCTCAGTTATGTCTGCAGACAATTGCTCTATTGTTCTATTTGATTTTCTGAAGTGATGCATTTCATTGAGCTGAGCCACGCAATCCACTCAACGATGGTAAACCATTCACTTTCATTCTGTCTATTTATCATCCAGCAAGAAAAGGAAATCCTGGGAAAGAAAGATTTCGAGCTCCAAACAGTATTCATTTGTTTTGCTGGGATTGGCTCTTGTCTTCTGTCTCTGAAATGACGACTGAAGAATATTTCCAGCCTGAAAACTTGGCAGCTCGGCAAAGCTGCACCAAGAAGCAGTGTTCGGCTCTCCTTTGGGTCAAGTAAAAGGGTGCTCTGTCATTGTTAAACAGGGTTGTGGAGCGGGTTAAGTATAAATTATAACCACTCATTCTGACCGCCACAATCGATTCCTTTTTTTGTTTTATAAAGCTTAAGTCCTCTCAGAGCTTAAATGGCTCAATCTGTTGTTGATTTATTGAGAAAAAGATGTTGTGAGCAGGCAAATCAAACACAAATTGCTTATCAGACTTGATGTTCTGAAACCTGCCATTGTATTTCAGAGGACTTCTGCTGTTGGAGAACCAATTAAGGGAACTTGGGTATCTGAAAACTCCAGGGGCTGAACGTGTGGCAGACAGGAAGCCTCATGGTCAAACACAGGGATAATTAACAGAAGAAGCAGTGGGTAGCAGTGAAGCCCCCCCACATCAAACCACTATTGGTCTGTTGTGGTGTTGTTAGGGGAAGGGGATTCTGTTGGCCGCAGTGTCGTTTATGTCACTGTGGCAACACTTGGAGCTGTGTCGAGTCATTAATTTCTATTTTCAACGATTTTTCAAGCAGTGTTTTCTTACGCTTGGATCTGTTGCTATCCCCGGGGTGATCATTAACTGACCTGGCACTCAACCACACCAAAACATTCACCTCAATAAACCTCCATCCTGCCCTTTACTGTCTCTGATTTAATTGTCGGCCTCGTCCATTACTCATTCAAAACAAGGCCTGTTGTAAGTACCCCTGTGCCCGCCTAGCCGTCTGTGAAATGTTTATTTACTTTTGACGACGGTGTGCAAATTGGAATAAAGCGCTGTGACATTGGCCGTCCTTCTAGTTCAACATGGGACCAACACTACATTAAGACTGCGGGATGACTATTAATGGAGCGATATAGACACAATATAAATCACTTTGAAATATGTATTTCATAAAAGTAATACACTGTCGGGGTGCAGAACAACTTTGTGCATTAAAAGGTGTATCTGTGGCCTTAAAAACACTGTGTGCAGGTAATTAAAGGTAATATCTAGCCCGTATTCCACTATACAACTTTGATATTTAGAAATGAAACATCTGCATGACATAATCAGAAAAACTCTCATTTCATGTCAGGTAACACAAACTGCTGATACAACATTTTTAAGATTTATCATGCAGATAATATTTGGTAGAACTTAGACTTCAAATTAAACTGCAGTAAATGCTTCTCTTTCTAATGTTCCTCATATGCCCCACACGAGCACCAGCCTTCTGTCAGGACTGTCAGCGTTAACGTGTTGCTTGAGATCAGTTCAAGGTCCAAAATCAGTGCTTACAACAGCTCAGTTGCCACGTCAAAAGCAATATACACTTTGTGTCAAACAGAATTAAAATATCACCAAAGCACTTTTGTTTGAGTACTTCAAGCTACCGCCTCCGAGCTAAGCACACAGGTGCAGTTAATCAGACTGATGTCAGCGAGCAGCTACATCATAAAAGCCAACAGAGTACTATGTGTATGAATCACGATAGACCTGTGAATGAAATCAAAGAAGTCCACTGTTGTGAACAGTCATATGCTTTAACATCGCAGGGGACATTAGATTAATGCACACAGGGCTGTGTTTAACAGAGAAAGCAACCAAACTCTAACTCCTGAAAGTGCAAATGCTGTCACATTAACCAGTGATCCCTGGACATTAGTAATAAGAATTATCTCTGAATAACTACACACTATATTGACACTGATTGAACATTTTGTACATGCACTCCTGCATATGTATTGTGCGTAACAGTGTCATCCACTAAATGAAATAAAACTAAACACTGTATTTCACAGAATTAGCACTTTGAAGCTTCCATTTCAGATCACTCTGGTGTATCAGTGCAGCATATATTTGAGTACTAAATCTAAAAGTCAGGATGATAAAGTACATTTCATTGCATTGACTTGATTCTTAAATCAAGACACTGGTAAGAACTGCCTTACATTGTTAATATGGACTGAAAAACTGCTTTTAAAATGCAAAATAATGGAATTTTAAAGATGAGATTAAAAATGCAATCAATCCCCATAAACTATTAAAATTCTGCAATTAGAAATTAATCATTTGGCAGCTCGGTTGAAAACCAATCAGTTTGATCTAATGTTTAATTTGGAATCATTCTATTGACAAGGTCACTGTTTTCTTTTTTTCTTTTTTTTTTTTTTTTTTTTCTTCTCACTGTTCACTTTTCACAAGGTCACTGTTTTCATAGCCTTTTCTTTTTTTAACTGGGATGGATGGATGGATGGATGGATGGATGGATGGATGGATGGATGGATGGATGGATGGATGGATGGATGGATGGATGGATGGATGGATGGATGGATGGATTAAATATTAGTTTTCTTTGCAAATGATGTAATCTATTAATCTATTTTATTGTCTTCTATTTTTTGTGACCTTTTGTTACTTTAGGACTTATTTTGTGTGAAACTTGCTCTGTGAATACGATTTATCTATTAAAAAAAACAACCTTTAAAGCTCTTTAGTTGGTCATGACAGACTGAAGTTAACACTGATTCGCTATATAATCTGTAACAAAACAAGACCATCAACGTCAAAACTGATCATTTCTACACAGATACTTTAATGCTTGTAACCACTGCTGTCACGACTGCAAGTGTCAGACAAGTGAGTTATATGTTGCCAGAGTGGTCTTTGTTGAAATTTTCCCTGTCAAAGATTCACAATGAACATTAAGATAGACTGTTAAAAGCAATCAAGATGATTTTTTTTTTTTTACCAGAAACATTGCTCACATATGCACAGGACAAGATCAGAAAAGATGCAAGAGTTACTGTGTTGTCCACAGGGGGCACCAAAATCCACACAAACTATAGGTTCCTCAAGAGAGCTCTAACAACAACAAGTAATTAATTTAAACATTTTTGTTGCTCAAAGTCCTTAACTGCCTGTAATCTTGAGTTTTTTGTTCTATAGCTACTTTTTTTAACATCACCTCTCATTTTCTTTCTTTACAGATGCTTTCTATGACATTGTCACTGTTGGTGCCCCAGCAGCTCACTTCCAGGGCTTTAAGTGTGGAGGTCTGCAGCGTCTCCTCAGCAGATATGAAGCAGACAAAAAGAGGTAAATCAAAATAAACGCCTTGCAGGCTTGTGCACCATGTTGTTCAGAGTGTGATTTAATACAGGACACATGCTGAGGTGGAAACAGGCTTGTATTGACAAAAGAATTTAACTCGAGCATAATTGATAGTGACAGATAAATTTGTCCCCAGTCTTTGGAGAGGATTTTCACAGCCTCATACAGTTACTTACAGCCAAACAATTCTGTGAATTTAGACTGGAACTCCACTGCCTCTGACAGCTCAATTTGACTGGAGGCAACAGGCTTGATGGAAAAGGCTTGTCAATTCAGAACTTACTCTGTACTGGTTCTTTTTCCTGGCAAGGATATTTTTCTTTCCCCTTAAGCTGGATGTTAACTTGTCACTAAGAGCCAGCCACACATGCTTTGCCAGCTGCCACCTGGAGCTCAAACTAAAAAACATCTTATATTCAAAATCAACTTGTTAGGTAAAGTCTCTCTGATTGAGTGTAATGTTAGCTTGAGTTCAGTCTGTGGCCCTGAACCAGCGTGATTGCTTGATGGGAAAACTGTATCTTGTGCTTCTTTTACTGACAGAAACCGTGAGCTGCATAAGCACTCAGGGTAATGACGATTTTATTTTATTTTATTATTGTATCATGCATAGAAAATATGCCCAGCACAAATCAGGCTAACAAGACATAATTATTCTGCAAAAACAGGGCCAGAATCCATGGTAGACATATAGAATATAGAAATGTTATTAAAGAAATAAATCATCCTGACATTTCTTCAAACTCTTGAAACAGAGTGGCCGACTTTTAAACCTTAAAAGTGGATAACCTTTACATTCTGCCGTTGTTATTGCACCAGGACATTGTAAAAATGTGTTTTATTCATCAAAGGAGTTCTTAACTCATCATAATGAGGACCATTCTAAAAAAATGTGTCATTCTCAATCCCTCCTAACTCAAATAATTCACACAACTCATATTCCTTCTGGATGTTTTAAATCCCCAACTTCATGGTAGACCATAGCTGCTGTGATTGTTATATTCAGACATAGATTCAAAGAGAGATGTGTGTGCACATTCACTGGCTGAAAAAACACTCTTGGGCCACATATCCATACAACTTCCTCCAGCCTGAGATCAGCAGTACTCTGTACATTCTGCTGTCTCTGCCCTTTGCATGCAGGATGGAGGTATATGTCACTGGAGTTCAGTATGTGGTCACTTGATAGATGCCAGGAGAAATGAAGGGTGATTTTTCCCAAAGCTCCCCATAGAGTGCAAAGTCATTACAGACCATGCCAGATCCAATTAGTTACAGAGTTTGTAGCTCAAGAAAGAGGGAGGAAGAGAGGGAAGATGGAGAGGGGCGAGGTGTGGGTATGAAATGGATAAGCTGATGGGAAAATAGTTGGGGACATGTGCTGATGATGAAAAATAAAGAAAGGGCTTCTTTACACTGAAGTGCACAAGTGAATGTGGCAAAGATGGTCAGTTTTATCTGCTAGCATGACAACGATAAGGTTAGCATACTTTTGAGAACCCACTGAAGTGAAATCGTTTTCTTTCAATGAGAGATTAGACTTCAGAAAGAATTCTCCAGGGGGACAGAGCTTTTTGTTTCATATTTGACTTAGCTAATGACTCACTGTAGCTTAAATTTTCCAATTTTCCGCCTGGCTGACTGACTGCGGCCTGCTCTGAGCCTTATCCATGTTTGACCTGATGTGCAGTCATTTGTCAGTCATCGCTAGAAATAGGAATAAAGTCAATTTCTCAGTGATTTTTCCCCCGACTGTTCGCAGTAGCCAGTTTAATGAAGGTGCATGTCTACTTTACATGAGGAACATTCATTATTTCATGTTTTAATTTGTTTTTATTACGCAAGCACTAAACGTCTTACCCAATATTTAGCCTACAGGGACCTGATGAGATGTATGCGCAGGTCCAGTTGAGAGTCACTTAATTGTATCAAAAGTCAGCCTTGTTAGGGGAGTGAAGTTACATGTGAGCGTGCACACACACACCAAGTCATTATACTACTTCAAGCGTGTCTTCTCGCCTTTCAGAAGCAGCTCTTTGTAATCACATTTGATTAAAAAGGGAACAATCATCCAATGTGAGCCGCAGCTATTCAAAGCAATATTAATTCATCAAAAAGAAGATGGAAAAGGTTTGAGGAAGGCTACAAAAAAGAAACTCTGAGCACCGAGGTGTTACCAAGGGAGCAATAAAAGAGCTATCTGTCTTTGTTCCTCAGACACTGGAAGAGAAGGAGGGGGGTTCTTTCTAGATCCATTAAAAACCTGCACTGGCTAAACTTGGCAATGACCAGAGTATGCAATGTAGTTTGTCTCTCAGGATGGTCCAGGCAAGAGTTTAATCAATATCTACACTTAGTATTCCTCTAGAAACCCTGCAGATGCTCACACAGGGCAAGGGCATTTATCTTTCATTAATGCATGCAGTCTCACTTAAATGGCTGTTTTAAAAGTCACTGGATTTTTATCCGTTTTTAATTGAACCCTATAGACAGAGCTGTGGATGTGCTGAGGTGGTCTAATCTTTCATTAACATCCTCTTCTGAATTATTCAGCTCATCTTCATACCCATGCAACACACTTTTTTAGACTGATTAAATGGAACCTGTATGATGCAGGTGCCATCTTACCTGAGCTGATGATGTTGGGTATGTCTGTGTGTTTTTATCACACTTGGATAAATGTAACAGTGCATGGTTTGACTCATTTGTCCTCAAGAACTGTGCTGGAAGAGTCCCTGTCACTTCACCCAGCCCCCTGGTCAAGCACAGCAGCAGAGTGACACGTTTCTGAGACACAGAGTGTTCAAACTACATCACACACACTTAATCGAGTCTCTTGGGGCCAATGTTCACATTAAATGTGACTAGCAGCATGTTGTCCAAACAAAGTAACTCACTCCCAGGGTTTCTGTGTGTGTTCAGAGACAGGACATTGGCAGGGGCTGGGACTGCATGCTGATAGACAGCAGCTTGTTAGCTCTTCCCCTGCTCTGGAGTCAGCCTGCTCCACATTCTGTGGCTGATGGAGAGGAACGCTGGCAGTAGATCTGGTCTCAGATCAGGGTTTTCGCCTTGTGTCTGAATCACTGAGGAAAACTTTGGATGTTATTCTGACAAGTGTCGTGAGATCAGTGACTTGCGGAGGATTCAACAACAGATGGAGCTTGGTAGTTAAAAGAATCAGATCTTCCAGGCTGAATCCTGTATCTATAGGAGACTATGTTTTTCTCTTGTGGCCCTGTGGCAGTGGCCTGGTGAAAGAGCTGTGATTAGAGAGTGTGCTGTCTAAATGACGAAGGAGGCTTTGGCAGTCACCTGGAGTGCTGCAGGGCTCTCTGCTGACGTGGCTGCATTCTACTCCTGCTGGCTGTCAGCAGCCGGCCACAAGCTCTTCATTAATTTCCCCTCCACTATTAATTAGCCACGGCTGGAGATGCTGGTTTAATTAGGCCGCTGGGCCCAGCAGTTTTCTGCCTCTCATTACTGTTATAACCAATCTTCTATTGATCATTAGGAAAACCAAGAAGGAAGTTCATCCTGGACTCAGTGCTGGTTTTAGTAATCTGTTAGAAGACTGACGTCTCCTCCTAGACCTGAGTTTACGTGATGAGTGCTGCACTAAATATTTAGGCATGCTGATACAGATCCAATGTTGCTAACTTGAATTATGAGAAATCCTGCATCAAAGTGGAGGTACAAAGCGCAGTCAAGTGCAGCCTGTATATCGTAGGGTGGCAGAACACCTTTGGTATTTTCATGGCTGGAGGCGCGTGGAGCACCTATGGTGTGCATGGAAATGAGGTGGGATTAAGAGGAATCCATTATCATACATTATCAGTGAGTGTGTTGGGGTCTGACAGCAATTCCTTTAAAAAGAATTGCCTCCCACAGTTGACATGCTGATGCCATCCAACAAGGTCTAGAGCAGCTTCACATAACATAACAAAACATGAACATCTTAAAAGTCCCATATGATGAAAAACACATTTTTCTTTGCCTATACATTTATAATGTCGTCATCCTCCAGCCTAGTTTCCCTGAGAATGTGGAAGTGATTAAGTCTCTACATTGTGTCTATCGCCCACCTACTAGGAATATATAGCTTCTATAGCACTGTTTGCACAGGATTGATATTACCTGGGGACCTCTGGTAATTTCTGATTTACCCTCTGATGTCAGCGTTTGGTGTGGCGCAGTGCACTGGAAAAGTGAAGGCTGTAATTTACTCAAATTTACTGACATTTCTGATTGAAAATGCTGAGGTGCTGCTGTCTCTGGGGGCAGCATCACACTTCACCGTGCACAGCCTGCCGTAAATTCATAGGAAAAAGAAGACATTCAGGTCCATATCCTGGCTTTTCCCCCTCTATTATTAGTGGTCTGAGACATTGATTTGAAAGTGCTGGTGATTTAGTGGTGGCCAAGTGGCAGTAAATAAAGTGCTGTGCTCTTTTTTTTTACTTCTATTTAAAAAAGGCAACATGATGCACCTCACATTTTTGATCAATATTACTAAAGGACCTCTGTGTGTCATGAAATATGGCAGGTGATTTGCCTTGGAATTTGAACTCAGCATTTTGCAGACATGGTTGATGTTGAACTGGATTAGAAACACAGACATATTCTGCTATGATTTCAAATTATCAGAGGTCTACCGGTAATACTTATCCACTGTGAACAGGGCTTATAAGGTTATTTGTATTTGCTCCTGTGGTGATGCAACAACAGGTGTATTTTATATACGAATGCATGCAGTGTTCATTTTGGCCATTTTAGATGTGGTCTTGTGCATAGATATATTAGTCACATTTTAGTGTTTTAACCCTCAGTAGTTTAAGTCAATAAAAAGTAGTAACATTTTACCCATTACTTTACGTCAAAACGCTTTCTCTCTTTATGCTCATTCATTAGGTCAATCAGAAGTTAGTATCAGGGTGTTAAAATCTGCTATTTTTCTGTCACACTCTCTTAACACTTTGTGTAATATCTGGATTTGGATCTGGATCTGGATTTCCGACCGTATATGGATTAATTTAGCAGAGACTCTTCCACCATTTCACCATTCCACTGTGCTGTCTTTGTTGATCTACCAGAGTAAGGACAGTGCATTGCACACTGATATAAGTGGTAGTACAGAGGAATGCTCCCTACTCCAAGTCAAGTCAAGAAAAAAAACACTCTTTCTCTGGCCACTAGGGGTATATTTTATTTATTTGACAACAAATAACAGGGCTATGAACACAGACACATGTTCAAAATGAAAAGGAATATATTTCACATCTACAACAGTCCCAAACTGTACCTGGGGTTGCAGGCGTGCTGGACAGACATTCAGTTAACTGCACTCCTCACCGCATCTTCATCTTTAAAGCTGAGCTGATCAAAAGTATGAAACATCTCACTAAATATGCTTTATTTTTATTACACGTCACCTGTTTTGTTGCAAAAACAGCGCAAATCTTTATTTTCTGTCTCAGAACTGGAGGACAAAGAACACAGGGCTTGCTTTTTATTTTTAACAACAACGTGCCTGCTACAGTTGGAGCTAATTTGTCCTGGACTGATTTTAAAAAGGGGGCCAACCACATTAAAGTACACAAGAGGCATGAAAGTAGGAATAACACTCAGATTTAAGCCTACCACTCAGAGACATGCTGGTGTTACCCTGGCTGCAACACTTCACAAGAATGGGCCGTGTAAGCAACATATGACAATTGCAAACATTAACAAGTTTGCAATTGGCAAACCGTCATTTTTTACAAACTCAGCAAACTATGAAAGAGAAAAATACGAAGTTAAACGCTTAATTAATTTAGAGTAAAATCAACACAGCTGAGCTTGCAGAATGAAAGATTTATTATATCACTTTCTCATCATTAGTGTGTATTAGATCAGATTACAATGACTCCTGTTGATTCCCTGATACTGATAAGTTGCTCGGATTTATTCCTCTTGCCTGTATGACAGTTTTAGACTTAATATTTTTGCTGCAGTCTCAGCTGTACAGAGATAATACAAATTAGTATGAAAAAATGATTCAGGCAAAAAGAACGCAGAATTGTACAAATAATGTCTCTGTTGAAGTATGATGTCTGAATGCACAATCAATAACTGTCATTAATATTTTTCACGTGTAAAATCACACAGATCAGCAAAGTGTCATATCAGCCTCTCTTCCTCCACCCCGAATGATCAGCTCAGAACTCCATGATCAAGCAAATGTATTGGTCAGTAGGTAGAGTTTTATATAGACTCTTCAACCCAGTGTTTTTCAACCTTTTTTGAGCCAAGGCACACTTCCAACCAAAAGTGTTAAAAAATGACACATTTAGTCTCTCAATTAATTAATCTGTTCATCTGAGAGGGGGACTTGGGCTACTTCTTTAACTGTGTCAGGGCGAAGCATCTCATTTACAATGGTCTTTGCAGGTAGTATTAATGTCTCTGCCGCAGTGTGTGGCTTTTTTGATTTGGCTAAGAGTTCAGCTACTAAGTAGCTAGCTTTGAGAGCTCTCGCAGACACCGTTGTAGTTTTTCTCATAAAAGTTGCCTTTTCCACCACCCATATTACGCTCTTCATCCGGGTTAGAATTGTATCCAGGGCCCAGTTAGGAGTTTTCATTTTTCTTCTTCGAATATTTATCCATTGCTGTTGTACACCATGTCTTGTCACATACACTTCTCACGTGCATCAGTAGTTCTATTGTCTTAAATTAACAAGGTCATAAGTGTGCTTTATTGCCACCTAGTTGGTGGGTAGCGTAGGTCAGTACATGGACGAGTATTGAATTGCACTGCACAGACGCACTACATGGCAAAATATTTGCAGTATATATTAATAATATTTTTTGGGACTAAGTACGAGAAATTGTATATTGTCCCACGGCACACCTGACGATCTGTCATAGCACACTAGTGTGCCAAGGCACAGAGGTTGAAAATCACTGCTCTAACCCCTACAATCATCTGATCTGCACCCGACCCTCTCAGACAACAGTCAGGCAGCCAATCAGTGCAGCGTCTCATTATCATAACATCCCCGCCCACCCAGATATCCGCATGGCTAATAAGGTTAGAAACTGAGAGGCTGCAGACCCTCCACAGAGGCTGAACTTGTGATGACAGGACATGTTGTAAACAGCTTAAAGTATCATTATATGGCACCTTTAAAGGAGGGTAAAGTTGCATGTGCAAATATAGTCCAGTTCAACCACACCTCTAAAACCAAATAAGCTGAACTCCTGTGTGTGAACATGTGGATCATATTAGTGGATGCATTCGTTCTTTGATGCAGTTTTTGAGTAAATTTGAAAATGACAGTTTAATTTGAAATCAGACTAAAGAAATATTGGCATTTCCTTAGCTTTACAAGCACCACAGTATTACCTTGGAAGAAAACTGTGTTGTGCGTTCCATGAAAGCTAAAGATACCGCAATTAAACTGCCTGTACGTAAGCCACAAGTACAGAAACCATAAACGTTTTCTTCCAGTCACACTACTCTTAATTCTTACCAGCGCAGTTATTCGATCAGTCCTGATTGTACTCTACAGCTCTACAACAAGCTGTTCATCACAGCCAAAGGTCAGTCTATTCTGGATTATTTGTCCTCAGGAGGGCACACTCTCTGGTGTGTACTGCGCTGCATGAAATAGTCAGCAGAATAAATCCAGTACAGTGGTTGAAAAATCCAACCTGTCATCTTTTGATCCCCTTTTAGGGGCATTATAAGCTCTTTAGTGGAGAGTTGTCGATAAAAATGAAATACCAAACACACAACAACTGTGCACTGTTGACCCATAGCATGCAGGTGGCTGTGGCTGTGGGTGGACACTTTAGAGATTTATTGACACTATGGAGAAGTTATATACAATCATGGGAAATGTAGAAATGTCTCTTTGTGAAGGTGGCCATTTACTTCATATCATGGCACCGAATCATCACTATGGTTTAAGAGTTCAATAAGCAGCTCTCTACACTGATGTGTTAGTCATTAGATTGTCCTTTTCAGTCGGAAATACATGAAAATAAATTATTTTCAATCACTCTGAGTGCACGTATAGAAATATAATTTCAAAGAGTCTCTCAGGGCTTCAGATGCATGCATACATATTCATTAGCAGCATGCAGACTTGAAGGTTTATGCAGTTGCTGGACAAATGGCTCACATTCACATTACAAATATCAAACACATTAGCACACTGTAGACCAGAGAGCCAACCTCTGGTGTTACAGCTCCCTGTATCACTTCTATGGAAGTTAAAGGGAACCAGAAAACTCTGAGCACCAACAGCCATCTAATCTTTTATTTTATTTTCAAGGGATTTTCCACTTTCTTTGTGATCATTATAGATAATGTATCCCTGCAAGGCGAAAGAATGATATCGATACCAAACACTCAAACTGTGTGATTAAATGGCAACAGCATATGAACCAATGTTTAACTTAAAGAAATTCAATCATATTTCCACATGAAAAAGGTCCAGCATCAAATAAAGGAGTAAATAAGTTCTTCAGGGAGTCCTTTTAATCAAAGATCAAGGATTTTGAAAGAAGGAGGCCTTTTGTGAGTGCAGGTGCTTTGAGTCAGCCTGAGGCGAAGTCCTGCCGGTATGCATGAACTTTTTTTCTCTTGTACTCATTTATTAATGTTGTTCTTTCCATGGACACAACATAGTTATACCTCAGACATTACCTCAGGGGTAAAATCATCACCTCTGTGACATTCAACAGAACAAATACATTGTTAGCTCTAGTGAAAGCGATTGATTGATTGATTGATTGATTGATTGATTTATAACGTTGTTTGATGCGACTACTGATTAGGTATTTGCCTCAAATACTATGGAAGCAAATATGTACCAAAATTAAAATGAAAAAGCAAATTTGAAAATTAAATTTCATTAAAAGAAATGCTTATTAATTTTCCAAATATTGGGGCGCTGGTGGCCTAGTGGTCTAAGCCGCTGATATTAACCAGGATGCCCTAACCAACCTGTTGTCAGTCAGGGGACAACCAGCCATTAACATCCTTAGGTTAGTAGGCCAACAACCAACAAACATGTGGTGCTAGCTTTAGTGTTATTTAAGTTAAAGTGAGCAAAATGTAAATAATCAGGGATTTTTTACAACAACTTTTTCCCCCACTGGTATTTGGGTCTGTAAATCAGTATCATTGTTAGAACCAGATGGAAAAAATACACAGCACTCCTAAATAACATCTTGGATGAAACTGCCTTAATACTTCAAACCTCCAGAAGTTTAGACCAGTTGGCCTTTCATCAAGTTTTTCCTTAGATTTTGCCCATTTCGGCTGTATATGTGTTGCTGTCTTGGTACCCCTGTTTGGACTGACAGCAATGCTGATGAGGCAATTAAAGTTCCTCTGCCTCAGCCAGCCTTGGAGTGGATCAATTCCATCCTCTAGCATCAGGTGGCTGGTCCCAGCATTCATTATTGCCTGCATATGTTCCCTAATGGGATTGGATTTGTACTTATGAGTCAACAGGGCTGTTATTGAATCTCACTCGCAGAAGCAATTGTCCTCTTCCAACAACTTCCTCCTTTGGCTCTTCTGTGGAATATCTCTACTGCTGCAGCACTGTAGGATTTTTTCTCTTTAGTTCTGCATAATGTAATAAGACGAGTGTAAGCTCACAGAGGATGAAAGGGGTTTTACAGACTTTACTTTGTTGCAAGAGATTATTCAATTAAGGTCCTCTCTGTGGCTGAAGTCTTAGCATTTGAAGGTATGGTTATAGAAGTGGGGATAACTGAAGTTTGCAAGCAGAACTGGTGGTGCTGGTGGTCTGTGTGTCTCTCTCGGTTAGTGATTCCTTTGATTAGCTTTGAACTTGCGTGTGGTAGTCCTCCAGGGGGCTCATTAGCTGTAATGACAAGGCCAAGATTTTAAAGCTAGCCGGTCAAAGACATAGTTAGTGGTGAGCACCTACAGCAGTTTTCCTAATTTCCTAAGGCCTTCAGATTTTTCAGGCGTATTGATAGATCAGGTAGTGCTGTTCGACACAGGGTGACTTTTAAAGAAGCACTTTGGTTCTCTCACTGCAAGGCATTGCGAGCGCTGTGGAGAATTCTATATTAATGCGGCCTTTTGTATGTGCCCCTCCCTTACACCCCTTTTTTTCTCTCTCTACCCGTCTCTCTTATGTCAGTTATGCTGTAGGATCTGGCTCTGGGCTCTGGCCTACATTGAGGCTTGCAGAGCTGACTCTAAACTAGCCTGGAGGGTTGCAAATGACTGCCTCGCTCCATGCCACATCTGATGGCAAGAAGTCAGGGGAAACTCATTGAAAGTCACTGGAACTTCACCCGAGGAGAATGTTTGATTGGTGTGATTTGCCCTGAATCTAGAAACTGACAAGAGGTGTTTTTTTCGGAGATTAAATAGTTCCCTAGAAATGAAAAAGGGATTAATTATTCATAAAGCGAAAATTGGGTTGACATTGAACTGCAGACCCAATTTGACAGGTTCAGGCTGAGTACCTGGAAAGCGTAGTTTGCAATACATTTTAAAGACAGCGTAAGTAGCTCCTGGAGGAGCTTGTAAAGACGTTGTCCCTGACATACTGAACACATAATAGACTATGGTTAGAAAAATCAGCTCTCTTAAGGGCAATAAAAAACTTGTATTTCTCTGTTGGTCATTATATAATCTCAACAGAGCAGCAATGATGATCAGCATGTTTTTGATTGGACATGGAAGGAACAATTGTAAGGATTTTTTTTTTTTTTTGGAAAGGTAATAACATTCTTTCTGAGTTCCTTGACTCAAAATCCAACCTGTTTGATTGTATCTTTATAGATCTGAGATACACCTGTGATGCAAGATCAAAACAATCAGGTGCAATAGCTCGGGGTTAGAGAATGTTGACCTTATTATTATTCACAAGGTGAGACTTGGGCACAACATTGGTGTTGTTTGTGAAGTTTAGATCAGCTGCATTTTAAGCAGTGTAGAGGCTCATTGCATCACATGATCCACAGCAAGTAAAGACACTGAGAGACGATTTTGTAGTTATATGGGATTTTACAATGAAAGTGCATGATCTCATTGCAAGACATAATGATTTTGCCTCATTTAAGAGAAGCCCACTCAGAAACGGTCTGTCCCTGCTCTGAGTGTATGATTGTTGCATCATTGATAGCAGATGGACATTTAGAGAGAGGTTAGATGAGCCTCTGTCAAGATTAGATACAGTTTCATTACAAGCAAGTATGTCCGAGTCATTTTAAAATACAATACACGCCAATTTCATATGCTGATAATTGAGTTTAGGTTTTTTTTCCCATAAAAGTGAACAAAAATAGAAATTTGCGCTTCTAAAACCACATCCACATGACATACGCATCGAAATACAAACATACTAAATAACTAATACCATCTAAATGTTGGTCTTCTGTTAACTCCACCTGTAGAAAAAGCACACTATGTTTCTAATACAGCACTGTATGCAGTCTGTGATTATGAAAGAAGAGTGAGAGCGTCATATTTCAACCTTCATGTGTATGTTTTTCTTTCACAGCTTCAGCACTGCCTACCAGTGCATCTACTACTCTCCAGAGCACACAGCCAAAGCTCAGGAGGTCCTCAGCACCATGAGCCTCCTCCAGCCCCTCATCACAAGTTTAGCAGACCAGCTCCTCATGGCAGCACAGGAGCACTCCGCGCCCGGACTAAGGGATGCACTCAAGAACCTTTCTGATAAGGTAAGACAGCCTCTGAACTCTCCAACCACACTCACTTACATCCAAGCTTTCCCTTTGTTCCTCTTGGCCCCAATGCTCAAATGTCCTGTTTTATTCTATTACCGAACATTGTTGTGTAATACCTCGGGCCTTAAAAGACTTTAGATCTATTTGAAATGAGTTCTTTAAACCTTAATTCACCTTAAAATAGCTTAATAATTTGCTCAGGGGTTCTGCTTCTGATGCTATCAGTAGCTCTTTTTCCCTTTGCAGTCTGAAGTTTATTCAGGTGGATGTATTGACCTAAACTGACTGCGACAATCTAAATTATAACCCCCCTCTGAGGAGTTATAGAACAATAAACTGGTGCCAGCCCCAGTAGTATCACTCTGCTTGTTTTTCTGCAAACAAAGCTGCAACATTTACAAATCCTCAACCTAAATTTCAATCCAGCTGTTGCTTCGACACAGTTGAACACACACACATACGCATGAACGAAAGAGACAACCTAAGGAAAAATCTATAACTCATCATAAAAATGCCAAACTAACAAAAGTGAACAGCAGCATGGAGGTTTACAGAGTTGAGGCGTTTTTATCAGTATAATTAATGAATTACATCTGGTGCTGTCAGATTGCAATCTGTTGAGGGAGAGATTGTTTCTGCCACAGTGGAATAGAGCGCAATCAGCCCGCTTAATTGGTACATTCGCTCTGTCACCACTTCCTCTCATCCTTGATTAGACACGCACACTGTGGCCAAGTAAACCCCTGGCCTGGTCAGCACTCGCTGGGCTGCTCTCTGATTAAAATCTCAAGCTGTGTTTGGGTGTGAGTGTGTGTGTGAGGCTTTGGGGTGGTGAAGGTGTGAAACTGCGTGTTCATGTGTGTGTGTTTAAAGGCTGATGTAATGGTGGCATCACTGTCTTTAAGCCACAGAGCCACCAGTCCTGAACAGCAGCACATGTTTTTATCAAAATTTCCATCTCCACATCTGGTCATCCATCATAGAAATGTACTTTTCCACATGCACACGCATAGCTGTGGTTACTCATTGAAGCATGGACACATTTGTGCTCAATTTAGTCAAGACTTGTCAGTTTTATGAACGACAAATTCATCTCAAGATACTTGAAGAACATTTTGGCATTTTGCAAGATGCATTCTATCACCTTTTATTGGAAAAACCAAAAAAGATTTATTTCACTATCTTGTGTCTCCATTTTGCATTTAGTTACAGTCAGTTAGCTTAGCTACAGTGGGGCAAAAAAGTATTTAGTCAGCCACTGATTTTGCAAGTTCTCCCACTTAGAAAGATGAGAGAGGTCTGTAATTTTCATCAGAGGTACACTTCAACTATGAAAGACTAATTGAGAAAAAACAAAAAAACAGGAAATCACATTTTAGGATTTTTAAAGAATTTATTTGTAAATTATGGTGGAAAATAAGTATTTGGTCAATAACAAAAGTTCAGCTCAATACTTTGTAACATAACCTTTGTTGGCAATGACAGAGGTCAAACGTTTCCTGTAAGTCTTCACCAGGTTTGCACACACTGTAGCTGGTATTTTGGCCCATTCCTCCATGCAGATCTAGAGCAGTGATGTTTTGGGGCTGTCGCTGGGCAACACGGACTTTCAACTCCCTCCACAAATTTTCTATGGGGTTGAGGTCTGGAGACTGGCTAGGCCTCTCCAGGACCTTGAAATGCTTTTTACGGAGCCACTCCTTCGTTGACTGAGCGGTGTGTTTGGGATCATTGTCATGCTGGAAGACCCAGCCACGTTCCATCTTCAATGCTCTCACTGATTGAAGGAGGTTTTGGCTTAAAATCTCCCGATACATGGCCCCGTTCATTCTTCCCTTAACACGGATCAGTCGTCCTGTCCCCTTTGCAGAAAAACAGCCCCAAAGCATGAGGTTTCCACCCCCATGCTTCACAGTAGGTATGGTGTTCTTGGGATGCAACTCAGCATTCTTCTTCCTCCAAACGCGACGAGTTGAGTTTTTATCAAAAAGTTCTATTTTGGTTTCATCTGACCACATAATATTCTCCCAATCCTCTTCTGGATCATCCATATGCTCTCTGGCAAACTTCAGACAGGCCTGGACATGTACTGGCTTAAGCAGGGGGACAGGCCTGGCGCTTCATGATTTTAGTCCCTCTCGGCGTAGTGTGTTACTGATGGTAGCCTTTGTTACTTTGGTCCCAGCTCTCTGCAGGTCATTCATCAGGTCCCTCCGTGTAGTTCTGGGATTTTTGCTTACCATTCTCGTGATCATTTTTACTCCACGGGATGAGATCTTGCGTGGGGCTCCAGATCGAAGGAGATTATCCATGGTCTTGCATGTCTTCCATTTTCTTACAAATGCTCCCACAGTTGATTTATTCACACCAACCTGCTTGCCTATTGTAGATTAACTCTTCCCAGCCTGGTGCAGGTCCACAATTTTCTTCCTGGTGCCCTTCGACAGCTCTTTGGTCTTGGCCATGGTTGAGTTTGGAGTCTGACTGTTTGAGGCTGTGGACAGGTGTCTTTTATACAGATAACGAGTTCAAACAGGTGCCATTAATACAGGTAACGAGTGGAGGACAGAAGAGCTTCTTAAAGAAGTTACAGGTCTGTGAGAGACAGAAATCTTGCTTGTTTGTGGGTGACCAAATACTTATTTTCCACCATAATTTACAAATAAGTTCTTTAAAAATCCTTCAATGTGATTTCCTGGATTTTCTTTTCTCAATTAGTCTTTCATAGTTGAAGTGTACCTCTGATGAAAATTACAGACCTCTCTCATCTTTCTAAGTGGGAGAACTTGCAAAATCAGTGGCTGACTAAATACTTTTTTGCCTCACTGTAATCTTAAAGACTTAAAGCATGGGGAAACAGTGAGCCTTTCTTAAGATTCAGCAAAATTGGCATTCTAGCACTAGATTTATGGCTCTTTGAAGGGAACCGAATCTTGAGGAGCCGTTCCTTTCAAAGTGCAATTCAAAAGACTGGCTCTTTGGCTCATTGTTATATTTATTTATTTTTTAGAAGTCAACCATGGGGAACTCGTTTTTATCAAGGACACTATCACTGGTAGCAGTTTAAGATAAGATTTGGATCAGAATAATTCAAACTTACACATCCCACCAATATATATACTCTATTGGTGGGAATCAATCTGAAATATTGATTATAATTTAATTTGGCATTGTAAACATTCCATAAGATGGTGCCATATCTCCATGCTTCGAAGCAGTTGCATCCTTTGTGGGTTCTACTGCCTCTCCTTCTTATCCTTTGGCAAATTTGAATTAACAACTCATACTCGGAGATGGCATTGGTTGTTCATGTGAAGGCAACGTGACAACTCAGACTCATGAGGCACGCAGGTGACACGTGAAGGCAGCGTGGGCAATCTGCATATAAAACAGCTCCCAAATGAACGTCTCGCAACTGCAAATCAGTTGTCATCGTTCACTTAAAAGAGCTGTCCAAAAGACCTACTCGTTCACAAACGTCACATCTCTATCTAGCACCTCTAGAACTTACTAAACAACATTTTATATTTCGCTCTTTTTCTTAATACACAAAACAATTAATAAAGACAATCATATATCTTTTCATCGAGTGATGGATGTCCAATTGACCTTTCATCATTTGGGTTTTTGTCCAGATGTAAAAAGGCAGTAAAACTTTGAGAACTAACTTTGAGAACTATAAAAGCTCAGGTTCTGTAAACAAAGCTAGGCTAACTGTTACCTCTTGTTTCCACTCTGAGACTTTCTCAAACTGCTCTCTCCCCACTTCCACTCTGATACATTGAAATCCCTTCGAGGTCACACCCACTGCTAAATGAAGCCCCTCTCATCAGGGCAGAATGATCAGATACAGCTGCAAGCTTTGGGACAATCTCCCCTCTCACTCCCCTGAAAAAATTGAACTTTATGCAACCATGGTTATATGTCACATACATGATTAGTAGTTTACATAAATAACAGGCTCACAAAAATCCCTCCATATGAGAAACAACACCCCATCTTCCTTTTTGGCACTTCTTTTTTGTAGACATTATTGTATCAAAAGTGGTGTTTATAATCTGCTTGCTTTTTGTAGTTACTCATGGAAATGTATTAATCAAAAAGCAGTATTACATCTGGTCAGGAGGCTAGAAGTAGGACAAACTGGCTGTTGGTCTAACGTTCCTCTCCCACTCAACACTCAGAGGTTATGGACAGCATTCAATGTGGCTAGAATGTAGTAGAAACCATTACTTTTGGATTTGGTGAATTGTCCTTGTTACCTATTTTTTGTTTTTATGACAAAACAATACATGTATTCATCAACAAAGTAACATGTCAGTATTTGTGACAAAAACCCTGACTGCAGCACATTACACCCTCTATCTTCAAACACTGGACTGAGGGGGAATTGGGATTAGCAGAGAAAAGACACGCACAGACAATAAATAAGAACACCTACATACTGTCACCTAAGGTCAGAGAGATATTTGATATCCCTCTTACAGACATATAAATAAAGGCAGAATCATTTGAGAGTGTGTCTCTTGAGTGTGTTTGAAGTTTCTCCAATAAAGACAGTGAGTCACACCTTCAGAGATTCTGGGAAACATGAGACACCTGCAGAGAAAATCAGGTGAATGTAAGAACCTTTTTCTGTCAAGAACTCTCTGACTCAGACCACCTGACTCAAGGCCTAATACACTTCTTATTCTTGAGCTTTTTAGGGCACATCCTGATTAGCATTGGGCACAAATGCCCTCTTGCTTCTTTGTATGTGATGATGATTCTGCTGCTCATGATGATGATAATAATGATACTCTGATTATGATGAGGCAGAACATCGTCCCTCCTTTCAGCTGTTTCCTAAGCTTTGTTACGTTTCACTTGTGTAACAGCTACCTGTGAAGAACTGTGTGTTTGATCGTCTTTGCGTGATTGTGTTAAATTATATGGTGTGTAAAGGTCATATACGCAATAGTGAGTAAGTTTCCTCACAGCCAAGTGCTGTTGGATTCTGACCAACTCTATCCATTCAGCCACCCTCCATCCTTCAAGTGTAGCTGCACCGAGTGAAAAATCTCTATTTTTAACCCAAGCCAGACCTGCTCTTACTGCAGTATGAAACCATTCGGGAGAATAGAATCCTTCAGTTTTCTCCTTTTTCAGATCAAACGTAACTGATTTTTTTAAAAGTAGGAGTCCACAGAGGCACTCTCTGACTTGCACTCCTGCTCAGTCAAGATCTTATCAGCAGATATATTGAAGCAAAGACCAGCAACAGTAATTCTCCTGAGGGATTTTTTTTTGAGCTGTTCGGATTACTAAATCAGGTAGGTGTGGATGAGCTGCAGCATGAGTAGCTTTTGCACGCGGTGGAACAAAGATGCTTTGGTTTAGCCTGTGAAAGAAAATAAAACTGCAATTCTTTTCTCCTTTTGCCTAAAGGAGTTCCACTCTGATGTCTCACTCTGAACGCAGTATCTACATGACTCCTGCAGAAAAGTGTATCATTAAATCATCTCCTACACTTGGCTGTGTATCCTGATCTCAGAGGATATAGGTTCTGTCTCTTGCTGAATATTTTGGAATATGGTTGCATGGTTGGCTTGTTGATTTGTTAAAATGCATGGATTGTATATCCTAAAAAAATGGTTTGACAGCATAAAAAGTTACAGTATAAATGTTGGCATAATCAAATATGTGAGTACTGTGACCCGTAGTTAAGCAGTGCCAGATTGTTTTATACTAAGTGTGTGGTTTTGTTCACTCTTTGCAGGGAAAATGATGAATAATACATGCTCTCATAGCAAATTAACACTGAGGTCAGATAAGCAGGATTCAATTTGAATATGAATTTACATTTAGAATTCTCGGTTCCAGTTAAGTGTTTCACTTTCCGAATCAAGCTTAGTTTGAGTCGCGCGGACATTTTTATCTTACAATAATGTTTACTTCTTTGTGTGATTGTGTGCATCACTGATTAGTGTTCCAGCAGGGGTGCTTGTTCTCAGGCAATTACACATGTAGTCTTATCCATAGACTCCAGCTCTCACATCACTGATTTACAGTAATTGAACTCATTTAGATCCATGCAAGGCAATTAAAATGGATATGAATAAAACACAGTGATGTTTTTAATGTAGTCATAATTTGTTTCTGCTTCTCAAACATTGATCAAATGTGTCATTTTGTATGGATAACAGTCTTTGTATTTGTTTTAAGCAAGGAGCAGAGCAGTTAAGCTCAGATGGAAGTGTGTTGCTTTTAGAATGATTGAATCAAACTGCTGATGTATAAGAAGAGGAGCTCCGTGACAGACACACTGTTTAAAGAGATTCAGCAGTTTATTTACAGTAATAGCTAATGAGTCAGGAGGCTTAAGTAACAGAGAAAATAAGTCAGTGTTGACAAAGCACGGGCCTCAATGAACACAGGTGTTCCCTACAACTAAATACTCAATTTGATCTTATAATGAATACAATCTGTTAATCTGTTGTAGTGGATTTTTTTTGTTATATGTTATTTAGGAAATAGTGGAAAAGATTGACATCATTGGGGACGTTTTAAGATGTTAAAGTACATTTATATGTGTTTTACACATCGAGGCAAGTACACGTGTGTCACTATAGGAATGTGCTTTTTTCTGAGGAGGAGGAAGAGCACATTCCTATAGTGACACACGTGTACAAAAAAATGTAAAGCTCAGGATGTCAAGATATGAATATATGAGGGAAGAAAAACAACATTTCTGCTGCATAATTTATGTTTTTTTATCCGCATTTTCTAGGTTGTTGTTTTTTAGGCTTTACTTGGTGAAAAGATAATAATGCAAATAATGCTATCAGAGACATAAACCACTCAATCAATAGTTTTTTACTGTATTTGTCTGAACTTAGATCAACCCTGATTACAAGACATCTAAGACCCTGAACATAAGACGATACCATGATGTAAAGTGTATGCTTCCAGTATTAATCCCCATATCATGACAAAAGTTACGTCAGGACACTGCACAAAAACAGCAGGTCTAGACTTTACTCTTTGTATTGTTATATCCAGGGACTCAGCATGAACCCACCATGACTTAGCATTGGCAACATTTGGAAAATTTGGCAAGAATAACTTCACTTTCGAGCAGAACCAGACAAATTGGTGCATAGCCATCTACCATGAGCTGATGGGCCAGAGTAGTGGGATAAAGGGAGATGCAGAAAGAGAGATAGATTGAGACAAACAGCAGCACCAACAACAACTGATAATACCAATTCATGGATATAATGCCAATAATAGGGGTAATGATATGTCTAGTAAATACAGTACGGTAATAATACTGTAACTAGGCTTCATTACATCAATTGTTAAAGTTGGAGTCTGCAGCTCTAATATTAGCATTGAAAACGATGATGATGATGACGACGATGACGACGACGACGACGACGACGACGACGACGATGAAACGAAAACTGACATTTAAAGACATGACAGTCACATTTTCTGTTACAACTTTCTGTTTCTCCAGAAATAGATGTAACCTGTGATATAACAGGCATGCATGAATGAACAGTTGTGAGAGTTGTTACAGAAGCAAAACCCAAACAGGACTATAACAGTGTGTAAGCCCTGAGGGTATTACAGCCTGGGAATCAGCCTTTATAAGTCCTGCCCCTGTTCTCCCCCTGCAAGCAGGAACCAGCCGAGGGAAGCCAGAGGGTTCGGGCCGTCACAGGGTCAAGAGCCAGAAAAAGTTCAGAATCCCTCTCTTTTTAACATTCACATAAAGCATCTGTAGCACCGGGGCAGGATTGGCCTGGGGTTCTTTTCCACACTTATCTACTTCTTTGCTGACTCAGCCTTTTTCCTCAAGTTCTGGCAGCTGCAACAAGCCCACTGTTCGGTCTACATCAGGGCAGTAGGAGCAGGAAAAGTGTGTTTGTGCTGCAAGAATATAATGACTTCACATGTTTGCTTTTCATGGAAGCCTGGCTCGACTTTTGTCAGACTGCATTTTGCTGTGGTAATAAAATTGCTTATTGCAGTGCTAACTCAATTACTCTGGAGAGCCTTATCATTTTTTACGCAGTGGCAGCAGCCAGCATGAGGCTCCTTGGTGCCGGGATCATCATCATCTTACACTAGCTGGTGTATTTGAGATCAAAGGAGGTGTTCTCCTCTGAGAAACAGGCTGGAGGAGGAGTAATTGAATTGTTTGTTGTTTGTTGCTGTTTTTGTTGCTCACTGGCTGCGCTGCAGTAATGCAGAGCAGCGACTCTATGGTGGAGGAAGGTGCTTATTGTCCTTGTTTCTTTTATTTTCCTCTGTAAATAGTTACCTGCTTCCAAGCTCACTTCCAACAGTGTTTTCTTCTTCTTCCACCCACTCACCTCACCAATGTGAGAGTTTCCCCTCTAAATCTCTCACTTCCTCTGTCTCTTATGCTCTTACAGCACTTACATTGTCATTTGTTTTGCTGTCCCATGATAACTTTTCCAAATCTCTTCTTTTTCTTTCTCAGACAGAGCAATTTGTTCACACGCTTAAGGATGAATTGGTCAAGAGTGCACTGTTGGCGCTTCACGCTGCGCGGCCTGGGTACGTTTCCAAGAACCAAAAGCAGACTCTAGTGCAGGGAGGCCAACTTCAAGGCCACATCCAGCAGAGCAATGAGAAGAACCAGAGCCCAGTCCAGGGACTGCCAGGCCACAGTCCAGCCACGTCGGCCACTGAAAGCACCATGGTGTGTAATAATGTGGAAGCATTACAAACCATGACTGGAGGAGAAGGTGGGACTTTGCCAGTGAAGCATGACTCCATACCGCACCATAAAGAGTTCGATGAGGAGGAGTGGGTGAGTGTATTATTAAAAATTCTTTCTATGCTATTACTAATTTAGATTTTGGTCATTGTGTTAGAGGGAACACAAAGGAAGGTAGCCTATTACATTACCGCAGATAAGCTATTTTAATGTTAAATTATGTCAGAACATGTAAAATGTTGGCTGCATACCAAGCATCACTCTCCCTTTTTAATGAGAGGTCTCCTCAAAGGAGTTGAAACGTTCATCCTGACAAACCAAAGATTATTTTGGTGTATCTTTCACTGATTCAAAGCCATGCCGCTGCTTTTTGTTGAGGCTTGTGTGACTGTTGGTTTGTTTGTTTGCTTGCTAGAACTGTGTCTGCCTCTCTAACAGCAGGAGCTATCAGGATTTCTGCAAACCAGTGCCTAATTATCTCACAACATATTCCACACCATTTTAAAGGTGACATATCATGCAAAATGGACTTTTTAATGGTTCTCTACCTGAAATATGTGTCCCTGGCATGTCTACAAACCCCCTGAGAATGAAAAAAATCCATTCTGCCCCTGTTTTGATTTCTCCACCTTTCTGTAAATGTGTGTGAAACGAGCCGTTTCAGACTTCCGTGTTTTTGTTACGTAACAACAATATCCGGTCTGTCACGGAGTCAGAGCTCGGAGCTTGTTCAGCCCATAGATTGTACAAAATAATACTGAATCCCTCCTCCGTTTTTCATTACCTGCACAAATGTGTGGTAACAAGGAGCTTAGGAGGGAGGCATGCTAATTGTAGGCTGTCTTAATAAACACAAAGGTTGGTTTTACTCCCCACGTCTGCAGATTTGAAGAACTAGTGGATGATTTTTATTTATCATGGACAAGTGCTAGCGCTAGTTAGCATAGCCACATAGCTACATGTCGTAGCTGTAGCTGTGTACCAAGACACACGTCAACATACTGACAAATAAAACAACAAGAAACACAGAATCTGTGACCAATCCTCCAGAAAAGGTCCCGCTGCCTTTCTGGCAGAGGTCGGTTTTACTCCCCACGTCTGCAGATTTGAAGATCTAGTGGATGATTTTTATTTGTCATGGATAAGTGCTAGCGCTAATTAGCATAGCCACATAGCTACATGTTCATAGCTGTGTACCAAGACACACGTCGACATACTGATAAATAAAACAACAAGAAACACTAAATCTGTGACCAATCCTTCAGAAAGGTCCTGCTACAGGCGCCTCTCCGTCAGGGTCAGATTCTGGATCAGATTCAGAGGGTTGAAGTAACGTGATCTCTGAGCAGCCGTGTACATTCAGCCAACATGTAAACATTAGATCAACGTGCTGGACAGCCGAGGCACATCCACTTCCTGAGGGGGCGTGGTCAGAGAGAAAACAGATTGTTCTGAGGAGGACTGAAGAAGAGGGGTTTTCAGGCATGCCAAAATCTGATTTCAAAGTGTTTTTTTGAGCATAAACTTTAAAGACATGTTTTGGGGACCTCTTAGACCAATATATATTGATGAAAAAAGCGTGATATGTCACCTTTAACATGTATAAACTATATTTCTAAAACAACCAAGACAGAAATACACACTGCAATTTACAGTACACGCACACAATCACACACACAAGTGAAATCGTCTTTCTGGCTGTTAACAGTTGGAGCTCAGAAAAAGATAGATAAAGCTGGAAGCAATCTGAACACTTTGAGCTTTGTTTTTAGCTGCTTCAACCGTTTCTGTTACACATTTGGTGTCCAAACATAGCACTATATCAAACAGAGTCAGAGAGAGAGAGAGAGAGAGAGAGAGAGAGAGAGAGAGAGAGAGAGAGAGAGAATCACAGAGGCTGATCTGACTGCTGATTGTGTATTCGACTCTTCTAGGACAGGGTGTGGGCAAACGTGGCCAAATGTCTCAACTGTGTCATCGCCATGGTGGATAAACTCCAGGAGGAACACAACAACAAACAGGAGCAGGTCCCTGAGCATCAGCTCGCTGATGTCATCACCTCACACAACCCTGGTAAATTACTGTGTTTGTGAAGCTCATATATCAATCTTTCTAACCTCATATCAGCACAGAGTAAATGACCGTCACTGGGACGCCTTATGTATCATTATTAGTATTACCAGTGTTATTATTAGTGTTATTTAAGGTGTCATGTAATGGTATTTTGAGCTCTTTCCAACATGTTCTAGTTGTCTTTTAAGCACGGTTCTGGATTCAGTTGCAAAAAAAACATCACAAATGCAGCCTCTGTGGAGGCTTTACACTCCTCAGATTCTCACCTCATTATCTTTGCAGAGATCTGATTGGGCAGGGATGTTATAATAAGGAGGCACTGCACTGGTGAGTTTCCTGAGGGTGGAGGATGCAGACCAGTGCAGATGGATTCAGATGTGGAAAAACACCAAAACAAACACACCAGTATACCACACAAATGATCCACATCACCCCTGACTGGGGTCCAAAATCTGACCCCAAACAGGAGGTGGCAACTGTTGAAGCCACAGTTAAGACAGCATGTCCTCAAGTGTTCAAATTTGAGTTCTATTCTTACTTTCTTGCCTTCTGTACGTCACTGTGTGCGGTCAGTCCTTGTTGTTGCAGTGGTCCGAGGTTCTTCTTTGGTTCTGGTTTCTTTGACATTTTTTGACATTATTTTTGCACCCAACAACAGAGCAGTTATTTTTTCTAAGGTCATTTGAGCTGGAGTTTTACATCTTTAACAAAATTGTTGATTGAGATCAAAGCTAGAAAAAAAACTAATGATGCATAAAAAAGTATTTTATAGTTTGGTAAAAACCCCTCTGCTAAATAAACCTTGTTTTTTACAGAGAGTAATCTGAACGTCTCTCTGAGGCTCACGTCCAGAAAATGCAGATTGAATTATGGAAGAACAGGTGGCCCGACAAGGTGCTTGTTGTAGCTTTCAGCATGATTAGTCCCCAAATTGGTATTAACTGTCTTAATATGCAGTAATTTAGGCTATTAAATAAAAAAAAATCTGTGATATTTTCAGACAGCCTGCTGTGTGTACAAGGGCTCTGACTCAGTGAGGATTTAGACTTCACATGTTTTCATCCCACTTGTCTGTAAAAGTCAAAGCACATGAAAACCTCAACAACATAAATATAAAGTAGATTGTAGTTACAAATGTAAATGATGATTTCTCCCTGCTGCGTGTATCTTCTTTCTGTGAAAGTTGCTCTTCTTTGCAGTTTTAACAGAAACTCTGATGTATCACAGGTTACTTTGTGCGTAGCATAATCAGAATTGGCATGAACTTACCCATGACAACCACTGGCAACATATTCCTTACCTGGGACTCCTGTTCCTGTTACAAAGCTGCTGCTAATTTAAGCTTCAGAGGAGCTATTTGGCCCGAGAATGATATTGCCGAACTATAACAGATATATTCTCACTGTGAGGGAAATAAACAGAACAAAACAGTGTTTTCTGGGTATCCACAGGCTCAGTTGGAAGGAGAGAGAGGAGACACTGGTCCAAATCTGAGGCTCCCTGTTGTTTAAGCATTAGAAAAAGAGAAAGTGAAAGCGCTGCCAGAGAAGTGGATGAAAGCAATATTTGATATGCAGAGCCATTCACTGCTGACCACAAGCTGCCCAGTCTCCCCTTACGTCCAATGAAATCCTGCCTCAAGCTTGAGTCCAGACAAGTGCCCAGTCTGCTTTGCCAGCCAACTGGCACAGAGCAGAAGCATTAGTCTGACCAGGCGACAAGGAGCAGTTCTGTGTGTGTGTTTGTGTGTGTGTGTGTCACAGGCAAATGCACCCTCAGACATCTGCACTAGTGTTGGTGCATACATCCCTTTTAGTGCCTGCGTGCCTGTGTCAGAGCGTGTGTCTGGCAGGTAAGAACGAGGCCATGCGCTTGCCGCCCGGTCTGAGAGATAAGCTCAACCCCCCGAGAAACCTTTATGAAGACAGTGAACAGGCTCAGAGCAAGTGGTCATCTGCTTGTCTAAATACAAACATGGACGGAATAATGACAGAGTCGTTATCTCCTAGCAGAGATTGGTGAAGCTTGAGCGTGTGGTGACAAGGCGTCGCGGGGGTTTGGATGTTTGGACAGGTGGGCAGGCGTAGAAATGACAGCTGGAGTTCTGTTTCCTCCGTCTTTGTGCAGAGGCGGTATTTGCAGAATGAGATAAGACATGACTTCTCTGACAAGGCAAGGGCGAGGCTGATGTGCTATACATTCATGGACATAGTGCCTACTTTGTGTGTGTGTGTGTGTGTGTGTGTGTGTCTGTGTGTGTGTGTGTGTGTGTGTGTGTGTGTGTGTGTGTGTGTGTGTGTGTGTGTGTGTGTGTGTGTGTGTGTGTGTGTGTGTGTGTATCTCCTTACTGATCAAAATCTCTCACTCTAGAACTTCTCAATATGTTTAGTTTGAGCTGATTGAAAGGTTGGAAAACTGACTTGGGTGATTTCTGAGCCAACACTGCCCCCTGTTGGCTGGAGAGGAGATCATGCAGGAATCTGAAAGAAGGAAAAACATGTAAGACACCATGAAATCCCACTTAAAGCTGTGTCCTCACTCCTATACAACGTTTCCAAGCAGCTTTTGAGTGTTTGGCGTAACAAAATCAGGCATACTCAAAGAAGTCAGAGCACATACTGAATCTGAGCCTCCTCTCTGAGTGTGCTGTTGGTATATTCTGTCTCACAATAACAATACACAAAGGAGGAAGTGAAGATAATCAGTACAGGAAAAGTTGATAATTCCAAGATCAACTGTTTTACATCTATCAGTATAAAGTACATAACTTTAGAAATACTGTGGAAAAACTGATTATGAAACACTCCAGATTTGAAATCCATCTTTAAGAAGAGAGATTTAACAGTTCTGTAATATTATTCTGATCCCATGTCACCCCTGTTACTAGGTTCAATTCTGACGAAGAAAATAATATGTGCACATCATACATCATGAGTGCCTTTGTTTTAAATTTTCCTAGCAAGTTTTTCACTCTGTGGTACTTTTGCCAAGTAAACTAAATCAGGAGATTCTTTTAGAAAGTACTGTGTATGCTGATACTGTGCAGGACCAGTAAAGAGACACACCTTAGCTCATTGCTGTGAATCCTGTAAACAGCAGTGTGTTCAGGAACAGAAGAGAAAAAAAACATTTATTTATGTAACATTTTTTGCGTTTCTTCCTTGTTGAATACCGGTGTTCCAATCACCACATCAAAGTCCTTGTGTGTGCGAGCTCACTTGGTAAAAAAGGTTTCTTGAATCTTGAAATACACATGCTATCCAAGATACATTTCTTTCCACACTAGGTGCCACACTTTCTTCCAAGTTGCCGGCAGCAGTAATTGATACAGATGAGTGATTCATACAGGTGTTTCAGGTGTATGTTAAACAAATGTCATGCCGGGCTATCAAAATGTACAGAAACCAGGGAACTTCTCAAAGCCATGGTCAATTTTAAGTAAACTCTCCATGTCTTGTAATTTCCTCCAACATCCTGATTTAGCAGGAATAAGGATACATAAAGAAAATATAGAGATCAATCATGGTCTATTTAATATCCCCAACGTAGATTTAAGATAAGTTTGAATTACATTTTAGGGCCCTGTTTTGAGGTGTTGCAACATTCAGCTTAGTTTCATTATAGTTTCAGTCAGCTTAGTTTCCTGTCTTCAAAATTCACTTTGCGTGTCAGAGTGGTATTTTGATACCCGGTGCAGAGGTGCAAAAAAGGGGAATGCTTCCTTATAACAACCTTAGAACTAATGATAGCAAAGCAGGTTGTTGATCATTTGGCTTTTAGACATTCTTCCAACAAAGAACAAGAACCATGTGTTTGTCTGGCAAAAAGTCAGTTCACTGGCCATGTGGTGACTTTGATGAAAGGAGCTATCTTAACTTGTTAGCTATCTAAATGGGCAAAAATACTGTCTGCATTGATCCCTATTTGTACTGTATGACAAGCGTCTCCTTCAGCTCAGTAAATCTCTTCACCATTTGTTGACAGCCGGACGGATAAGTTGATAAATCTAAAGCCTCTGATTTGATGAGTGCCACAACAGAGCCTCTACATGAGGCTGTTCACCGTTGTAAATTGAATGCAAACAGCAACATGCTGCAACTAAACCACCGCACACACTGCTGTACGTGTCAAGCTGCTTTGGGATCAACTTCATATTTTGCATGTTTTAGCCTGAATCGTTAGATTATCTGGCTTCATTAGTTCTGTTCAGTATTGCCTCGTTTCGTTTTCAAAAAAACATTATTCTTGATACGCATTATGGTGTGTCATAAATTACAATATATTGTGATCATTTAAGACATAATGTGGTGTAGAATTATGACTTTACCAGAGTTGGATTGATACTATCCTATAAACTGTTTCAACAAACAGTTTTTTAAATGATTTATTTCTTTCATCATGGTAGTAATTAAGTAAAAAAACAAAAACTCACCATCTGGCTTTAGCTGCAGATCTGTGGTGCTGTGTGTTCAGGTTGTACCATCACCTGATAACCTGGAGGAGAGCAGGGCTATTGTTGTGATACTCCACTGGGTGGCACAGATGTTCTAGAGCGGTGAAACTGAGAGTCTTACTGTTTGACAGTGTATTTATCCATAATGTATATTTCCATCACCTTAAACTCTGATGTCCACTTAACCCAGGTGCTCAGACTTTCCACATCTTGAAGATATTTACAGATGGTTTCAGTTGTTACCCTTAAGAATCAGATGTACTGAGAATAAAGGAGGTGTAATTGTTTAATCAAATCACTGGCAGCGTTACCTTTCCTGCAACAGACCCCAATTTCTGAGAAACATAAATGGTTGAACACATTCCATCGCACAGAAGAGCTTTGTGTAGTTTCTGCCTGAGTGCACACAAAATATTTAAACCTGCCAAAGCAAAGTAGCTGTCATTCCATCTCTGACTACTTCTAACATACCATCTCCCTTTGCAGGTGACTGGAGGGAGCAGCTACGTCCTCTGGTGACCAGGTTAAAGGAGTGTGTGATGGAGGTGGTGGAGAAGGCGAAGAGAGCCATGACCTTTGTGCTCCTCCAGGAGGCAGCCTGCAGCACCCCACAGGGCTTCCTCCTCCAGCAGAGGAGAGACGTTGTCTTCAGTCAGGCAGTAGGTGGCCACACTGAAATCATAAACTCTTGAACACTCTGCACTGGTATCAGATTTCCCTCCATTTGTATCAATGTTTAAGCTGTGTAAACACAGGTTGATTTATCTTGGACTTTGTAAATACAAATGTCTAAGAACATACTCATATGTTTATTCAGCCAGTTGAACCACAAGGAGGTTTGTTATCTAACATTCTGGTTTAAAGTGCACTCTGCTGACCTTTGCACAGAGCCATTAATCCTGGCCTCCTGTCTCTTTTTTGATAGCCTAGCCTTTCTGAAAAACTTCAGACTTATCATACCACGTTATTAAAGATCACATTAAAAAAACCTAAGCTCTCAAGTCAAAATCATCATGAAATCATTATGTTGAAATCTCTACTGATCCCTTTTCCTGTAGAAGTTCACTAACACTGTGATTGTGTACTTTTATACCTTAATCTTATCATAATGAGCCAGGGCATGGCATGGAATGAAGTAATAGTAGCAGGACTGGAAACATTATTTACGATCCTAGCCAGGGATAGGGCAATATATCTTTTACATGTGAGCCAGGACCCGATAACCTTACATGGAGATGGAGATGAGTGGAGAGAGATAGTTAAATGCATTTCAGATTAGAGTCTGGTTGACCTTGCGGTTTAAGTATGTACTGACACTTCAGTCCTTCTTGCAACAAATGGTTCCCCTGGTCATGACCATTTGCTGCATGTCTCCCGTTCTCTACTCCCCATGTACTCTGTCTCTCTTAACTTAACTCTGAAATAAATGATGGATTACTCATTTTTTCTGTAGCTGTTATTCAGCCTCTTTTGCTCTCCACAAAGAATGTTCCCTGCAACCAAAGCCTGTTTAAACATGAGTTTACAAAATGACTCAGATGACTAAACCTGGGGCCAACATTTTGTTCTGCACCGACAGGTTCAGTGGCAATGTTGCAGCTGTGAGGATGCAGCTGCAGCTTCTTTGCAATTTGACCTCCTCACCCCTGTATTGCTGCTGAATTATTTCAGACTCTTCCTATTCAGAGCTTCCCAGTTTACACATACCCAATATGGCTGCTTTAACTATTTGTGCGAGAGAAAGCTGAAAGATAACTTTGTGCATTTATGTTTTTTTTTCTTATTAGCTGGCAGCTTTAGCGTGTGGTTTCGTCATGAAGCTGTACGCAGGAATGCAGGACAAAGGATTCCTGAGGCAACTCCACCTGGTTGGCCTGGTAGCCCAGTTTGAGAGTCTGCTCAGCACCTACAGTGAGTAAATCTGTAAGAGTCAAATCAGAACTTGCAACCTCCACTGAATATTTCTAAAACCAAACAACCTAAAAGAGGGGTTTGTTATTTTCTGATCTCATCTGATTTTGGGAGTGAGTGTGAGGTTGCTCTAAGTCATGACACATAAGTCACTGCTGCACTTCATTGGCATTTATTACAGTTCTTCATGTTTTATGTGACATTGTGCACATGAAAGTACATCCGAGTTTCTTGGAAAAGTGTTTATCAGATCAATATAGAAACAACAAACTACTAAAGGAGAGGCTCTTGGAGATATAACTGTTTTTCTTATCCCTCTGATCAAAGTTCTCAATCATGCCAGAGCTATTGGTGCAGCTCTCTTTTTTTATGATCCATGTTTCCCTGCTGTGTAAGATATGGACAGTTTGTAAACTGCATTCACAGTTAACACTCAGACATTTCAACTTTCTAATAAAGATAACCTCAATAGGAGTTATTATAAAGTGTTAAGAGAAAGAATGAAATCACCTCTACTAATCTGTTTTTTTATTGAAGGTGAAGAGATCGGGATGCTGGAAGACATGGAGGTTGGAATCTCGGACCTGCAGAGAGTCGCCTTCCAAATTACAGAGGCTCAGTCGGATGAGCTCAGCGACCTCCAGCCTTCAGTGTGTGGCCGACGGTGAGACCTTATCTTTAAGTGTAAATTCTTAAAGGGAGCCTCAGATGTAACTTGGAAAAAGAACCATGTTTGTTTGTTGCACTTTCAATATTTAAAGTAACAGAATAAAAGTACAAAAACACAAAGTTCAAAATAAGTTTTCTATTCATATTCTTACCAGTACTCTAAACCTACAGACTGAGATTTAGAGTTTTAAATCAGTGAAATCAAAGAGGTGATTTGTGAGTTGTGAGATGTGTTTCGTACAGATGTGGCCTCACAGAAGACCTGCTGGTCAAAAGCAGCACTCAGAGGTGTCTGTTGGACTCTCATCACCCTATTAGACACCTTCACATTTCAGCTCATGAGTCTTTGTCTCTGAAATCAGGGACAACAATCGTGTAGTGTAACGTTGATTTTGCTGGGATGTAAACTGATGGACTTTTTCCCTTGTGCTCTGAGTCAGAGCTTTTTTCGACCAAATTGTCCCTGGGCTTATGCACAGACACCAAAGGAATCAACAGTTTGTTGTTTAATTAACTAAAGAATTACAGAGGATGTGTAAGCTGTCATGGAGGGACAGCCTCATCACACCAGCAGACAAACTCATCTACCAGAAGATGCTCGAATTCATTTTCATGGGGCAGGCTGATAAACATGTATCATCAGTATATTTCAGGGCCTGCTTCTCTTTCTTCTCAAGTCACTGATGTTGGACAGAATAGAGATGGACAGAAAAGAGAAAACTGTGGCTAGTTACGAAACATGAAGTGTGTGTGCCAGGACCTTCCAGGTGTTTATACAGGATGTTAAGCAATCTGAATCAGGCCTCTCCCATCCCAACCACTACCATCATGAAAGAAAAGTTAATCCATCTGCATGTTCTCACTGTTCAAGCCATCTCATTGTATAAAGAGCCTAAGATTATATTACCCTGTCTTGGTGATGGATTGAGCATGAAAGTGTTTTCCTGTAGAAGTTCACTAACACTGTGATTGTGTACTTGTATACCTTAATCTTATCTGTTTAAACATCTCATTGTATAAAGAGCCTAAGATTATATTACCCTGTCTTGGTGATGGATTGAGAATGAAAGTGTTGGGCTTAGTTTGGCCATTGAGTCCATATTATAACCATGTGAAGTATCTTCATGGTGACGTCATGTTGATCTCCACTTTGACAAGAATGTCTTTACAGTGCATGATTCAAGAATTGAGTCTGACCCTCCCTCTTTCATGTCCGCACCAGACAAAAACACATCTATCACTTCTACACTCAAAGTTTTCTAACAAGAGGCAGGTGATCAGTTGTTGACCTTAATATGAGGAGACAGAGATGTTAAGATGCACCATGAATTACTTTTTGACTTTACTGAGACTGTAAAAGTCTGTGAAAAAGGAATTGACGTGATGAACAGTTAAATTCAGTGGTTAATGTTGAGCACAGGAAGTGATATTGACCATTCCACTGGGAGTAGAAGTTCCTTCCTGTTCTGTTTATGAGCTATTTTTATCAACATGCAGCCTGAGAATCAGACTCCAAGCCAGAGAGACAAGATTTGTGTTTTTTCCTGTAAAGAGTGCTTGTGATCTGCCTCAGTGGTTAATGTTGAGCACGGGAAGTGATATTAGGACCATTCCATTAGGATTAGAAGTTATTTCCTGCTCAGTTTATTAGCTACTTTATCAACATGCAACCTGAGAATCAAACTCCAAGCCACAGAGAAAAGATTTGTAGTTTTTCCTGTAAAAAGTACTTATGATCTGCCATCTAGCTATACATTCTCTTGGTATGTGGGAGTCATCAGCATGCTTGAGAGTAACACCCAAAGTATGTGTGTTAGTGTATCTTTAAAGAATGATTGCTAAGTTTAATGCTGAGGGGTCAGTGTAACATGCTGTTTAGGTCAGTGAAATCCCCGACTGAGTTGCAAAGTGGACAATGCTTTGTACTTGAATGCCAAGCTGCAGAGCTGGACTTAACATCCTTAAATAAGGAAGTCAAGTGGCTTCTGATTTGAGTGACTGAATGTGGACTGTAAACATGGTTAATGTTTAAATTTTACAAAGGGTGAGAAGATGATCCTTTAAGGTGATCTTACACACTCTTTCTCTTCTGCACACACACCAGCAGTCTTTCTTTAAACAGATTGCACAGGCTTGTCCTAGGTGTCAAATTATACAACTTCCCAAACCCATCAATTTGTTCCACATTGCAAAACATATTGCATTTCTGTTCAGTCATTTTACCTTTTTTAACTTGCAGGGTTATTTTTCTCTCCCCCACCTCTCTCTCTCTCTGTCTGTCTGTCTGTCTGTCTGTCTGTCTGTCTGTCTGTCTCTCTCTCTGTCTGTCTGTCTGTCTGTCTGTCTGTCTGTCTGTCTCTCTCTCTGTCTGTCTGTCTGTCTGTCTGTCTGTCTGTCTGTCTCTCTCTCTCTCTCTCTGTCTGTCTGTCTGTCTGTCTGTCTGTCTGTCTGTCTGTCTGTCTCTCTCTCTCTCTGTCTGTCTGTCTGTCTCTCTCTATCTCTCTGTGTCTCTGTGTCTCTCTCTCTCTCTCTCTCTCTCTCTCTCTCTCTCTCTCTCTCTCTCTCTCTCTCTCTCTCTCTCTCTCTCTCTCTCTCTGTATGCAGAGACCACTTCACTGTAGAAGTGCCATTACCCCGACTGGTTTTCCAGACCTTACCAGAGGAGATCAAGGAGGGCAAGCCTCTACGAGTATTCCCGGTGCTGTTTAATGTGGGCATCAATGAACAGCAAACCATAGCGGAGAGGTACTGCAAGAAGCCTTTGTTCACTTTTAACAACTTCAAGTTAATGTCCCACTTGAGGACAAGCACTCTTTGTGTGAACATGTTGACGAAGTCCAACGTGGTCTGAATCCGAACAATGTCACATAAAGAACCATTGACTCATTATTGATTCTTAATTCTTACAAAGCATCCAAGTCGGGAAATGTAACAAAATATTCATAACAGCTCACATCCACTGTTATGCAAATGATTGAGTGTCTTGGTGATGCTTCACCATAACTGCCCCTGTTCTCTCTGTCATCCCCTCAGATTTGGAGACATCTCTTTACAAGAGAGAATAAACCAGAAGAACTTTGAGATGTTAGAAGCCTATTTCAAATCATTCAGTGAAAAGGTGCCGTTAGAATGTAAGTGGAAAGTGTTTCAGATCTGTAACGCAAAGTAAATATGATTTATCTTTGTACATATATGATAGAATGGGGCTTGTGTTCTTAGGCAAAGCCAGAGGAAGACTGTTGCTTCAAATACAGTTTTAAATTTGTTTCATTATGCATCATGTGGAGCTAACAGAATCAAGAACATCTATACGTAGTTTTTAAGCAGCTTGAAATTCAGTCTTTGAAATGAATAATCTAAATCAAAGTGTAGAGTAAGAGGTCATTAGATTACTAACACACATTAATCCAACAGACCCTGCACTCTGTCTTGAGCAGCAGCCAAGCCTAGTGAATTTATCACCAGAACAATCAAGAAACGTAACCACTTACCGGCATTGTGTTTTCTGTTAATAGGTCTACCGTGTTTTCAGACACAGACTGACATAAAGGAATTACTTGAAACCCTGGGCCAGAATGTAGTTACAAAGAAGAGAAAGAATGTGGAGATACTGTGGATTGCTGGAACGGTGAGCAGTGTTGTCATTGTAACTTCCTCTCCTTGTAAAGTTAGATTCTTTCTTCTGAGCAGCGTAAATCAACCTTCTGTTGCATAGCAAGGGTAACTGTGATGTATTGACAGGAAGATGTAGTCTAGTGTGACATTTTGATGTTTCATGGGCTTTTAATGAAGCACCGAGCCGATCAAAAAGAAACTACCTGAGCATGATGTACAGCTGACTTCAGAAGATGATACTTGATAAACATTGACCTTTTACCTAATATGCAGTGTCTGTAAATGAAGTGTTTCACATGCTTTTAAATAGCTCACCACTCACCTCACCGCAGGATCTGTTAAAACCTGACCAAGAGCCTGTGGCCATGCTAGCTGCTCTCTGCAGCTAGTATCCTAATGTTTGCTAAAAAACACTGGGCTGACAGGAATCTCAGTTGTTTATGCTTTCAGTCATAAATTAAATCACTGAACAAATACAGATTTCCCCTGACTATGCTGCCACAGGAACTTCAGGTGATTACAATAGTTACAATGGTTTATCTGTGGGCATCAAATGTCTCTACAAAGTTTTGAGGCAAACTTTAAGGTTTGACTTTTTAAATTCTAAATCCACACATAAAACAAGCCAAAGTGTTCTGAAGAAATGAATCATCTGTACTGGTGAGAAAGGTACAGTTTGCATGTAAACTTTGTCAATGTTTTTTTTTTTCTCTACTTGCCGTCAGATCTGCCGAAGGTTAAATGGCATCAGGTTCACCAGCTGTAAAAGTGCCAAAGACCGGACATCCATGTCTGTCACATTAGAGCAGTGTGCTCTCCTCCGTGATGAACACCAGCTCAGCAAGGATATCTTCATCCGTGCTCTTGACTGTATGCGAAGGTAAGACAGCAACAAGAAATAAGTCTAATAAGTAATAAGTATGATGGGTGCCAGTTATTATTCCAGCCAATCCCAAACATGTTGCATTTACATACGTCAGCCTCACATTTTGTCTCTCTATGGTTATTACACTTTACTCTGAATACTCAGAATTTTTCCAGTGGAACTATTTTCTACCAAAGAAAAAGTTCTTATCTTAATGAGCATTTAACAAAGAGATCTTTGGGTTCAGGGCTTTGTGCAGCACAGAGAAGATACCATTCTTCTCCATTGTATTATATAAAGCGGGGTTTTCTGCAGCGATCTCACAATTGGAATGCTTAAAAGCTCAACTATTAATACAGCTGCATAATACACCAGCCAATTTAGTTTACTTATTGCTCAACTTATAATGTGGATGATTTAGAGGTTGGATTATGTAGCCCTTAAAGAAATATCTGTAAAAATAACCTGCACCTGCACCACCTGTGAGTAAAAGCTGATGTCCATCACTCACGGCAAAACATTTTGTCTGCACCATCTCCTTCCAATCACAGTATGAGCATCATCATGTGTTTCCCTCACCATTGCAAGCTTCCCTCACACATTCAAAGGTAGCCATGCATGTTCCTCAGAGTGCTGTGGGGACACTGTTGCCTTTAATGTGTGTGTTGGCCAGCAGAGTAAACATCTACATCTGCATCTGTTTAAATCTAAGAGATCCTAATTTAAGAACTTATTTAAGGCTGTGGTAAAGTACACATCGGAAGTGCCTGTGGTAGTGACCTGATTGCAGCTGTGTTAGATGAGTACAAGAACAGGAAATCACATGACCAAAAGCACAAATTATAAAATAAACTTGAGCTCACAGTGTAAATGAGGGTTAGCCATTGACCTTTACTCTTACCCCACGCTTACAGTTACACAATAACTATTAAATGACACAAGGCAACAAGCTCATACATCCAACTAATATCACATTAACAACTTTAAGTGAACTTAGACAACCTGACCCAGCCATCTGTGGACACAAAGCCATTAAAAGAAATTATCTAAAAAAAAAAAAATGAAACTTTTATTTCCCACTGTCCCGCCTGACAGTGGGAAATGATCAAGAGTCTAGCATAAGTTTTCAAAGCACTCAAACCCCAAAACTCAGTGTATTTTGTCAATCTTTTTCAGTATTTGTCTTCTTTAAAAAGTTTACAAAACTAATGAGTGTTTTTCAAATGCAGTAATATGCTGAATTAATATGAGGATATACAGGATTTATAAATATATTGATGTTTTTAATTGATCATCATTATTTTAGGGTTATATCTTTTATTTGCTAGTCATGCATTTTAATGTTTCTATTATAAGCCTGTCGTCATTGTAAATGAGGGCTTGCTCTCAATGATTTTCGAGTTTAAATAAAGATAATTATATTATGTAACCTGACCTAACCCCTGCTGCAAGTGTAAGGGTGGGATGCAAACAGGAAATTCTTCTGTGGAGCAGATTGTCTTATTTCAAGTTATCAGACCACACTCTTCTAAGGATCCTATCCCTGAACACTGCTTTCATCAAAATATACCTTCACCTTAAAACTTTTTCTGTTTTTTTTTGTGTCACCAAGACAGCTACAGTTGGCAAGTAGCTGTCTTCCTGCAAATGCTACATTTTAAGTATGGTCCATTGTTTGGGTTCAATGCCATATAAGTGTTTTTTTTACCTTTAAGAGCCCTAACTCATTGAAAAAGAACATGCTGTTAGTTTCCTCTTATCATTGGTTTTAAGAAGAAACAAACTCTTTAGAGGAATGATGGTGGGAAAGCAGTGATGAAGATCCAGAGTAAAAGAAGAAAATTAAGCTTCAGTATTTAAGTATTCTCTCAAGGATTTAGCAATATCCTCCAGGCATAAGAAAGTGATCCCATATGATGGTTTCCTCTCTGACACACACACACACACACACACACACACACACACACACACACACACACACACACACACACACACACACACACACACACACACACGTAGAACAGTGACTATTTTAAAATGAGATTAAAATGTTAAAACTCTTGCAGCTCTGTTTTGCTCTGAATTGTCTAAGGCCCTGAGTCTAATTAAACCCCTGATGTAATGAGATCGATTGGTCTTTGAGAAGATGGATTTAACATTAATTTAGTGTTGAACTGAGGTGAGGATGGAGAGGATAATCAAAGAAAGATGAAAATTTAAGCTAAAAGGAAGTTAGGAATGTCTTGATACTTTTTGTTAATTTGCAGAGATGAACATTAGTCTTTTGTATTACCTGTAAGATAATCACCTCAGATGAATTCAGTTCTATACACAGCCAATGATTTAAAGTGTGATGTTTTAAGTCAGATATGTTTGTTTGTGGTCAAATGCAGCACTTATCAAGAGTAAAGACTTTGCCAGTAAGAGTGCGAGTCACACCTATCTTGTTTACAGAAGTTACAGCAGTGTATTTGCTTTTCCTGTTACCTGGTGATTCAGTGACGTCAACTGCTGCATAGAAACAATGTCCTGCAGCAACTAATCAAAGGTCACGCCTGATGAGTTTTCATTGCTCTTGTTTTTCAGTTGAAGGTGAGGCATTGATTTCTTAATGTTGTGTGATGTTGATTAAAGAGAAATGCGTTTTGCTCTGAAGTGTTTGAAAAGTAGGAAGGCTTTGTGATCATCATGATAAAAATGTATTTTTTGTCTAGCTGTGATCGAAATGATGGTTGCTACAAAATACAACAGCAATGTAGCAGCTGCAATTGACAGGACATGAGGTATCACATTTCGCGTCTCAGTCAGTCTTCTCTTCTTGTCAGTGTAACCATCAGGTATTTCATCCATGCTGTTTCTGTGACTCTAACAGAAGCTTAAACTATGTGGTTGTCCGTCTGGTCCATGTTACATTATCAATTTATAAAAGCTAAAGATTAAATTCTCAGACTCTCTGACATGAACTTCTGATCTCTAACAATCACTTGATGAGAATTTTTAGTGTTGTTGGCAGTGAGTCATGTCTGTCTGTGCTGTAAAGCAAACCTAAAAACAAGTGTCACGTTTCAGGAAACCTGTTAAACCACCACCATAAACGACATGCTTCTGCTCTTGTCTTAACTGATTTCATCTCACCTGGATCAGATGTAATGGAAACATATTCTTCATTACACCTTTCATGCATGTCTCCTCTCTGCATCTTCAGCCATCTCAGCTTTCTGTGAGCCTGTTTCTCACATCCCTGCTCTGTGTGTCCTTGGCTTTTTCAATCTTAATCTGCACCAATGCTGTGTCTAAGTGGACCTTGTGTTGTGGCTCCCAAGTGATCAATGTGTGCCTGAGGTCCCACTTAGACAGCATGTAGACTCTACTAACACTGCCGTGTTTTGATCTGTCTCCGTTCTGTTTCATTCTGACGGGCGCCCTGCAGCCGGCTGACCCAGGGAGACATTGGGCAGTGGGAGGACCCTGAGGCTGGCGCCGTGACAGAGAACAAACCAGCGTCACGACACTTTTACCCCATTGCCCTGCTGCTCGTTAGCTCCCACTTACTGGTTGTGTGGCTCATTTTAAGTCTTGTTTTTCTGCTTGCAAAATATCAATAAATTGCTGACAATGCCATCTCTACTCACTCCTTTCTTTCTGTGTTTGCTGATGGTTCTTTTGAGAGTTGTGATAATGGAAGCTAATAGCCAGTGTGGTACACAGAGAATTAGTACTAATTGTTTGGTATTGACCTTATCCTGTATGCTTCTAATCCCTGAGCAACAGCAGATTGGGGGAAAGTGATTTCAATTAGGCAATAAAAGTTTAGTGTTTCCTGATTTTCTTAGAATTGTTTTTGACAAACTCATCAACTTATCAATATGCACACAAACTGCTTAACGAGAGTGCACACCAGAGAATTTCCTTTTTGACTTGCACATCTTCATTCAACAGATAAGACTGGCATCAATATCAATATGTTTAAGTCAACAACATGAGGCCATTATTGATATCAGGTCACAACTGTACTCTCTCACTTGTGAAAACAAAGCTGTGTATTACAAAGCTCTGCACTGTAGCTCTAGCTCTCAGCTATACTCAAACAGAAATCAATAGTGCCTTTTGTGATAACTACTTCCAGCTGTGGGTAAATACATGTCAACTGTATTTTCAGCAGCAGGATGAAATGTGAACTGGCTCATAATAAACCCATGTGTTTGTGTTCTTACTAAGAAGAGAGGCACTGGAGTGGAGTGGAGTGGGACAGTAGAGCTAATTTAAGTCTTGTTTCCAATTACATGTTATAGTGGCAAGTCAACTGGAAATCCAATCATTCCTATCTGAATGTGCCTACGAAACTCCTCCCCTCCGTAATACTTAATTCTCGAATCTGCCTAAAGTAATTTCAAAAACTGAACTTTTGTGGTAGATATTGAAGAGACAGTTGCCTATGTTGATTGTCAAGTGAGTTTGTTTGATTACAAAGAAAGTCTATCAAGTTTTAACATATTGTGAATCTAAGTAACATGTGCTAAAACATAGTCACAAATTGTTTCTATTCAGGTTGTCTTTATTTGTTGATATTTGATTTGCGTGCAACAGACAGTATTACGGTTAGGGTTAGGATTTTGGATTAGGGTTAGGGTTTGGATTAGGGTTAGGGTAAGGGTTTGGATTAGGGTTAGGGTTAGGGTTTGGATTAGGGTTAGGGTAAGGGTTTGGATTAGGGTTAGGGATTGGATTAGGGTTATGGTTTGGATTAGGGTTAGGGTTCGGATTAGGGTTAGAGATTGGATTAGGGTAAGGGTAAGGGTAAGGGTTTGGATTAGGGTTAGGGTAAAGGTTTGGGTTAGGGTTAGGGTTTGGATTAGGGTTAGGGATTGGATTAGGGTAAGGGTAAGGGTTTTGATTAGGGTTAGAGTAAAGGTTTGGGTTAGGGTATGGGTTTGGATTAGGGTTAGGGTTTGGATTAGGGTTAGGGTTTGGATTAGGGTTAGGGTTCAGGTTTGGATTAGGGTTAGGGTTTGGATTTGGGTTAGGATTTGGATTAGGGTTAAGGTTTGGATTAGGGTTAGGGTTAGGGTTTGGATTAGGGTTAGGGTTTGGATTTGGGTTAGGATTTGGATTAGGGTCAGGGTTATGATTACAGGTAGGGTTTGGATTAGGGTCAGGGTTTGGATTAAGGTTAGGGTTTGGATTAGAGTTAGGGTTAGGGTTTGGATTAGGGTTAGGGTTAGAGTTTGGATTATGATTAGGGTTAGGGTTTGGATTAGGGTATGGGTTTGGATTAAGGTTAGGGTTTGGATTAGGGTTAGGGTTTGGATTAGGGTTAGGATTTGGATTAGGGTTAGGGTTATGATTACAGGTAGGGTTTGGATTAGGGTTAGGGTTTGGATTAAGGTTAGGGTTTGGATTAGGGTTAGGGTTAGAGTTTGGATTATGATTAGGGTTAGGGTTTGGATTAGGGTTATTGTTTGATTTGGGTTAGGGTTTGGATAAGGGTTAGGGTTTGGATTTGGGTTAGGGTTTGGGTTAGGGTTTGGATTAGGGTTAGGGTTTGGATTAGGGTTAGGGTTTGGATTAGGGTTAGGGTTTGGATTAAGGTTAGGGTTTGGATTAGGGTTAGGGTTTGGATTAGGGTTAGGGTTTGGATTAGGGTTAGGGATAGGGTTAGGGTTAGGGTTTGGATTAGGGTTAGGGTTTGGATTAGGGTTCGGGTTTGGATTTGGGTTATGGTGTGGATTTGGATTAGGGTTAGGGTTTGGATTAGGGTTAGTGTTTGGATTAGGGTTAGAGTTAGGGTTTGGATTAAGGTTAGGGTTTGGGTTTGGATTAGGGTTCGGGTTTGGATTTGGGTTAGGGTTAGGGTTTGGATTAGGGTAAGGGTTTGGATTAGGGTTAGAGTTAGGGTTTGAATTAGGGTTAGGGTTAGCGGTTGGATTAGGATATGGGTTTGGATTATGATTAGGGTTAGGGTTAGGGTTTGGATTAGGGTATGGGTTTGGGTTAGGGTTAGGCTTTGGATTAGTGTTAGGGTTAGGGTTTGGATTAGGGTTAGGGTTTGGATTAGGGTTAGGGTTTGGATTAAGGTTAGGGTTTGGATTAGGGTTAGGGTTTGGATTATGGTTAGGGTTCGGGCTTGGATTAGGGTTAGGGATAGGGTTAGGGTTTGGATTAGGGTTAGGGTTTGGATTAGGGTTAGGATTAGGGTTTGGATTAGGGTTCGGGTTTGGATTTGGGTTAGGGTGTGGGTTTGGATTAGGTTTGGGTTTGGATTAGGATAAGGGTTCAGGTTTGGATTAGGGTTAGTGTTTGGGTTAGGGTTAGGGTTTGAGTTAGGGGTTGGATTAGGGTTAAGGTTTGGATTAGGGTTAGGGTTTGGATTAGGGTTAAGGTTTGGGTTAGGGTTTGGATTATGATTACGGTTAGAGTAAGGGTTAGGGTTTGGATTAAGGTTAGGGTTTGGGTTTGGATTAGGGTTCGGGTTTGGATTTGGGTTAGGGTTAGGGTTAGGGTTTGGATTAGGGTAAGGGTTTGGATTAGGGTTAGAGTTAGGGTTTGAATTAGGGTTAGGGTTAGCGGTTGGATTAGGATATGGGTTTGGATTATGATTAGGGTTAGGGTTAGGGTTTGGATTAGGGTATGGGTTTGGGTTAGGGTTAGGCTTTGGATTAGTGTTAGGGTTAGGGTTTGGATTAGGGTTAGGGTTTGGATTAGGGTTAGGGTTTGGATTAAGGTTAGGGTTTGGATTAGGGTTAGGGTTTGGATTATGGTTAGGGTTCGGGCTTGGATTAGGGTTAGGGATAGGGTTAGGGTTTGGATTAGGGTTAGGGTTTGGATTAGGGTTAGGATTAGGGTTTGGATTAGGGTTCGGGTTTGGATTTGGGTTAGGGTGTGGGTTTGGATTAGGTTTGGGTTTGGATTAGGATAAGGGTTCAGGTTTGGATTAGGGTTAGTGTTTGGGTTAGGGTTAGGGTTTGAGTTAGGGGTTGGATTAGGGTTAAGGTTTGGATTAGGGTTAGGGTTTGGATTAGGGTTAAGGTTTGGGTTAGGGTTTGGATTATGATTACGGTTAGAGTAAGGGTTAGGGTTTGGATTAGGGTTAGGGTTTGGGTGTGGATTAGGGTTTGGATTAAGGTTAGGTTTTGGATTAGGGTTAGGGTTAGGGTTTGGATAAGGGTTAGGGTTTGGATAGGGTTAGGGTTTCGATTTGGGTTAGGGTTAGGGTTTGGATTAGGGTTAGGGTTTGGATTAGGGTTAGGGTTTGGATTAGGGTTAGGGTTCAGGTTTGGATTAGGGTTAGGGTTTGGATTTGGGTTAGGATTTGGATTAGGGTTAAGGTTTGGATTAGGGTTAGGGTTAGGGTTTGGATTAGGGTTAGGGTTTGGATTTGGGTTAGGATTTGGATTAGGGTCAGGGTTATGATTACAGGTAGGGTTTGGATTAGGGTCAGGGTTTGGATTAAGGTTAGGGTTTGGATTAGAGTTAGGGTTAGGGTTTGGATTAGGGTTAGGGTTAGAGTTTGGATTATGATTAGGGTTAGGGTTTGGATTAGGGTATGGGTTTGGATTAAGGTTAGGGTTTGGATTAGGGTTAGGGTTTGGATTAGGGTTAGGATTTGGATTAGGGTTAGGGTTATGATTACAGGTAGGGTTTGGATTAGGGTTAGGGTTTGGATTAAGGTTAGGGTTTGGATTAGGGTTAGGGTTAGAGTTTGGATTATGATTAGGGTTAGGGTTTGGATTAGGGTTATTGTTTGATTTGGGTTAGGGTTTGGATAAGGGTTAGGGTTTGGATTTGGGTTAGGGTTTGGGTTAGGGTTTGGATTAGGGTTAGGGTTTGGATTAGGGTTAGGGTTTGGATTAGGGTTAGGGTTTGGATTAAGGTTAGGGTTTGGATTAGGGTTAGGGTTTGGATTAGGGTTAGGGTTTGGATTAGGGTTAGGGATAGGGTTAGGGTTAGGGTTTGGATTAGGGTTAGGGTTTGGATTAGGGTTCGGGTTTGGATTTGGGTTATGGTGTGGATTTGGATTAGGGTTAGGGTTTGGATTAGGGTTAGTGTTTGGATTAGGGTTAGAGTTAGGGTTTGGATTAAGGTTAGGGTTTGGGTTTGGATTAGGGTTCGGGTTTGGATTTGGGTTAGGGTTAGGGTTTGGATTAGGGTAAGGGTTTGGATTAGGGTTAGAGTTAGGGTTTGAATTAGGGTTAGGGTTAGCGGTTGGATTAGGATATGGGTTTGGATTATGATTAGGGTTAGGGTTAGGGTTTGGATTAGGGTATGGGTTTGGGTTAGGGTTAGGCTTTGGATTAGTGTTAGGGTTAGGGTTTGGATTAGGGTTAGGGTTTGGATTAGGGTTAGGGTTTGGATTAAGGTTAGGGTTTGGATTAGGGTTAGGGTTTGGATTATGGTTAGGGTTCGGGCTTGGATTAGGGTTAGGGATAGGGTTAGGGTTTGGATTAGGGTTAGGGTTTGGATTAGGGTTAGGATTAGGGTTTGGATTAGGGTTCGGGTTTGGATTTGGGTTAGGGTGTGGGTTTGGATTAGGTTTGGGTTTGGATTAGGATAAGGGTTCAGGTTTGGATTAGGGTTAGTGTTTGGGTTAGGGTTAGGGTTTGAGTTAGGGGTTGGATTAGGGTTAAGGTTTGGATTAGGGTTAGGGTTTGGATTAGGGTTAAGGTTTGGGTTAGGGTTTGGATTATGATTACGGTTAGAGTAAGGGTTAGGGTTTGGATTAGGGTTAGGGTTTGGGTGTGGATTAGGGTTTGGATTAAGGTTAGGTTTTGGATTAGGGTTAGGGTTTGGATAAGGGTTAGGGTTTGGATAAGGGTTAGGGTTTCGATTTGGGTTAGGGTTAGGGTTTGGATTAAGGTCAGGATTTGGATTAGGGTTAGGGTTTGGATTAGGGTTAGGGTTTGGATTAGGGTTAGGGTCTGGATTAGGGTTAGGGTAATGATTAGGGTTAGGGTTAGGGTTTGGATTAGGGTTAGGGTTTTGGTTATGGTTAAAGGTGACATATCACGCTTTTTTCATCAATATATATTGGTCTAAGAGGTCCCCAAAACATGTCTTTAAAGTTTATGCTCAAAAAAACACTTTGAAATCAGATTTTGGTCTGCCTGAAAACCCCTCTTCTTCAGCCCTCCTCAGAACACTCTGTTTTCTCTCTGACCACGCCCCCTCAGGAAGTGGATGTGGCCTCGGCTCTCCAGCACGTTGATCTAATGTTTACATGTTGGCTGAATATACACGGCTGCTCACAGATAGCGTTACTTCAACCCTCTGAATCTGATCCAGAATCTGATCCTGACGGAGAGGCGCCTGCAGCAGGACCTTTCTGAACCATTGGTCACAGATTTAGTGTTTCCTTTTTGTTTTATTTGTCAGTATGTCGGCGTGTGTCTTGGTACACAGCTACCAACATGTAGCTATGTGGCTTTGCTAACTAGCGCTAGCACTTATCCATGATAAATAAAAATCATCCACTAGATCTTCAAATCTGCAGACCTGGGGAGTAAAACCGACCTCTGCCAGAAAGATAGCAGGACCTTCTGAAGGATTGGTCACAGATTCTGTGTTACTTGTTGTTTTATTTGTCAGTATGTAGACGTACAGTATGTCTTGGTACACAGCTACAGCTACACAGCTACGGCTACAGCTACCAACATGTAGCTATGTGGCTATGCTAACTAGCGCTAGCACTTTTCCATGACAAATAAAAATCATCCACTAGATCTTCAAATCTGCAGACGTGGGGAGTAAAACCGACCTTTGTGTTTATTAAGACAGCCTACAACTAGAATGTCTCCCTCCTAAGCTCCTTGTTAGCACACCTGTGTGCAGGTAATGAAAAACAGAGGAGGGGTTGAGTTGTATTTTATAGTCTATGGACTGAACAAGCTCCGAGCTCTGACTCCGTGACAGACCAGATATTGTTGTGACGTAACAAAAACACGGAAGTCTGAAACGGCTCGTTTCACACACATTTACAGAAAGGTGGAGAAATCAAAACAGGGGCAGAATGGATTTTTTTCATTCTCGGGGGGTTTGTAGACATGCCAGGGAAACATATTTCAGGTAGAGAACCATTAAAAAGTCGATTTTGCATGATATGTCACCTTTAAGGTTTGGATTATGGTTATGGTTTGGATTAGTGTTAGGGTTATGATTAATGTTAGGGTTAGGGTTTGGATTAGGGTTAGGGTTTGGATTAGGGTTAGGGTTTGGATTAGGGTTAGGGTTAGTGCAGTTCAGCTTTGTTAGAAACTGTAAAACAAAAGAATTCCAATAGAAGACAGAAAGCATAGAAAGCATTTCCTCATTTGTCATATCTAGTATCCAGTTTGGCAGATTGTTTCTCTTTCCTTCAAAAGTTATAGCCTTTTATCTCCCCTTGCCCAAAATATTTTGGAACCGAATGGCATTTACTTTTGGCTCTGCATGCATAAAAAATTACTTTTAACTTTGCACCAATTCATTCTAGAAACAGAGTCCACTTGTTACAGTTGTGAACAGACTACTGTATGGTCGACATTTTGGCGATGGATGAGTGACAGCACTGAGGGTCTTTTATGCACTGACCAAATTCCAAATGTGAAAAAACAAAAGAACATTGACTTATTCAGTAAGCCTGAATTCATACAGTGACGCTTCTCACCACTGTAACAGCGTGTGGGTTCACAAGCTGGTAAATTATTTTACACAGTGTTGTAATCCAATATAAAGTGCAATACCTACGGCAAAAAAACACATGTGGAGCTTGTAATGTTAATTATTTGTTGAGACTGTGTCACAGCGCTCATTTAAGTGGGAGATTTTTGAGGGTTGTACTTGCATGGGGGGTTGTTGTACTAAATTGAATTTTGTAAGCATCAGGGCAGCAGTTTTTTGAACACCCAGGCACAAAAAAACCTACTTACTAAAAGTCAACTAAAACGAAACAATCATAAATACCACTAAAGCACTTAGAAAACCCATCAGTCATGTGCCTGGTAATCTAACACTCTGCCTCTAGCCAAACGATACAACACAGTTCCCAAACACACAATCTGTGACTTATAAGTGAAAGATGAGCAGACAAGATAAGATGGTCCCGTCACTTCAAGGTGCTAAACTTGAATAAAGGCAGAGGAGTGTTATTTCTATCACATTATATTTGAAAGCATGCAAAGAGTGAACAGACACTGTTTCACTGAAACAGTTTACTTGGCTAATGAAGAGGTCTGCTGTCCCAGTGAAGGAAGAACATTATTTTGGTATGAAGAAGCTTTGATGATTGTAGAAAGCCAAACAAGCACACACAGACCATTAACTCAATTTGCTTAGAAGACATTTTAATGGATTGTTGTGTAAATGTTGGATGCTGGATAGCTTGCATTAAACTGCTTTAAACTTTAAAATGACACAAACTGAATCCAAACTATAATCAATAAATACAACAACCAGTATTTGGGATAATGATCTTGTTTAAAGTGCATTTGTGTTTTGGGTGAAATGCCTAAATCATTGCAAATGTTTTCAAACTCATCCATGTTTATTTATTTTTTTTCTTTTCTTTCTGTCTGCATTCCTCTCCACTCTCTTTATTTGATCACCAGAGAAGGATGTCGCATTGAGAACGTTCAAAAGAATATTAGATGCAGGAAATATGCCTTCAACATGTTGCAGCTGATGGCCTTTCCCAAGTGCTACAGACCACCAGAGGGGACGTATGGAAAAGTTGACTCGTGAGGATTTTAACCAGGTGCTGTAAAAACCAATGTGTGTTACATGTGTAGTAAATATATACGCTTAGGAACTAGAGAGACATTTTTTATCCATGGTAGCCAGAAACACTTGCTGGAATTTACATTTTGTTTTTTTTTTCCTTTTATAAATTGTGTGGTTGCTCTGTTGTATCTCTGTGTGTGTGTGTGTGTGTGTGTGTGTGTGTGTGTGTGTGTGTGTGTGTGTGTGTGTGTGTGTGTTCGTGTGTGTGTGTGTGTGTGTGTGTGTGTGTGTGTGTGTGTGTCTGTGTCTGTGTGTGGGTGTCAGGGGTGGGGTGTAGTACCCGAAGCTGGATTGCCAAAAATCTGTTGTGAAAAAAAGTGCACTTACTATTCCTGCCTCGTCTATTTTCGTGTTTTAGCTGTAATTGACTGTGCAACTGTAATCATTTCAGCATGTAGTTCAGCACTCGTGTGCCTGAACAAGTGCCTTTGTGCAGAATTTATACATTTGTAAAAGGGATTTATGTGTATGTATAAGTTGTGCGTGTGTGACAGAAGAGTTAACAGCAATTACATCTGATCAAGCTCTGTTAGCGGATTGAGATGCTTTTAAAGCTAAAAAAAAAAAAAGGACAGTTATTTGACCTCAAAACAAACTGTTCCCATGGTAAGGCATGGCAAGGCAAGTTTATTTATAAAGCACCATTCATACAAGAGCAATTCAAAGTGCTTTACAGAGTTAAAAACAAAAAACAGAACAGTAACAATCAACAAAAACACACAGCAAACACTTAAAACATTTACATTTTATATGCAGCCAGTTATGTTTGAATTTAAGTACTAAACTCCCCTGCTCCAGTGCTTCACATGGTGTAATCACTGCTCTCCACAACCTAAACAAGCCATCAATAACTCCAAGTCAATGTTTGGATGTTGTTGAAGTGTGTCCTTATCCACAGAGACATCTGGTCCACACTTTTCCTATGTGGTTTAAGACAAAATTGAATCAAGTCAGACTCAGCTGTCCCACAGGTTCTAAACACGAGGACTTTTAAAGCATTCCTGAATCCTTTCTTAATTCCATAATCTTTGACAGCTCAAGGTGCAGGTTGGTGACACCACACTGATGTACAGGCGGAGTTAGAACGAATGAGGATTTTGGACCATCATTTTTGAATGCTACACATAAAGTTCTGTTATTTATTTTTATATTCTGAAATAGTTTTATATTCTAAGGGTTGATACCTTGGACTTAAATGCATGTAATGTTGTGTTGGGCAAATATAAATGTATATATGAAAACAAATAAAGGAATGTTTTAACTTGGATGTATGTTATTGTATCATTGTGTATGTTTTCTATTGGATCCTATTTTTCATTTAAAGCACCTGTGAGGAGTTTTCAGCTGATTATGAAACAGACTGAAAGTATTACTGATGCCTCTTTATGGACGACTAAATCAGACAACACCATCCAAGAGCAAATGTTATATTTCTATACAGTTCTTTTTTAATGTCTGAAGCTGCTGTGTAGGGGTCATAAGAGGTGATCAACAGAATGCTACCAAGAAGGCATGGTTTTATATTTACAATAGAAAAGAATCTTAATTAGTTATACATTTGACTGTTAAAAGAGGAAAGGAGGAGATTTTTGTTTTTAAAAAAAGAAAAAAATACTTTCACATGTACAGGACATAATCAGCAAAGTGTGTTCTGTCCACTGGGGGCCAAAATCGGCACAAACTGAACGTCCCTCACACTAGCCTTAATGTTTACAATAAATATCACAGGTGTGAGTTTAGTTGAGCATTTAAATTAGTTATAATTTCATCTATTTGTTGCATAAAAACATATTGTGTTGGGAAATAAAATAACTTGCAAACTATTTCCAAGTAAAGCACTGCACATTTTATACGTTGTATTTTATGTATGTATGTATGTTGTGTTTTGTTTGTTGTATGTGGACCCCAGGAAGAGTAGCTGCTACAGTAGTAGCTGCTTTGTTAGTGGCAGCTACTGGGGATCTGAATAAAGGAACAAAAATGTCAACTTTAGCCTTAAATCCTGAATCCTATATTTGACACAAAAAAATAACATGACATGGTATAGAAATAGCATCAAAAAAGTTAAAAATTCACAAAAGGAGATGCATATCTCACTATTGTGCTCTTCATCTGTCAGCTTAGTGTGCTTGAACAACTCCACCCTAACGATTAATCTGGAACTACACAACCTTTAACAGCTGTGAGGAAGTGATCGTGCTAGCTGAGTTAGTGTATTTGTGTATGTTGGGTAAATATTGATTCAAGCAAAGGTGAGGTGGGTTATCCTGCAGAAGACAGTTAAAAGCTACCTTTTTGTCTCCTCATTTATTTCTGTATTTGCATTTTTCAAACAATTTGGGATAGATCTGTTATTCAAGGGTACATTACTTTTTTCCAAGATTATCATATTACAATTTATGATTAGCAGCATCTGTTAACACAATATGATGCCGAGGGGCTTATAATTAGGGGCACTGCTGAGCCATCATAGGGTAGGTGCATAGTAGCTCCACTTATTTCCTGCTTTGCAAGTGTCCTGCAAGTGTAGTATGAATCACATCTTGATGTAACAGAAATGTGACAGAAAACAAGTGAACCAATGAAGGCAGTAAAAATTTAGAGGATTTCAAAAATAGTTATTAAGACTTCAAATAATGCTGTTTTTAATAATATTGTTTTGGTCAGACTCTATAACCAATAATATATATATGTTGTAGATATGCTTATTTTTTACCTCTTTGATTAACATTTTAGTTGCTAACAACTTTTTAATAATTGTTACTTTATAGACTCTTGTTTGCTTTATATAGATTTTTTGCACTGTCTACTTGCTACTGTGACACTTGAATTTCCCCGTTGTGGGACGAGTAAAAGACTTTCTTTCTTTCTTTCTTAAGCCCAGCATGTTTGTTCCAAATGATTTGTTTGATTTCAGGCCAACTTAAAGGTGACATATCATGCAAAATTGACTTTTTAATGGTTCTTTACCTGAAATATGTGTCCCTGGCATGTCTACAAACCCCCCGAGAATGAAAAAAATCCATTCTGCCCCTTTTTTGATTTCTACATCTTTCTGTAAATGTGTGTGAAACGAGCCGTTTCAGACTTCCGTGTTTTTGTTACGTAACAACAATATCCGGTCTGTCACGGAGTCAGAGCTCGGAGCTTGTTCAGCCCATAGACTGTATAAAATAATACTGAATCCCTCCCCCGTTTTTCATTACCTGCACAAATGTGTGCTAACAAGGAGCTTAGGAGGGAGGCATGCTAGTTGTAGGCGGTCTTAATAAACACAAAGGTCGGTTTTACTCCCCACGTCTGCAGATTTGAAGATCTAGTGGATGATTTTTATTTATCATGGATAAGTGCTAGCGCTAGTTAGCATAGCTACATAGCTACATGTCGTAGCTGTAGCTGTGTACCAAGACACACGTCGACATACTGACAAATAAAACAACAAGAAACACAGAATCTGTGACCAATCCTTCAGAAAGGTCCTGCTGCCTTTCTGGCAGAGGTCGGTTTTACTCCCCACGTCTGCAGATTTGAAGATCTAGTGGATGATTTTTATTTGTCATGGATAAGTGCTAGCGCTAGTTAGCATAGCCACATAGCTACATGTTCGTAGCTGTGTACCAAGACACACGTCTACATACTGATAAATAAAACAACAAGAAACACTAAATCTATGACCAATCGTTCAGAAAGGTCCTGCTACAGGCGCCTCTCCGTCAGGATCAGATTCAGAGGGCTGAAGTAACGCGATCTCTGAGCAGCCGTGTATATTCAGCCAACATGTAAACATTACATCAACGTGCTGGAGAGCCGAGGCACATCCACTTCCGGAGGGGGCGTGGTCAGAGGGAAAACAGAGTGTTCTGATGAAGAATGAAGAAGAGGACTCTTCAGGCATGCCAAAATCTGATTTCAAAGTGTTTTTTTGAGCATAAACTTTAAAGACATGTTTTGGGGACCTCTTAGACCAATATATATTGATGAAAAAAGCGTGATATGTCCCCTTTAAGCCCTGTGAGACAACACACTTGCCTCAACGTTTCCTTGTCTGTATGGATACATTGTCTCAGAAGATACTTTGTGGAGCTGATCATCTGCAGCCTGTTGCACCAGCTGTGTGCAAGTTGTGTCCTAAGTTAGGGTGTAAAGCATAGGTGTAAAGTCCACACTAAACCATACGTTGAAACTCCTTAGTTTGTAACATAAGTTGTGTCATTGTTTGGTTGCACCACAGAGACGTAAGGTTCATCTTAACTAGTAGACCGTACCGTCCAAACTAACCAAAACACTGTCGCAGATATGACGTTTACACTTCCAGCAGCCAATCAGAGGAAAGCACCAATTTTGATGCAGGGGTTTTTATGTGTTATCTTTCATGCCTAATCATCTCAGAGCTGACCAACAGCGGAAACAAACTTACTGTCCCAGAACAACAACAGAAGGTATGTAAATCTTGATAAAGTGTCATAGTAAGGCGATAAATATAGCCTAAATCCTTAATCTACGGTGTGTATGATAACAGTGAAATGGAGTGGTAAAATTATCAACTACAACATACTATATTCTAGAGTGCAAATCTTGATCATCATATTTTTCCAATGTAATGGATGTAATCTCTCGAGGATGACACGTTGTCAAAGTAATCCAGCTGGGAGAACCCTCTGTATCTCCTCATCCTCCAAATCATCCCACCTTTCAAAACGATGCTTCTAGCAACCGGTACTCTACGGAGGACTTACACCTACTAGGAGCCAAGTGTAAGAATGAAGTTGTAGCGTAGGCTTATGTTGGAACTATCTCAGCTGGTGCAATGCCCAAAATGTTAGTAGAGAGTAAACTCCATCCTAAATGAGAAATTACGTTCCAACTAGGCTACGTTTGAACTTACGCACAGCTGGTGCAACAGGCTGCAGATGTTGATCAGCTCCACTGTGATAACTTTCCAGAGTTGTAAAATCCTGTCGGCAGAGGGTCTGATAAGTCTTCAAAAACATGTTTGCCTTCAAAAAATGTAAACTCAACTGTACTTTCAAGTCAATCATTTTTCTATAGTATCTAAAGAGAATGATTCACTGAAGGTGGCAAGGAGACATTATCAGAGTGACAAAATATTCTGATGTTACATCTTGTAATGGAGTTGATAATGTGTGATATGTTACATTCAACAGTGTTAAGCAGTTAGCTTAATATCATATACATTGTATAATAATTATTACAGTACGTGTTGCTACTACAAGCTACTGTCTGATACACTTTTGAAAAACTATACAACTGGAAGGCAGATTGTGACACAGTGACGGGGAGTATCTCAGTGTGCAAGAAATCAGTGAATAGCCTGAGGATCCATCCAACACATTCAAACTGTTACATTACACATTCACTTTAGAGTCATCTACCTTTTTTATAAAACACAGGACGGCATGGTTTGTCACAGTTTGGCATACTTACAATGTGATTTTTACAAAATAAAAAATAATCTTTACAAATGTACATTTTCACAAACATAGCTTATGATTTTTACAGCAACACTGTAAATCGTTGCAAAAGAGTGTTTAGTCTCTCAAGGAAAATTGTAATATTTTGAGGTGAGTATGCTTCACATGGTGGACAGCCAACCTGAAATAAAAAAAAAAAACACATCAAACTTTGCTTTAAACACACATCAAATGTAGAAAGCATAGTTCAGTATTATAAGTCTCATTGGTGGTAATGAAATTAGTGTATCTGCATCATCTTGCAAGAATTTAAATCTTGAAAAGTATGAAGTGCTATGAATAATTATGAAATACAATTGTGAAATGTTGTTGATACCAGTGAATCAATTGTTATGCAAGAATGGCATTAATCAGAACCAGAAATCAGTTAACAAAGACAGCCTTTTCCTTAAAAGACAAACTCTCTGATTAGGATTTTGTGAACACAACTTACAGCGTTAGCTGACGAAGACAGAGAAAGGGCAAACTCATTGATGCACTGTGTGTAATTATTCCATACGTCTTCTTCATCGATGACCATCTTCAACTCCAACATGTAACAATTCAGTGACATATTTACACAAGCCGGCTGGAAGAAAAAGATAAAAATGCCTCAGTGAAAAATGTCAGCTTTTTAACACAAATCAAGATGTGATTTTTGCCTTGAGCTTATCCTTTATGAAAGTGCCACTGCTCTGCTAAAGACAAGTACTGTGTGATTTGAAAAATGTAATACCAGCTAATGACAGGGTGGTGTTTTCATGTTATCAACTGCAGGACCTTGATTCTTTATTCCTCAAAAAAAGGTTAAAAAAGTCAAGTTTGAATTTTGAATGTTGTTCTTAATGCTAAGCTAATATTTTGTGTCTACTTTCCGGATTTCTCTGGGATGCTCTTGTGTATTTGTGACCTGCATGTCTGATCATATGAGGTCAGATTTTTTTCATTTACTTCATGGGATCAGAACCAAACGCCTATCATTTGTTTTCAAGACTTACTTTAACATCATTAGTTGATGGAGCATACAGCATGGCATCTGATTTCTGAAAAGTATGGGAAAAAATAAAGGAAGAGAATTAACTAAATGCAAAACATGAATTATCCACTCCATGTGTTTAAAGGGTAGATACCACAGAAACCCTGGCAGCATGTGAGGAAGCAACAAAGTGAACCATTTTCTTAATCTGATATTGATTGTTGTCCTGTGGACTGTTTAGAGCCTACCAATTTTAATGGCACAGTGGAGAGGATGCCAGGATGTTTTTTGTGATTCTTGTGTCTACCTTTCTTTGTACCATTTTGTATTATTATGTAACATGTTTTTTGTCACCTTGCGACAATTGCTGATAAATTGGACACAGCCACCTTGTTGATGAGACGCTGATGAAAGCTTAGGGCTGAAATGCGTACATTTCTTTTTCTAGTAGTCCTCTGTTCTATTGATTTTATAATTTTACTTTTATGTTCAGTATTTTGTGTTTAAAACTCACATCAAACACTTTTTAATCTCAGCTCATCACACAAAGACTGTTTAGAAACCGACGTATGTTTATGATCTTAGTGACTGTTTTAAGGTCCACCTTTTCGCCGTTATTTGCCGCTGCAGCGTCCAATCAGTGAGTGATGTTCGATAAGTGAGCGTGTCTTTCAATGAAAAAACTCCGGCTGCTGCGGCTCCCATGTCTACAAGACCATCAATAATATCAAGTATGAAAATAACAGAAAGACCTTACGACAAGATTATGTAAGCAGAAACTCTTTTTGATATAATCTCAAATCATGAATAAAAGGGGAAAAAATATCTTATATCAGACTTCAAAATGGATCACCAGAGCTGTTTTTCTCACTTGCCTTTCAAGGTCTTTGTACACTACAAGAAACAGTGAACAGAATATCATTCATCAAATAATGCACTTCTATTACAGGGAAAAAATGCACTACTAAATGGTGTTCAATGATAAACAATACCAAAATGTAACTCATTTGATACCTTCTCTCACCTGAATGGAGGATTTTAGGTGGTCCAAGCAAATATTGAAATGTTCTATATCTTTCGAGGAAACAGCACAGGTACATGTACTCAAGAAGCTATAAAAAAGGAAAGAGAAAATGATTACAATATATATTATAGAAAGACAAACATTTTCCTTTGATGTGATGTTATCTTGAAAGAGTGGCTTAAAATGTGAACACTTCCTTAATTGTAGGGCTGTTTTTTTCTTATTCATAAGTGTACAACACTGTACGGCTTTATACACAGATTATAGAACAGTGGCCTTGAAAGTCAACTGAACAAACAATTCATGACTGTAAAAAACAATTTAACAAAAAAAACTATTTCACTCAACACATTCAAAGGGCCAGGGATGAGAAATAAATAATTAGAGGATAAAGATTTCTTTTTTTTGGCTTTTTTTCCACCCAAATTAAAATTAAGCACACTTTTGTAAACCTATTATGTTTAATAACGTGCATTCAGTGCATCACATCAGCAGAGTGAGAAGAAGTAGGCACTATGTGATCTGTGTTCATTTACACATCAGCTGTGTATCTTACTGCAGCTTATTGTAATGTCATGTTGAAATGTCAAACTTATTATTATTGTTAATGATTGAAAACGTCTCTCATATCAATATGGTATGACACATCAGTAACTACCGTATGTTTACAGATTAGCCAGCAGCTTCATGCTAACATCAGAGAACTTTATTAAAGTTTTTTTTCTGTCGTGGTACATTCGTAAGAATGTAACTGCAAGAATGTAACTGTAATTATCCATTTCATCCATCTCTTCATCTCTTTCCCATCACATGGATATCATAAAATAAATATGGATGATGCTAAAAACAGCGATGCACACAGCGTGGCATCACCAATTCGCAATTGTGACTTTATTCTCAACCTTTCAACTTTTTTATTTAAATGCATTCAGAAAGAAAGAAAGAAAGAAAGAAAGAAAGAAAGAAATAATCTTCCTCTCCTTGTTGTTTTCTTTCTCGCCCCTGGCACCTAAAATCCTCCATGCAAAACAAAAATATTTTGAAAGGCAAAAAAATATTTTACAGTATAAAAATAATTTTAAAAACACAAAATATGTCCCAGGACAAAAAATGAATTTCACTACCAGCAAAAAAGTATTTCGGGATATTGAAAGAGTGAGACCATCTCTCATGGTTGTTGCTAAGGACTTGGGTTTTTTCTGAATGTCAGTGAAATAGTTTACTCCTGGCCTCTCCTTTATCTGAAATATCTTTTTGCAAACAGTGAATAGCTTTTCCTTTTGTACATTTTCTTTGTGTTGTTAGATATTTATAGGTTTGATAAAATGTTTTGGGGTTCAGTGAAATGTTCACAGGGTCATTAAATGTTTGTTCAGTTGACCTTCAGGGACATCATATTATAAAGCAGCCTCAGGAAAAGTTATGATTTTTTGCAAAAGGCAGTAAAAGTTGCATTGACTTGAATTTAGACAGGTGATAATGCTGCATACTTAAATGCTTTATTAAATATGCGTAATGTGTTTTATGATGCAGAAATAGTCACAGTGACTCCTTAGTATTTCAAGAAAGAAAATGACCACACACTAATCCCTTTCTTCATGCGTCATGCTCATATTGATAAGTAATACCAAATGATTTAACATGTTAATGAGGTGCCAAAAAATGAGCCAATGCTAACCTGATGGACTTTGGATATGTGACTTATAAACTAATGATAATACTGATAATGATATGACACAATCTAAACAAAGTGCGTTCTTAGTCTACGAACAATGTACAAGACCTGTCCTGTGTCACATACAGTATGTAAGGCCTGTTTATTTTCTAGCTTCATTACTGCTGGTATAAGTGTTTCCCAGTCAATCTCAAGAAAGAAAATAATTATGTAACTGAAGACAAACAGTCATTAAACACATTTTATGCCTACCTCAGAATAAAGAAACAAAGCCAGACCTGAGTTTTGTGGCTGTCTGGACACAGGTTACAGGCCAACTGGATCTGGATGCATTTCTAGAAATAAGACAAGAAAATATTAGTGGATCATCCATCAAGCAATTTTGTCTAGCTTTGATGAGAGGGTTAAGATGAAAAGTACTGTTTGAAAAGGTCTTTTTTCAGGCCTTTCGTGAACAACAAAACTGGCTGCCATCAAACTGTTGATATGACGATGTCTCACATCGACTGATATGCTGGTTAAACACAGGAACCCATTCAGTGCAAGAGCCATGCCCCCAAAATGCACCACAGAACACAACAAGAAGTCATTTCTGTCTGTAGCCATAATGAAAAATGAAAAATTTCCTTTTCAGATTCAATTGAACAGAGAAACTAAGGGCCTGATCTACTAAGATCCCAAATAACGAGCGCTAATTTGCATGTGCAAAAAATAATTTTGCACGTGCTATTTCTGGGCGTGTTGCGGGTGATCTACTAAGACTGCGTGCGCAAATGATAACGAGTGCAAAAGTGGTGCGGACCGCCCTATTTTACGAGGATTTTGTGTGTGCTATCGGCTGTCATCATGGAGAGTTTGAGAGAGCAGAGTGGCCTCAAGCGATAAATTAAGTTTGAAGCCATGGAGTTGGAGGTCTTTGTGGAGGAGGGAAATAAACACATCGGTGAACTCCAGCAGAGACATCTCAGTGTTAGAAACGCAATTTGGGAGGCCATCTGTGAAAAGGTGAATGATGTGAGAAAAAAACAGAAGATCTGCCAATGAAATAAACGCATCTACTCTACTCCAAAATGCAATCAGTGTTTTGATGGAGTTTAGAGAGCGATTTGATGAGGCTAAGTCTGCCAGTCTTGCTCTAGAAAAGTTAGGCATCACTTGGATGAAGACAGTCGCCTCACTGTCCCAGGGAGCAACTTTCGGGTGAACGTTTTTAATGCCTGATATCATCATCTAGCAACTGTCCCAAAGAGTCACCAGCTTAAATGGAACTGTGAACATATTTGAGTCAATTCACCCCAACACACTGCTGCAAGCACGAGATGAGGAGTTACGCAGAGCTGCCTGGCGCAGCTCAGTGAGCGCTCATTCTCCAAGTTAAAACTAACTAAAAACCCCTTGATGAGCACGATGGGACAGAATAGACTGAGTGGACATGTCATGTTATCTATTGAGAATGACAGATCAAAGAAAATGGACATATAGTGCATCGTGGACAAGTCCGCAGAGTTTAAGGCTCGTCCAAACTGTGGTGAGTAGGCCGAGTACTTCATATTGTTTTTTTGTTTGTATGTGAACATGTGGGCCGCTGTGCCAATTTGACTAAACTTTATAGCTGTTGATACAGTGACCTAATGTGCTCTCATTATATGAAAAGGTTAAAGTGGGTGTCAGAATGATGCGGTCCCTATCCGTGGTGCTGAACTGCTTTGAATTTGTGTTGTTTTATTATTATTATTATTATTATTATTATTATTATTATTGTTATTTTGTTCTCTTGGTTTGATTGACTGAAACATGTAGTAATGCTTGTAAGCCCAGCTTTTGCGGGCATTTTGTAAAGCGATGTTATGATGAGCTTTACAGTGACCGCAGCCATGTGTACGTAACGCTGTGCCAGTTTGCACCTGCCTTTCAAACGTGCTAAATATAGACGCAAATACAGCGCACGCTATCTGCTTCAGGTTTGATAGATCACATTGCGTGTGCTAAATGATAACATTTGCATCTCCTCCTCCCAGTATTTTGCGCGTTCTGATGATCTACATGTATTCTGCATATTCATGAAGGCAAACACGCTAAATGATTTGCGAGTGCTGTTTTGCTCATTTGACAGACGCAATCCCATTTGCTCCCGGTTAGTACGTCAGCTTTGCGCGCGCTATCAAGTTTGCACGTGTTTTTATACACGCAAACTTTTAGTAGATCAGGCCTTAGTGCATAATATTCCCCTAAAATCAATAGTTTGAATGTTAGTTCTTAGTGAAGCAGCAAGACTTTCCTCCCCATCAAACCCTTATATTCTTTGCAGAGTCCACGCTGTGCTCTGCTCTTTCTGTGTGTATTTTCGATCTAAGCTTCATTTTACTGTACCCTGGGTCTTGTTTATGACTCAGCTTTGCTCATCCCCTCTCATTGCTCTCTAAACACACATATCTCATTACAGAGACAAAATCTGTTGATAACTTCTTGTCATAGGTTATTGTCTATCTGCCTGTCTTTTTATTCATTTATCTATTTATTCCGTCATTCTTTTTTTTTGATGTCTTGCAGGTTGCATCTCTGGTACCACCTCTTCACATCAATGTCTTAAGGGAGTTTTCTTTTTGATACATCATAGACTCAACATTTTTAGCTCCTATAAAAGGTGGACTATGACACCCTGGATATAAGATGCAGCAGTGGTACCTGACCAGGCTGGCTTTGAAGACAGACAAAGTCTGCAGGAATTCATCACACCCACTCTCAGTTGAGTTTCAGCTACTCCCTTCTGGTCGGAGGCATAGATACCCAGAGATAAGAATCAATCGTGCAAAAAACTCATTCATCCCCATGGCAATAACTCAATTAAATAAGATGCACTGATTAAATACATGAATTAAGCTTTTCCACAAGGAAACCCAGTGTTATTTTATTTATTTGTATTGCTTTATGATTGTTGATATGCATTGGGCTGTGAGAGCAATGACTATTACTGTGACTGTGAATATTATGTTATGTCTGTGGAGGTGTTCTTATTGCAGCAATGAAAACAGCTACTACTTATTTGGATCATTCTTGTTATGTGTGTCTGATCTACTTTCATGTTGTTTTTCTAAGCTGTGCTGTACCACAAATAGCCTCTTTAAGGACATTAAAGTTTTCAAAACTAAACTAAGATATATTGCAGGTCTAATGAGCTTTGTCACTTCACCCGCAGGTCAGAACTGGAATAAAGCACATCTCTATTGTGGTGGGAAAAATACAGACATGATAGTATGTTGTTCTTGCTTTGATCAGAAGCTAGAAACATTCACACATACCAAACCTCCTGTGATTTGCATATTGTTATCTGTTCCCATGGCTGAGGAGCAGACCATAAGGTGAGAAGTCAGGAAGGTGACCAGGAAGCAAGAGGTGATAAGAAACTCTCTTGTTTGTCTCACAGTTCTTTGAAGATGCTTAATGATGTGTTAATATTATTCTCTGAAGAGGATAAGTAACGTGTTGTATCTTCACTCTGGGTCAGTTGAGCAGACCTTGTCTCAGTTGTTAGATCACTCTGCCATCTGACCGCTTTGCAAAGCTCACTGAAGGCCGGAATAAAGCTCACAAAGACAAACCGTTGTTGTTTGAGTCCATCATCAGATTTCCACCACACTATCATTTTTCTCAGGTTCAGGGGTGTGAGATCAAGTTATTCCCTTTCTCCTCTGAATCACAGGGGAAAGACAGCCAGACATCCTGTGTCCAGTGTTGAACTCAGAGAGGCAGAGCAAGACAACTTTTAACTTGGGTGGACAAACTATAGGGCACTGACTTTTGCATGGGGGGTATGATGTAACTGTACACACATAAATTAATTCAAGTTATTTACGATTTCTGTCTGATAATATCTACTCTACTAACATTAAAGTAACATACAGATATTTATTCTTACTTTAAAAAGTAACAGCAAGGAGCCGCCACGGGTGCAGATCTTGGTGGTAGTAGTAAAAAAAAAAAAAAAGTAACAGCAAAATGGCAACATGTTAATCTTCATAGCCTAAACCTTTATAGTCTCAAAAAGATTGATGCCCAAAGTCTCAAGTTAAAGTATTAACAGAAGAAGCTACATCCCAATGCAAGGGAAACTACTTTAATTTTGTTTCAGCACAAACTAAATAGTTGATTTTAGCAAGGCCAGAAATAGCCAATTATGGTTAAAGATTTTTGGGTGGCCAATCAGGGGCAGATCCAGGGCCAACCCCTGAATCTACCCCTGTGTAGTATAGGGAAATGAACAGCAAACTGTGAAGCAATCTCCATTCATCAATATTTTATCAATAGAATAGGTATAGTAGACTGTATCCATCAAACAGTCCTGCAGAACGTGTTTTTATTGTGCAAGTTGTTACCCAATTAAACTAAAGGGATACACCTTGTCCTTGTCCCCACAGGACTGGCACACCTAACATGTAAACTTTCATTCAGATTATTTTGAAGTGAGTCACATTTTGCCTGCTGCATGGCTTAATGAAACATAATACAAACGCAATGCAATGCAAACCTACTAAAGAGAAAAAATGTCAGTCAGAGGGATTTTGATGCCATCAGAATACCCACTCAAAGGACATAGGAACTGCCACTGATATCATTCAAAGGAAACAAAGTCACACCTTTCAAACTATGAGAGGCCAATTTGCCAAAAACATTAAAAAGGTTGCCATATTGGACATTCAAATCAAGCAGATTTGAACATTGGCTGTTCTGGAAAACAAAGGCAAAAGTATTTCTAAACATACTCAAGTATCTTATTATTTTATTTGAAAAAATATATATTATTAGATAGATGTCAGCCTATTTTGAATGATTTTTTATTGTTGTTTTTATGCTCTGAACAATGCATTTTGCATGATAGATGTATTAAGTGAATATATTTATGTACTGCCTAGTACTGTGTATCTAAGCCCATGTACAACAAATGATAAAGCCATTATTTTAAAGCATGTAATACCAAGAATCCTTACTTATCATCTGGCTGTGTTAAATGCTTGGTTCTGATTGGTCTAAACCTCCTGATAATGGTTATTAATTCTGACTATCAAAGGCAACTCAAGGGACATGTTCATACAGAACAAACAGATATTCAATGAATCTGCGGAAAGGAGTTACTGCACATCTTGTGCACTTCCTATGATTTCCCCCACTTCCTGTTAACAATGTGGCAAAACGTTTTTCTAATAGTACTGGTGAAAAACATGAAGGACATATTTATATTACTTTCAATTTACTGAGAGAGCACAATACGCTAGACTGGTAGTTAATGGCTGAACAGTCAAAAGCAGTGAAAAGAAGACAAGACATGGGAAAACAGTGCAGGAATTAGCAAGGGATGTCAAATCACACTAATTGTTGAGTGAAAGAGGCCAGATTGAAGAGAACAGACATGAAGCAACCACAGACTGCAACTAGGCATGGGCAGTGTTACAAGTTGGGTAAAAAGAAAACACCAACAAACTTTAAAAGTTAGGGAAGGAGACCTGCAGGTGCTGCTTTTATTTTTGGCACCTGTTCAGAATTCAAAGGGTAAAACTTATGTTATGGCTTTACTGTAAATGGTACTGTGAAGCGTAATGTGATTTATAACAGTAAAGCAGGCTTTAGGATTTTAAGGGGGATGAAAATATTAAGTTTAATGTTAATTTGACCCACAAGTAGGCTGACTGCTGCTATGGAAGCACCACCAACAGTTGAATCTGAAAGAGAGTATTTTATTAACAGTATAAATAAATCCAAATCAATAAAATAATCTTTAGATCAATACTTGGTGTCAACTTGTTTGAATGTTTAGTTGGTAGCCATGTAATAAGCAGGATAATATATAGTAATGTACAGACAAAACCTGTCTGCTTTGTGTTGTGGTTCTGCTCACCCTAAAGGGATTCTAATTAGCATAATCAACTGCTCATCTTACATTATCCTCTTAAATTACTTTTTTTACTGTCCGAGTATCCAGAAAATGGAACTAAATTGATTTAAAACTCAAAGTACAGAGAAAGTAAGTGCATATAACCCCCCTTTTCCACCTGATCAAAGAAACTTTAACAAGGTTAGATCAAATGCATGGTGTGTTCATGCCCCCCTTGACTCCAATCTAAATTTTAAGAAACATGTAAAAAAAAATGTCTGCAGAAATGTAAGAGCCAGCCTTATGAACTTCAGACATGTCAGGCATCAGTTACCTTTAACCGCTGCTAAACTGTACATGCACTCAATAATTTTTTCTCATTTATCTTATTGTGCCACGAGCTGGTCTCAGGCTGGAGCAACCACTCTAAAACCATTATACACCCTCTACAAACAATCACTGAAAACTCTAGATAAAAAGCCAAGGAACTACCATCACTGTAAAATCATTACGAAATATACCACCACCAGGTCACCATGTGTGTTACTCTGCAGGAACAATCTTAGGGAGACCAGGGCATCAGCAAAAGGAGACTGTTCAGCTAAACGTAGGAAGACTGCATTTGGACAGTCTGCATTTTCAGTCAGAGCAGCAGGAAAATGGAACTCAATTCCTACCCACATTAGAGACTGTACAAGCCTCAGTGTTTTTAAAGTAAACTGAAATTATGGCTCAAGGTAAAACAATTATGTGATCATCTGAATGCATCAAATTAGAGACAATGAAATGTAATTTTAAATGTGTTGTGATTAGTGTTGGACTGTGTTGAGTAGCCTATGTATTGTTTTAAATGCTTGTATGTTTTTTTATCATTTGTATTGTACATTTGTTTACATCTTCCTGCCCAGGGACCACATATGAAAATTAGCTTATAGCTAACTCTGGCTTGACAGTTTTTGTTTTGCATGGCCCCTGTCAAATAAACTAATAAATAAATAATAAATTACAGTAGTGCAGACCCTTGCAAGTGGAGACTCTTTTCCTGCATAGCCAGACCGGACCTTCTTAAAGGACGTAGAGCCTTCAGAAACCAAAGGCTCACCAAAAACGAAAGTGAAACTTGACCAACTCTAGTACAGCTGTTGCTTTTGGTGTTTCACCAAATCACCATAGTTGTGCACTGTTCATCGAAATTAGGTGAAACATGCACCTGACCCTCGTGGGTCATTAAGTTGACACACCTCGGATCATTACGCACTACTATGTCCTGATCTTTTCCACTGTTCTGTCTCTCTGGAAGAACTGGTGTACTTACTCCCCTGCCTACATGTCCAAACCTGAGGCGTAGTTAAGCTCCAAATGGGTCACACACCCGCCAACACACACACGCAGAAAAGTGGACTTACCGTGTGCGGGTCTCCTGGGTATGTGGGGTTAACGAGGATCACTGGGGGCGCCGTCATGAAGCCTGTCATCTGCGCAGCGGCAGCAGTTGCTGTCCGTCCCAGCGGAGATCACATTATGCATTTCACTTATTCCAACAAAGCCCCTTTGACTCATTGATCTGTGTCCAACACTGCGAACACCTGAGACGAGCGTGAGTGTGGTCAAGGTTTCGCTCCTCACTCCGACTCACACTCTCACACACACACACACACACACACACACACATACACACACGCCCTGCTGCTGAAGTTCACTCCTCCTCTGATGTCACTTAGCAAGTCCCCAGTTACGTGTGAAGGCAACAGTACGCAAATAGCAAATTTGTATCTGGAGGAGGCACGTGCTGCTACATTTAATATCCTCTCGTGTCAAAGCGGTCTATTAAGTAGTATTACATCAAGTAATTGCATAATTATAACACAAACATCTTAATAAAGGTAGCTCAAGTTGTTTGGACACTGACCCAGTTTGAACTCATCGATTAATCTGCAGATTAAATCCTTAGCAGAAGAACACTTGTTACACATAAACCGTTCATAATCATAACTTTAGACTGTGACCAGGACTGGCATATAGCCTACCAGAGCAAGCATTCATTATTGGGCAATTTGTCTTTGTCATTAAGCAGGTATGACAATATGGGCTCAAATCATAAAGGGGCATACGAATATCTATAATGCAATATAATCAGTGGTGGACAAAGTACACGTCTTTATTAGTTAAGACAAAGATTAGATATTTCAGGTCAAATATTACTCCAATACAAGTTAAAGTTGCTCTGTCAGATTATTACTTGAGTTAAAGTATTAAAGTAGGTACTTGCTTTTGAAAATACTTAAGTATTCAAAGTACTTCTTAAAATATCTCAAAACGTTGTATTTTCACAATACATGAGTGCAGTCAAGAATATATCGGAGTACATTCATTTACATTATGTTTATCTAGAAACCATTACTTGAATTCTCTAAAAACTACACCATGGAATAAAGACAGCATCTAAGTTACTCCAAGCACAGACAAGTTAGTTTGATGTTCATCTGGAATTAAACAAACGTTATGTAGCTCAACACGCTTTCTCAGGTTGGACATTGAATGTTTGTATGTTTTGGAAGAGTGGGAAACAGGGAGAACATTTCAAACGATACGTATCATTCTTCATTTGAAAAACCTCTAACACTCGCTGAAGATATGGACATGGGTGCTCAGGTGAATAAGTATAGCCATCATTGCCACCTTAAATGAACTGCCTGATCTGAGTGAAATTTGCTCTGTGTTTGCTCCACGTTCAACCGTGGAGACGCACAATATACAGGTACAGCTAAACCACTGAGACAAACAGAACTACACAAACACATTGTACTGTCTTAGTGATCAGATTTCAGAAAAGAGAAGGAAATTCATGAGCTGACGACAAAGCAAAAGTAGTGAGTAACTGATGCATTGATAGAAATGTAGGAGTAAAAAGTACAATATTTGTCTTCTGAATGTAGTGGAGTAAAAGTAATAAGTTCCTCCAAAAAAGAATACTCAAGTAAAAGTAGAGATACTCAAAACATGTACTTAAGTACAGTACTCAAGTAAATTTACTCTGTTACTGCCCACCACTGATTATAATATATACTACTATATAATAATAAATGGTATAATAGTACATTATGTCAGGATTACAGAAGTTAAAGTATCACCACTGTCTGCTCTAACACAATGTTAGCAGATAAACAGCTTCAACACATCAAAAGCTTGGGTGGCTTTGTAACCCTGCTGCAGTGGTGCACTCTGAGGGGGGCAAGGAGGGCGATAAGTGCACATCATAAACCTAGAGGGACGATTCTAGGATCGGATGTTTAGGGGTACTGAGCACCCAGAGAGCTGCCCTGTCGGGCAAGATCAATTTCACTGTTTTGTACATTTTAATGCAATTTCACTCCTACATCTGTGAAAGAAAAGTATAACACATTTTGGGAAAGTCTGTGACTAAACCATCAAATCTGATAATGGCTATTTAAATGCTAAGCCACAGCAAAAGAGAAATGGATTGGAATCATAAAAGAAACACATGGTAACCCTAATTTCTGGGGAAAGGCAACTCATTTTGATACAGCAGCACCTCAACATATACATAAACAGTATGTATGTTTCTGGAATAAACCAGCCCCCTATAGTGAGTACCAAAAATACCAAAAATTGACATTAGAGTTTTTTGTGGGACTTTCATTTGAAATGCAATGCACAACATGTAAAACACACTTACAGAAATGGACTTTTTCAATGTTTTTCTCTGCCTTTTTCCATCATTTGATACGTTTTGCGTGCCACTATGCTCTGTTTGTTTTCTTACCTGGTTCTTCCTGATCTTGCACTCTTTCCTCTCCTTCCCCTTTTCCATCTCTCTCTCTTTGGACTGACTATACAAATAGATTGAATTCAACTAAATGAAAAATTACACAACAAATTAGATCACTAATAATAAACTAATAATACTAAAAAATAAAGTCCTCTCTCTGCTCCTCTCTCTCTCTTTTTGTACTGTCAATCAAAAGACAAATAACCAAACAATGTGTTTTATATCTAATAAGAGATCTAAACTGATACATTGATCCAACTTACATCATTCTAGATATATAGTCCATTTGATCTTACACTCTTACCTGAACCTGGCTCTTTTTAAAAAAAAAAACAATCTTATGTGCACGATGAGGCTGTCTATCTGTCTGTACACACACACGCACACACAGCAGCGCATTGCTCTGTGCAGAGAGAGCACTCAGAGCCCAAGTTGGGGAACGGTCAGAGGGATGGGGTTGATCAAACAATTTTTGAGGCAAGGGGGAGCTTCTGTATTTTTGTTGTTAAAATTTTACATTTCAACCAAGTACGGTATGGTTTTTAAACTTTGCTAGCTTGTTAAAAAAGACATACAGTAAAAAAATATATATTTTTTTAAATCTCAAATTTTAGGTGTACTAGGATTCAATTTAGGGGTGCTTCAGTAACCCCCAAAATGTGCTAGAAATGCCTATAGAGACAATTTATACATAAGCAAGAAGACTGTGATCCTGTGTTGGGGTATATTTAGAAAATAATGCAAATAAGAATTGAAAATAAGCATTAATGTTGGTGGAAACATATAAAAAGCTGCCCAGACTTGGCGGGTCAGGGTTTATAATGTAGTGCAGGGAACGAGTATAAAAATGTAGGAGGTCCACATTCCTAAATAAATCCCTTAGCACAAAAAAGGGATTTTACAGCTGTTTTTTGCACCCTGGCCTCCTGGTGCATCAATCAGGTCCCTGATGTTACAACAGGGAGCAAAAAAAAAAAGCAGTGTCAAGAATTAGTTGCAAATTTTCATCAGTGAACTGTTGATTTTAATAAAACTGACAATTATTGAGACCGTTTCATTACATTTACAGATGTGTATAGTTTCCAAAATGTTAAGTATTCAAAAAGACAACAGAAATGTTTGACTGTGTCCACACTCAGTCTGAGTCAATACCAACATGATTCTTGAATTCTTCCTGTCATCTCTTTGTTCATTCCTGAACTGTAACAAATGAACCTCCACTGAGGGATCTGTAGGACTGTGCAGGCTGCTCAGTCTCTGCCCCAGCTCAAGCAGTCCCATCCAGTTTAAGAGCAGCCACAGAATCAGCAGCCTTTTCTGCCTCACTTTCCTCTTCCTCCTCGTCGTCGTCATCTTCCTCTTCCTCATCTTCATCCTCGTCCTCATCGTCTTCATCCTCCTCATAGTCATCGTCCTCTCCATAGTTGTCCTGTTGGTTTCCACCTCCTGATGCTAAGTTCTTCCAGTAAGCATCGTACCCAGACGCTCCGTCGTCATCGTCATCATCAGCACCAGCCTGGCGACCGAATTTCAGTGTGCGAGCTGCAGAGAGCACATAGACATTTTTGTTTTTTAAATGCTTTATTTTGTAGTTTTAAGTTTTTCCTCTCCTATTAAAAATGTAAGGCATCCCCAGTCATTGCATTCGAGTCTGTACACACCATGTTTTCCTCTAAAACAGCCAAAGGAATATTTTGAATTTTTTTTAATCATCACAGAGTATTTACATTTGAGGAAACAGATAATGCTAATGCTAAAAAGTGCTTAGCCATGTGAATTGAGTGTAAAGGAAAAATCAGAGATACCCACAACATCTTTGACATTTACCATATGGCTGTAATAATGGCTGTTCGTGCACAATCGGTAGTAAGTTTGAAAGATCAGAGCCCATATTTCTGTTTGGAACAATAAAATTACCCATACAATAAACATGAACTGTGAGATTTAATGCAGCCACTTGTTGTAGAAAGTGATAAAACAGCAGGAGACATCTTCTGAGTAGATTTTTCATTTGTGTTCTCAGGTTGTTTTGAGGAAACTTAAAAGCTTGATACCTCCATACGACCTGTTGGTTGGACCGTTGTGTTGATTCACAAGTAGTTATATAAGATCAAACAAACATGACTTACCTGCTTTTTAATCAAATCAACCTATTTTTATTTATAAATAGCAAAAAAATAAAAAAGTCCATGTAACATTAATGTACATTTAGAAGCAACTTCAAAAACCTCAGATGAAACAGAAAGTTTATGGAAGGTACATTTCTCACTCTTTGTGTTTCACTATTAAAAACCATGTTTCAGCAGATAGGTACAGACTGCTGCAACTTCCCCCAAACAGCAGATTTACTGGAAACAACTGAAACTTTCAGTTACTGTACAGTTAGTGTGTGTGTGTGTGTGTGTGTGTGTGTGTGTGTGTGTGTGTGTGTGTGTGTGTGTGTGTGTGTGTGTGCTAACACTCACTGGACATGCTGAGGTCTTTGGTTTCCTGGGTCTCGTGACCACACTTTGGGCAGGGTGGAGCTTTGCCTTTTTCCTGTTTGAAGACCTTACTCTTGGCGTGGTCGTCACAGTAACAGGCCTGGGAGGGCGAGGGTGAATAAACTCATCACATGGAAATGTGAACATCACACATTTTATCTCAACACATATTTTCATTAGGGGTGACATCCAACAACTGTTCTGGCTTGTTAAGACAAGTTTGCTCACCGTTCATCCCTGCGTCTTCCTTTTTTCTGAACCCAAGATTGATTTTTGTGCCTTTTCTTTCCATTATTTTTTCCTGTTGTATTCAGTCTACAAGGTAAATAAAAACCTCTTTCCATTCGATAATTCACTCTGTACAACAGCAGCATTTATGTAACTTTTTGGAGTCACTTTTTCCTGTCATGGCTTTAACAATGGGCACACTTCAGAGCGAAAGTGCAAGAATGTCATGGTGAAAAACATTCACTGAAGGCTTTTTTCTAGTCCATGCAGGATATTAGCAAATATCCCAAGGAATACATGAAGCTAAATGCACATTCTGAAGACAAATGAATCTTAATTTTAGTGGAAACTTACAAGAGATCAACAGTGAGGTTAAATAAAAAAATTTGCCAGTCTATGAACACATTTCCTTTTTTGTGTTTATTCATACTCTGCTAGCTTATTTAAGGACACTGCCAACTTACACTTTCCTAAATCACAAATACATTAAAGGTTCAACAGTGCCACCAAATCTCATAGAGGACTTCCACTTTAGGTCTTGCAGGCAGCTGAAGTATTAAAGGGGAAGGCATTACATAAGCTCAATGGAGGTGTGGTGGTTTAGGTATGTCAATGGATTTTCAAAAATAGATCTCTATATATCTCTCGGCAGTCACAACAGTTCCAACCAACAGTGCAAAGAGTACTTCAACAGGTTGACTGTATATCAGGGCTCATACATTGAAAGACATTGAATCTGCTATTTCAACATACAGTATATCAATACTTTGTTTGTCCTATTGCTTTAGTTTTTTCTCTATTTGCTATCTACATGTTAGTTACTGTTGTTTATACTTTTTATTTTGTATAAAGCCCATGAGGGAACATGGAGGAAAATATTTCTTCTTCTACTTTTTATGTTCATCTTAACCTCCTGTGCTTGGCGACTACTGTAAGTTATCCAGCTCAAATTGCAAAAGTGGAAAGAACGATGGCCACCTGTATATGGACACTGGGTAAGAGAGGTCATGTACTATGTCCAACTAGAAAAGATAAGATACACTATAAAGGGGTCAGTTAAGAATTTCTTTGACACTTGGCAACCTTTCTTGACTTTCTTTGAGACTCTAAGTGCTGACGAAATTGATCTTAGTGTGTAATGTGTAGATGTATGTGTATGTGTATATTGTGTAGGTATGTATGTGTATATACAGTATATGTAGGAGTGTTTATGTTTTATTATTATTATTTTTACATGTATGTATGTTTTGTCTTTTGATTTTTGGCAAGTATGTTCTGGTACTGGTAATGAGACGTGGGGGGGAAGGGGAGAAAAACGAAAAAAGTTTGTACGATGAAAATGACTGTTTACTTTTCTTGTAATATATTAATAAAAAGACTTTGATCAAAAAAAAAAAAAAGTTATCCAGCTCAAAGGACACTTGTATTGATGACAACCAAGTTGTAGGTCACAGTCTAACTTCCTAAGATTACAAGAGATGTCAGTTTGACAGAGCAATGTTCCACTGATTCATTTTTGACAATGAAAGGCTAAATCTGTAAATATACTTCTGCTACCTGTGACCTAAAGTAGGATTATAACTGAATGAAAAACATCTGCAAGATCTCGAGAAATCGTGATCAACCTACCAAAATACCTTGAACAAAAAAAATTATTGTTTCATATTTTTCATATTTCTCTAAATTTAGTGATTTTACACTGACTCCCTGTATGTTTTAGGATTGAATTTAAGATTTTAATGATTACTTTGAAAGCGCTCCATCAGATTTCTATATGTTTTAGACCTGTTTGTAATTTGTACTTGTCCTCAGGCAGAAGTCTGCTGTGTGTTACAAAGGCCATAAGGGACTAAGCGTTTACATTAAGGAGTCCAAAAATCTGGAACGACCTCCCTGAGGAGATCAGGTCAGTCCAGTCAGTGATCTCTTTTAAATCCCTCCTTATTTTTGTTTTTCAACTTTTTATTGCATCTTTTCCAGTATTTCCTTCTCACCACAAGTTGACAAATTATCTTAGTAATACAAAACCAACAAAAAGAAAATAGAGGAAAAAAAAAAGCAAGAAAAAAAAACAAGACAAAACAAAACATATAATACTAATGATAATAATGATAATAATAATAATAATAATAATAATAATAATAATAATAATAATAATAATAATAATAATAATAATGATAATAATAATAAATAAATACAAAAAAAAATAATAAAGAAAAATAGCATTCCTAATTTTCTCTGTGATGTTTAGAGGTTAACATATATCGTATTTCATGTCACAATATTACATTCATAATGACATTCATCAGACATAGAAGACAAATTAAGTTCACATTGGATACCATAGTCACCTTCTCCAATCATTTCCAAATAATATTGATCTGAATACTTTGGTGCTATTATTGATTCTGTGGATAAGCTGCTCAAAGGAAGCTATTCTGGCCAGTTCATTTCTCCATTCGCTAAAACGGATCTGCTGTTTTGATTTCCAATGTCTCAGCACGATCCTGTATCCTGTTATAAAAGCTAATTTCACCAAAATTAAATCCCTTTATAAAGAGATACTTCTATCGTAGAGCCTTCCATGATTTTACCTGAATCTGATTTTTTACATGAATATAATTATTTAGAAAATTTGAATTAAAAGAATTATATTCTTGCAGATATCTTTAAAATGAATTGTGTCTTTTAAAATGTGTATATTTTCTTGATCTTGCCTTTGTGTGATTTTATGACCTGCTTGTTTTACTTTGATGCCGACGTAAAGCACTTTGTAACTTGGTTTCTGAAGTGTTCTGTAAATATAGTAATTTTTATTATTATCATAACTTTTATTATTATTTTAACCTTTATTATTACAAATTGAAAAAAAATAACTGTTTAATGTATATGCCATGTTTCCCTAATTTACAGCTTCTTATTCTATCCTAACTATGTGTCTGTTATTTAAGATATTGTACTTAGCAGTTAGAAGTTTGTTTTTCCTCTTCTTATGTTGCTATTTCACTTTTTTATGTATTATTTCTTATTTACTTCAATACATGTTACTCAGTCTTTCAGCACAGTGACGCAACGTGCCATATCACCAAAAACTACTTAACAAACTAAAAAAAGCACAATATGCTGCCAAGGCCTTCTCGCTACTTATGTACTTGTGTATCGAATGCTGCAATGTGATAAATTTAACTATGGCTATTCCCTGAACCCCCAAAACATGTGTTAACAGTTTAGAGATGATGTGGTCTTGAGTAAGCAAAGTGTAGCCCGTCTTGAAGAAATAGGTCAAGAAAAACAACCTCAGTGCTGGCTTTGACCTCAATTTGAGAGTCCAAAAAAGTCTTATTGGGGTGCTCTCTGGCTGCTAGGCAGGCCAAAACTTCTGTTTAGTCTAGTTGTAATTACAGATTTCCGGCATACCAATAATGTTTCCTGTTGGGGGGTGGAGTAATGCCAAAAGGTAAATAAAAAGGAGGACGATTTTGTTTGACTTTTGTCTTATCAGCTGTGAGATTTGTTTGTTGTGGAAAACATTTACGGTGCGAGCTGATAAGATGGGTGTTCTTTTATATTTATAGTGAGCAGGCAAACAGGTTTTTTGAAATCTCTCCTTACCTTACAGCGCAGGCAGGAGTGTTGTCCCAGTCTATTACAGGAAACACCTACATTGGAAAGTGAGCAAAAGACTTCATCACGTTTTTCTTCTTCACACATACCCTGCAGATATAATTATGTTGAATGAATGGACACACTATACTTCCCCATCACAAAGCTTATATTGTGAAAGGAAAATATAGTGACTCACATTTGTATGTTTCCGCCTGAAGGACTTGGCAGCTCGCCTGGTGCTCAAACTGATCATCCTCACACAAGAAGTTCTGACAGAAAGAGCAGCGGAAGATTCTCCCTCCTATTCAGGAAGTTAAAACAGTCACTGAGGTTCTCTAGTGTGACACAGGTGTGACCCTCTATCATGAATTTTATCATAGGGGGATGGAAGTCTCACCATGTTCCCAGACACTGCGTTCACACTCGATACAGTCTGCATCAGTCAACGGGCAGACGCAGGCATGGGTGCTCAGACATTTCCTGCCGTGGCACACCCAAGCTTCACAGAAGTCACACACTGCCCCCTAGACATCAAGAAGAAACTTACTCTGACAAAAGTTTGTAATCAACATTTTACTGAAGCCACTTTATAAACAAGAATTCAAATTATAATAAAAATAAAATGATGTAATTATTATGTTAATCAGGAGTATTTTTTAAACGGCTGCAGCATGCTTTGTTCTGTCATAAAGACTACTAACTGAGCAATGAACTGACATTCATTACATAACTTCTTTGATTATTCCTGAACACAGCTACACACTCTTTGATTGTTAATGTCGATCAGCCACTCTTTCACTGCTTCATTAGCAAAATATCCCTATGTTAGGATTTATACTTGGGGATGGATCACCACACAAAGAGTCATTACTTCAATGGAATAACATCTTTTTAGAAAATGTTTTCACTCACCACCATGGCCATTCCAGTGGTGTGGATCCCAGGATGTTTGATGACACAATCTGATGACTTCATGCATTTAGTTTTACCTGACAACACAAAACAAATAATTTGCTCATCATTACATGAAATTAAAAGGAACTCGTATTCAGCCTTCACAACAGATTAATGTCACGCATTCTGGTGTAATCTGTAAAATTATTTCAAAAGGTAAAAGTTTTTTGAAGCTCCTATTTGACACTGTTGTCTGCCAAGTTTCTATCTGATACCACCACTTGGGGGTGCCAGAATGACATGACAAAGCTGCCACGCAGCATACTCACCACACTGAGCGCATACAGGCAGTTTCTGCAGTGAGTTACAGAAGTAGCAGAAAGCTCTGGTCTTCTGTTTTCTACCAGGTGACATTACAAGGAAAGAGAAAAGGAAGACTGATTAGATGACCAGAAATAGTGTGCATACACCTGAAACATCAAATACTAAGATGAATAAATAAATTTACTCACCTCTGACATTTGTCACAATCCTGAAAAGCAGAAGGCAACAAGTAGTGAGTAACAGTAGTAGTAGTAGTAGTAGTAGTAGTAGTAGTAGCAGTTAAGAAAGGATACTTCAAGTAATGCTTTTGCGCAGTGATAGATGAAATATTCAGAGTCTTTATCCAGAATATTATATCACAATGAATTAGTTAATGATAACTTGTATGTGTTGTACACTTGTAAAAAAGCCCTCAGGCAATTTGTGATATTCAAGCCCCGTTTCCACCAAGCGGTCTGGTATGGATCAGTACAGTTTGGTACGGGTCGGATCGGTAGAGCCTGATCCTGTTTGTGTTTTGGTCACCTTCAGTTAGGGTTGCCAACTGTCCCGCATTAGCCAGGACATCCCATATATTGGGCTAAATTGTTTTGTTTCAGACGGGACCTCAACTGTCCCGTATATTGACTATCAACTCTTGTAAATACAGCAAGACTGCACTGAAAATGGCAGTAGCAGATCATGTGCCAATCACACTGCCTGTCATCTAATCACAGGCCCCCTCACGCGCATCATACAGCGCCAATGCGCCATGTCCTGCAAAAAAGTGTGGAGAGGATTTTCTCTCTGATGGCCATTAAATGGCCAGACTCCAGAAACAGAAGCAGAACAGAGCTGATCAAAAATGAACTTCAAATATCTGTGACTTGTCATGTAAGGACTTTTCTCTGGCTGTTTGACTGCTTGAGTCAGTCAAGACAGCAAAAAGTATCCATTGGTGAGTCATACTCCTCTTTTGCTTTTAATTTTTCTTTTGCCTGTTTTTTGATGTAAAGAGCAAAATTGTGGTTTCTTTGAGGTTTATTCATATGAGGTTACATAATGATACAGTAAGGATTAAAGGGAATATACACACTTTCTGCATTTCCAGCTGAATCAAAATATGAATATACGCTGAATTCACACATCATGCTCACACCACCATGGCACCGTGCACCTGTCCCTTATTTAGTAGTGAGAAACTTGGCAACCCTACCTTCAGTTGAAACTCAAAGTAGCATAACAGAACTTCGAGGAGGCAACTCAAAATGTTATACACGAAGTTTATGCCTGGGATAATAGACTTAATAACTTTCCATCACTGCCTGCAATACTACATACCATATTAAAGTTACAGGGGTGTTTGGCCACATCGACATGCTCCCGGTTGGCTCGACTTTGTTTCTCTCGCTCCTTACGGTTCTCGGCCTTTTTCCGGGCACCTGTTTTCTTTTTGGGCATTTCTGCTTCAGGGGGTCCGAAGAGTTGGGGTTCGGGTCAGGTCAGGTTTCCTGCAAACACCGAGGAACATGAACCTCAATTGTGGACAACAGGCAAGTTGAGCTAACAGAGGGTTCCCTTCTAGTTGTTTCAGTGTTTCATTAACATGCGCTTTTACTGAATACAAATGGAGTCCGGTTAATGAGCTCATACTACATTTCTTACTACAATGTCACAAACTGTGAGGCCAAAGAATCTGGATCTACATTAGTTTATGAGGATTTTGTAAATATGAGCTAACTGCTCACACTGACACGAAGCAGAACTTTGTACGACAATTCAGATTAACATTATTTACAGCTACAAATGTGTAAGTTTTTAGATGTATTTCAGTTAAAACAATAGTCCGGAATGTTAAATCAAAGCGTCATTTACATTTACAGTGTGTGATTTGCAATTTTTTACCGGCGGGGATTATCAGCACTCCGTCAGCTAGTTGGTCCGGTCTGGAAATCTGGTCGGGCTGAAACATACCACACAGCACTTTCGTTCCTACGACTTTCTCATCTCCAGATCCACCCAAATTCAGACCATCTAAAGTGGGTGTATCTCTCTTCCTCTGGACACTAAAACGGCGAGCTCTCTGGGTGTTTTTAGAAGTAAACTTAAGATTCACATTTTTATTCTGGCTTTTAACTTGGAGTAATTTCCTTTGGCCCTGGACTGCATTATTATGACAATTTTTGAACATCATTTTTATTTATTTTATTTTATTGTATCTTATTATATGGTATTATTTTTTTATTTTTGTGTTATGTATCTGATTTTATTTTATTGATTTTATCATAATGATTTTATTTTATTCTCTTATTACATTTCATTTTATTTTTATATTTATTTTCCTGGTATTTATCTGATTCTATTTTATAGATTTTACTGTAACGATTTTTTTTCCTGATACTTCTCTGATTTTATTTTATTGATTTGATTGTCATGGTTTCATTACTCAGTATTTTGTATCCCTTTCCTTTGGACTTTTACCAAATACTGTTGTTTTCCGTCTCTTTTTCCGTTCTTTTGTGAAGCACTTTGAGCTGCATGCTTGAATGAATTTATGAAAGGTGCTATATAAATAAAAATGAGTTGAGTTGAGTATGGTCTACTTTTGACCATACCATAGACTTTTCTGAAAAAAGAGTATTATTATTATTATTATTATTATTATTATTATTATTATTATTATTATTATTATTATTATAATTAGTAGTAGTAGTAGTAGTAGTATTGTTATCATTCCAAGCTTTTATACATGTGTAAAAATACTTTAATCAAACACATTTCGGGCTGCCATGTTAGCAGTCACAAGCTAGTCTCAAAGGAAAACCTGTTCGATAAACTAGGGTCAAACAGTCAGCATTGATGCAATTTTTGTGAACTAAGCTACTTACAGCCTATACTCTAAGGAGACTTTTCCCAGAAAAGCAGTCTACATTGCAGTGAATAGATTTCACAGAAATATTTTTTAAATCTTACTTTGGTCTATTGGTCTTTATTTTCTAATAATTTGATACATCTATTGCATGTACTGACTAATCTGACTAGATATACATAGGAGCATTGGATAGCCTATCAATATTCCTTATCTAATAACTCCTTTTTACATCACAATTTAGAAATGATTCATGTAATATTATAGACATTTGGATTTTCTAACTCAGTATCTTATATTACAAATTTCTTGTGGTGGTTACCTATGCCTTCATTTTTTTTTTTTTGCCTTTGAAGTTGTATTATTAATGCAGTGGTTTCACACAAGATATAGCCTTTTTTTTAATACGATGTATCAGTGAATAAGTTGACTACATTCGAACTTTCTAACAGTCTATTATTTGTCAGATGGACCAGCATACTCCCAGCTAGCAATTTTTTGTTCTAAAAACATTCTGTTAATGTTACTGGAATGTTTTTAGCGGCAAGTTTTCTTTGTGTTCACAGAATGTTCTCGGATAACATTCTCTAAAACATTCAGAAAATGTTAAGTGACAACAGTGCCCAAATATTCTGCCTTAATGTTCTTCAAAAATTTTCAGTGGGTAGTTTTCTTTATGTTCACAATTTATTCTCAGATAACGTACTCTAAAAACATTCAATAATCTCTGACCCAAAGAATGTTATCAAAAAACCCTTTGAATGTTAAAGATAAAACATTCTATCTTTGTGCTAATGAAATATCACCTTAATATTCTTAAACAAAACATTTTCTGATTTGAGTCATCAGAAATATCCTGAAAACATTTTTTACATGTTGCTTTGAGAATGTTGCTTCTTTGTTATGAAGTAACATTATAGAAACATTTTATAGAAAACATTCAATAATATTTTACCTAAAGAATATTATGAAAACATGATCTGAACGATTTAGACAAAATGTTCTTCTTTCATTAAAAGTGAACAATAAAGGAACATTATTTAAATCGATAAGCATCCTTAAGATGTTCTTTGAATGTTAAGCAACATAACCTTGTCAGTTACCTAAATAATATTATCAAAACATCATCTGAATGTTGAAGACAAAATGTTCTTCTTTCATTAAAAGTGAACAATAAAGGAACATTATTTAAATCGATAAGCATCCTTAAGATGTTCTTTGAATGTTGAGCAACATAACCTTGTCAGTTACCTAAAGAATATTATCAAAAAATCATCTGAACGTTGAAGACAAAATGCTCTTTTTTCATTAATAGTTAACAAAAAAGGAACATTATCTAAATTGATAAACATCCTTAAGATGTTCTTTGAATATTACACTAAAAATCTTGTCTTGAAACATAATCAGAACTTATAGGGAATGTTTGTGTGGTGAGAACATTCCCTGCTAGCTGGACCCTCCATGAAATGCTATCTACAGGTAGTAGTAATTATTTTTGGCATTATGCATAGCTACTGAAGGAAAAAAATGTAAAAACATTTATTTTGGCTGCAGTCAACGTGGTTTGTTTAAATTTCTTCGCGTGCCACACGGCGGCGGACACCTTGTCCACGCCCAGGTCACGTGCCAATGAGCGGTGAACCAATCCTGAGCGAGGACTGGAAACAGCTGACTGTGAACAACAACACACACATCGCTGTCTCTTCCTGCAGGTGGTGTGGAGTGGACTCCTTCACGTAGCTCACAAACTTCCAGAACACCTCCTCTATGAGGGCCGGTGTCTGGCTCCGGCCATAATGAAGATTTAACGCCTTTTTTTTTTTTACCCTATACCTCCCTCGAGAAGAAGAGGGACTTGGCGCAACCCCTCCAGCGAAGACTCAGAGAGCTTTTGAGCTCCATCCCAGAACCAGCCGCACAATGGCCCCGTCCCTCATCCAAGCTTGCCGCAGTCTGGCTCTCTCGACGTGGCTGCTATCGTTCTGTTTCGTCCACTTGCTGTGTTTGGACTTTACGGTTGCAGAGAAAGAGGAATGGTACACTGCTTTTGTAAATATCACCTACCGGGACCCAGCCACTTCGGATGTGAAGACAGAGAAAACAGAGTGTGGGCGCTATGGCGAGCAATCCCCCAAGAAAGAAGCCAGAGGACTGGTTCTGGTTCCATCCGTACTGCAGGACAGGCAGGCGTGCGACCCCAACGTCAGATTCCCACCTGTCTCTCCCAACACCGCCTGGGTAGCTTTGGTTGCTGCGGGGAACTGCACATACCGGGAGAAAATCCGGAACGTCGCAAACCACAACGCCTCTGCAGTTGTCATATACAATGTGGGCTCCAGCAGTGCCAACGACACCATCACAATGCCCCATCCAGGTAAGAGACTACTTGCCAGAGAGCGAGATCTTTTCCACCACGAGTCCTGCTGCCCTGTCGAGGGATGGATGCCTCAGATAAGCACACAAATGTGACATTTAGAAGTTGCTTCATTCGCATGGGTTATCTCTTGCGGGAGACAGAGCCGGCCCTAACCGACTTGGTGCCCTGGGCAAGATTTTAACTGGTGCCCCTTGTATTATAACCAACTCCACCAACAATCACATCACATCACATATAGGCTGCACTTAAAGAAAACTGACATCCAGCTTTATGTTTTATAGGTTTCCTTTATTTTAAAAGAAAAATAACCCCTAAAGGACATTATTAGAATGGTAATAACACTTATGTTTAGCAGGAAAATAACTATACAATTTCAAAATGCATAATGTAATAGTAGTAGAATTTATTCAGTCAATATAACACAATCAATTTCACAGTGCAGACACTTTAAACAAAGCAACAGTAATGTATTAAGTCATGACTGAATAGGCAGAAGCAAAATGTTTATTTAAGCCTAGCCTACATTTTCTATCTCATTAAGCTAACAGCTTCAAAAGTGTAAAGAAAAACAACAACAACAAAACAAAAACAGGTTAATCATGAACACTTAAAGACTTCAAAAACTGATTTGCATACCATTATTTTTAAAACCAAAAGTGAATCACAAGCTTTTAAATGTTTACTGGCATCATTCCGCAATTTAATTCAAAATTAAATTAGATAAAACAATATTGTTTTTCCTATTATCTTCACATTTTCTTCCTCACTCATTTAGCGGCGCCCCCAATGGAGGGCCGGCGCCCCTAGCATTTGCCTATACTGCCTATTCCACGGGCCGGCCCTGTCGGGAGATAAATGGTTTCCATTCTCCCTGGCGAAGTCCCAGGGCCCCTCTGCATCTCAAATAATCAATTAGTTTGGCGGTGAAGTAGAAAAGCGCTCTGACTGTCTAAGTAGAATACATGAGCAGATTATCAACATCCTGATGCTGTCTGAAGGTCTTGCTTAAGCATGTTTTCAGCTAAATATTTTCCTTTCTCAAGTTTAGTTTGAAGTACCATGACAGCTTTTACTAATTTAGTTTGTCAAATTGTCCATTTTGATACCGGACTCTTGAGTTGCATTGCAGATACAAATGCAATGCAATATCTTTCACCAAGAGGTACAACGTTTGTATTTGTATACGATTTGGACTTTTCACACACACACAAAATCTGTTGTGAAGTTAAATGGTTGACAGTCTAAAATTTGGAAGGAAAGAAAAACTGTATTTAAAAAAAGTGGTTATTGATGCAGGCCCACAACAATTTTAGGGCCCATTTGCAGCCCTTTACTTTACAATCTATAATAGGGACTGAGAACTACTCAAAACTTCTGTCTTCCATTGATTTTTTTAACTTGGTTTATTTTCAATACCTAGTGAAATCATCTTTCTGCGTTTTGCATTCTGAAACAGAAAAACTCAAGAGGAATAACCAGCTTCTTGTTGAGAATAAAAACAACAAAAGTGATTAATAAAGTAATTTCATCTGTTAACATTCAATTCACCTGCTGTATACTGTAACCATTCAGACACAAAAAATACTCTCACTAGTGCTGCTGATTTTTTACCAAGCAGTTAATGACTACTAAACGATGTAATAAAAAGGGTGGTAAGTTCCCATCATTAACTGGCAAGAAACACGGAGTGGAAAAAATGTGAATGTTTGTATTTGTATTCTAAACTTAGTCTACCTTTCAGGAATATGAAGTCATGAATAAAGAATCAACTGGAATGTACATTTAAGTATTCAATTTCAAATTCCTTGGACAAGCCCAGGCTGCAAACTTACAGTTAAATGACTTTGAGACTGAGCTTATTTTTCTTTTTGACCTAGGGCACAGTCAATACGTGCCAAAGCACACATTTATTTAGGAACTGACATGTGTCAATAAGCCTTGTTTAAACAACACACCTTTTGACATGACACTTGCAAAGTGTCCTGAAAACACAGACCTCAGTGTCAGTTAAAGGGGTTTTCTTTACTATATTTGTCCAAAGGCAGAGAAAGCTCTTGCATAGATAACGAGACAAACACTTTGCTGTTTAAACAGCTCCAAGCACCTTTTGATAATTTCAGTAGAATGAAAAATATGTCACAAAACAGTGTGGGCACTTATTTATGTTAATTTCTCATTGTAGGTAAATAAACATTCAGCTTTACTAAAGAGTTGATAAATAGCTTGTTCACCTGGTTGATTTGTCACTGCAGTGATTTCTTCCAGTGACTTCTCGGGGCTGTTTCAGTGAAAGGATGCACAATGACCTGAGGGTGTTGAAGACACTCAAGCTTCTATTGTCCCTCTATGTTTTGTAAATCAGGCAAAATACCCATAGGTAACTATTACACATGAATATAGAGGTATCTTGCTGATGTTTAATATCTACATCTGCTTTAGATGAGTGTGAGTTAAAGAGTTATTTCTGTTGTAGAATAGATGCAAATACAATTTCATCCGGTCTGTGTAAAGGACACCATAAAGATTGTAAATATGAGGGTTACATTAACCAGGTTCACTTAGCAGTTTTTGTACTAGCATTAGAAAGTGAGATCAATAACCACACATTTGGAACTAACCCTACCTCTGCGTGAATGATGTGGTATCTCATTGATCCTTTTTGTATTATTGTATAATGCTTCAAGTCCTAGATGGTCAGATTTTAGGTTTTTTACACTCATGTTCAGCTGGGACACAGGTGCACATGGCAGGTCTGCTTTGTAAAGTTAGTCCCACCTTATACTGTCATTCTGCTCTCCTGTGAGTCTTTATTATTTTGCTGTCCTGTGATTCTTATTTGTCAGAGATTAACTGATGGTCCTTCCTTTGCAAGAGTAAAAGCTGACTTTAAGAAGTCAACAGCAGCTGCAGGCAGAGACATGTTTTCCACTTGACTTGAATTTCCATTGGAAATTGGCTCACAGCGTGTCGCTACTTTTCATAAAGGCACAGTTGAGCAGATCACTACACCTGCGCCAGACAACAGCACAATGCATGAAGGTTGTTTGACAAGAGGGTCTATACAGAAACAGATGTTCAAACAATAAGCATGCAGCACCTGAAGGCATAATGGTCAAGACTTTTTTTTAGAACCTAAAGATCTTTTTTTTTTTTACAGAGAAGACAAGTGCAATGATAAATAGATAATTGAAATGCAATGCAAATCTTCCTAAGCTTTCACTCAAATGTAGGGACTTGTTTTATAGCATCATGTGGGCAAGTTTCTTCATACACTTATTTAAATATCTTAAGTACCTGAAGAAGACTGCTGTGTTGCAGTTAAAACACCCAAAACACCCTGGTCGAAGCGCGTGCCCCATGCACTTAGGCTATAGTCCTCATCACAGCAGTTGCCGGTTTGGCTCCCGGCCACACGCTGCCTCCATGCTGCATGTCTTGCCTCACTCTGCTCCCCACATTCCCTGTTTATCTTCAGCTGTTCTATCAGGAAAGGCTGAAATGCCAAAACATAACTCCAAAGGAAAAAGAAACCACAGTTGGCTAGCTGCCAAGCACAAGTAAATAGAGAGACAAATTCTATGTTTAAATGGTGATCACAGTGGAGGATTTAGCTGCTAAAGAGCTAGATATTGTTTGATGGGAAATCAAACAAAAAAGAGTGTTGAACTTGGATGCATCAGGTGACAATATACTCAAACATTGCTCTGTGTGTGCTGGCTGTGTGCATAAGTTAGTCTATTGTTTACAGCTCAATGTGCTACCCCAATGAAGCTAGAGATCAAACCGGTTTGAAAGATGTTTGCTGCTAATCACAGTACAGTTTTTCACTGGTAAAGAAGAGGGAACTATGTTGTCTGCAAAGGAAAAGTTGTTCAAAGCACTGCTCTACAAGGCATGGCTTGACATAAAACACATCACAAAATATGACAAGGGTTTGACACAAAGCTAGACATTGTAATGACATAAACATGATTAATAAATAAAAGACAGCCACCCCAAAAGAAACATTGAAATAGAAATGCTCAGTCGCTGAGTGCTTAAGTGTTTTTGTATTTATTGCACATTTACTATGTTGAACTAAGGTTTGGTTAGAATTCCACACCTTAATGTAGGCGACAACAGGCACAAGCTTTAAGGAGTTTGATAAACACTTAAGCATCTTTTCTTCCTGATAGCAGAGGTCCATATTGAGGGAGGAAGGATGCAAAGAGTCTGCAATGATTCTTCTTGTTTAAATTTTACAGTGATTTCACTTCTAACAGAATATTTTCCATTAGTTTTATTGCTGTTTCTACTACACTAAAAGATGCTTAATGGTCAAATACTGTAGACTACTTGCAAAGGCTCCATTGCATACCACTAAGTTACCTGCAGCACAACGTAAAAGGCTATTTCAAAGGACTGCCCTGCTTCAAACATTGTCATGAATACAAATCTACACCTAACACCTAAAGAGACTGAAACGGTATGGAGGAGAGGTGTGCTGACAAAGCAGTGGAGAAGCACTCAGTAACAGAGGGTACAGTGACAAAATATGGCTCTTAATGTGTGGACTGAATGTGAGGCTGCCAGAGAAATAATGGAGCACTCCCCTGTCCAGAGCCAACACAGCTGGGCTGTAAAATCCACTGTTGCCAGAGCCAGAAACCTCTCATGTCCTGGCTCTATTATGTAAGGCTGAGTGGTGTCAGAGTCATGTTCAACCTTGGACCATAAAGCCAGCTCTGTGAAACCGTGTTTATCAATTCTTAAAGGTTTTCCTGTCAAGCTCCACCAAACCTTATTACTGATTGTACATCTATGTTGAACCACATTTAATCTCCCAGATGAGTTGTATAGAATTAAAGAAAATGCTTACTTGCTGTCTCCGCAGGGATTACACCAGAAGGTTGATACCACTGATACTTCATTACTGTAGTGGAAATAAGTCGCTCAAGACAGCTTAGTGTTAAACTGGAAAGGGGGGGGGGGGGGGTGATAACTGGCTTAGACCAAAGGTTAAGAAAATATTTTCACTAGTAAACTTTTTTTGTTTGTTTGTTTGTTTTTTTGTCCAATTTGTACAAAAACTGAAAGTTTAATAATGTTTGCCTGACACTTGCTCAGCCCCAAGTAATAATTATAGATGTTGTAAAACTAGGAGAGGATGTTAAAGCCAAACAGAATAATCAAACAAGATATTTGGAGTTAAAGCTTTGTTACGATGGGACCAATGCGGAAGTGCTAAAAACTGCAGTTCATCGAGGATCCGCTTGAGGCTGGCTCCGGAAGTACCGGAAACCACATACACACCAATTCAAAAAAGGCGATCTTTACAGCAGAAATAAACATGTTTACAGCCTGGTACAAAAGATGAGTGTAGTCTGGATAGCTCATTTCTCGATCAGCACACAATGTATGGGGGTGAATTTTTTTTTTACGCGGCAATTTTGAAGATATTTAGATTACGATTCTTCCAATGAGAGGCAGAGCTGACTTGACAGCTGACTTGACAGGCGGGAACACTGTAGCTGTTGGCTAGGAGGCTCAAAGCCCGCCTCTTTGCGTCACAATCGCTCAACAGCAGCAATATGGCTCCCGCCGACGGTTAGCCTCTAAACAGCGCTTCAGAAACAGACAGGTGATGTCACGGATACTACGTCCATATTTTATACAGTCTATGGATGGGACTTAACCAAGCTAGCTGTTTGTTAGCATAGCCCATTAATTGCTGGTCCCCGCTACATGTTTGACACACAGGCACAAGATAATTTTACTGTAGGAGTGAACTAACGCAGTTAGCATGGGACAGAACCAGGCTCTGTGTTTTCTTTGTTCCCAGTCATTTAAGCTAAGCTAAGCAAATTGACTGCTAGCCTCAGTGCCGTATTGAATGTGAACAACTACTTAGCATTTTGTTCCTGTGAGACATATCTATTCTATTTATTTTCTTTTGTTAGCTTTCCAACATAGCTAAGCAAGGCTAATGGATTGTCAGCCTCAGCTACATGTTTAATGTGCAGATACGGGAGTGCCTTTAACCTTAGTATTTATACTGTTGTAATGTTACAGTGTTACAGTATGTCATTTTCAAAAGCTCTTGGTGACCCTGGGACAGAACCTGGTGAGCTATTTCCCCTTGCAATCATTTACAGTTGCAAGCAAATTGACTGCTTGCTTCAGCTACATGTTGACTGTGGGTAGTGTTGCCACCACAAAGGTATCTCCTAAAATTTCAAACAGCTTATTAAATTTCTCACTCTGAACCACTTTTTAATGTTCTTATGTTTGTTAAACACGTTATAGCATACTTGTGTGTAACTATCAGCTGTAGGTTAGCATATGGCTGTTAAAATAGTTAATTCTGTGCTAATCTTTGCTTCAGTGTTATCCTCTCTGGAGCTGAGCAAAGCTCTGTTAATGAAATGAAATCCCAACAGTGAACAGACCCATGTCCCTTAAATTAACCCATTGAGTATGTTGTTTATTCCACTTTACGCCCCCTTTTTGGTCAGATGGGTGTGAAAAGAGATCTCTGCACAAGTTCATTCTCAGTCTCCTACCTCCTGTTTTAGAAACAGCTATTTCTGTCCACTCTGACTACGTCACACTGGACAGAAGAAGGAGATAAGAGTCAAGGCTTAGGGAAATCTTACATGCCTTGTTATGCCTTTCTGTATTTCTGTTGGCTATGACCGTGAAACTGGCCATGCATGGGCTTTTTAAGTCTACGAGGTGTGGAAGCAACAGTTTCATTCTTGAAATACTTGTGGTTAATGTGGTTCATGTTGTGGTTTTAAAGGCTTTTGTTACATCCCAGTTATTTCCCTTCGGCACCAGGTCACGCTTAATAAAGCCCGGTCAGCGTTTATGTAAGGTTACATACATTAAAAAGGAGATTTACAAAACTGTGAATATTCATGCATTTAGGTAGTCGGGAGTCCTGAGAATTATGGGTTATGGTTTTATTTCCTAAACCCTTCATTTGAAATATATACTTTATATATTGAAAACTCTGAAATTGGTGTCCAACAACATGCTTACCTTGTTAAAAATTGTATTTGAGAGAGGCATTAGCAGAAACTTCACTGAAGAAGCGTGGCAGCTCATGGTCTGACAGTCTGGCAGCATATTGCCATCTGTTTGCTGTCCAAACACAGGCCTTTGTTTCCTCTCTGTCTTTGTTTGTAGAAAGGTTTACTCCAGAAGCTCTAGCATACAGAAGCTCATTTTGAGGAAGCAGCCGCCATAATGCAGGGTTAAAACTTTGCATTAAGAGAGATACTGCCAGCCAGCACACAAAGTGCCTTGAACTCATTTCTGCCATAACTATTATGGTAAAGAATGCTGACTTTTCCAAAAAAGATTTGCTCTATTTTTTAGCTGAAACTAGAATTACAATCATTGTATTGAGTTCTAGACATTCAAAATTGTAACTTATTGCCAAGACATGCTGCCTGCTCTGATTCCTCCTTCCTGAAACAGTCTAAAAACATATTATAATTCAGATTTCTCAAACCTGCTCATACAAAGCACTTTGCAGCTGTGCTGAGTTTACAACAAACCTGTTACATAAAGGGATTTATGAGCATGACTGAGTAGTGCACCATAGCTTTCACCCTCTGATATACTGAATCGAAGCATATCAGTCAGATTCAAAGCCTTTAACTCCTCTGGAAAACAGAAACACAATCTTCTCTGCCAGTCTTACTTGGGCTTTGGCAAGATCATACTAGAAATATATATTATAGAAATAGCTTGGTGCAGATCCTTGTTAAGTTGTAATGGCTCTGTCACAACACTGTATCTGGCAGGGTGCTGTTGATGATGGCAGGTTGAATAAAGCTGCGGTTTATAGTGACTGATCGAGGGATCGAAGCACCACAGGGAGCCACTGTGACTCCATGCAGCCATAAAGAGGTGACAGAAGGAATATGATGTAACAGTTTGTCAGGCTGCTGATGCACTTCCTGGAAACAGCGACAGCCGTGCAGATGAAAGAGTGGGGCCTTGTTATTCCCTCGTTGCTAGAAGCTACAGAGTTGTTTCAGCTTTATGGCCCGTCTGTCATTTCCTTATTACAGACATATTCAAATAAGACATGTAGAATGGAATTTCAACCATATGGAAGCAGGTACAGATGTTAATGTTTGAATTTAAAATCTGATGATAAAATACACTGGTATTTGTGCAAATTGTAAAAAAGAAACAATGCATGCATCAATCTTTTCTTTGGTCTTTTGCTTTTTAACGGTCAGTGCTCTCTGGATTAAATAGATATATAGTAGAGCTAGCACTTAATATTTGAATATAACATTTGTTTCTTTGTACAGCCATAGTTAGGCTCATCGCAGTTTAAGTCGTGAATATCAGTAGCTCTGAAATAAGCAAATATCTGAGGATTTCATCAGCGTCTATGTCCTGTCCCAGTATTACAGATCAACACATGCAAATAAATGAAACCCATTATTAAAACTCCTCCAACAATTTCCCTACACACGTATACAAGGTAAGAAAAAAAGAACTCAAGGAAAACAACGCTGTAAGAAGCAGCATCAGATTTTTCTAAGTGGTGAAAAATTGTTCATTCTGCTGGTGTTTGTGTGTGTTGGCATGTCATACATTTTTTTTTATTATTCTGCCATCACTTACCAATATGAAGTCAGTAATTTTGGGAGGCAAAAACCACTGAAAGCACAAGTGGTCTGGGTGTGTCCGTCACCTTTTACTGTCCCCTGGAAACAGTTTTTTTTTTCTCTGAGCACTTTTGAAATCTGAAGTTATGTAATGAACTTTCGGAAGGAGGGTTGATCATTCTTGACTTTTTTGTGACAGCTTAGATGAACAAATATAGAAATACAATATTAATAAACAGGAAACTTTACTTATATTTTTCCTCTATTGAAAATAGTTCTATTCTTATTAAAGCTGCTGTTGGTAGTCACAGAGTAAACATCTGTTCAGATAGAGGGACTTCGAATGTCAACACTATCCCTCCCAACCAGATTTCCTCTTAGCCCCACAACACAGATCGGCGTGTGCAGTCATGATAGTGGCGGACTCAACCAATCGGAGGACGTAGTAGGGGCCGCCCCTTAACCAATCAGGACAGAGGATTGGAGATAAGCTATGATTGGTCTGTCATAACGGGAACGAGGGGAATGATAACATTGCTTGATACAATGCCATTGGAAAATGCAGAGATTTCGCAACAGTCTCAAATTACTTCACTTACCGATGAGTACCGATGGGCATTATGACCTTTTCTCCAAACCCAGCAGAAAAAAGCAACGTTTTTTACACCATTCCTAACAGCAGCAGCTTTAACAGAACAGAGAAATGAGCTGTAAAAAAACTTTCTGCAAAGAACTGGACATTTGTAGCTTTAGTAGCAGTAGGTTAAGCTTATCTTTCACCTCAGGGGACTGGACTTTTGAGAGGCATTAGCTGAGAGGATGAGAAGGAGCACAATCTTAGCTAATGCTAATGCAACAAGCAAGGAGGTTTTTTTTTTGTAAGGGAACCCCACAGAAATCCAATTTTGTAAACTCAGTGTTTTTCCTAGATAGCTTTCAGAGGCAGGAGTTGAAAGATGCTCAGTGCCATTACAACTCAAAACTGTCATTGTGCACGGCATGCAGAGCAACAGAAGCTGTAGAGGAAGCCTCTTAAATGAGAAAAGTGAGGCTTTATCTGCTCGGTCCTGTCTAAGCTCCAAGCAGGTTTCCAGCTGTTGTTCCTTTTATCATCTCTTTCTCTTTAGATCCCAATTCATAATATGTTAGAAATGGATGATAAAAGTCAACAAAAAGTAGATCATTTTGGGGCGCTGTTGACCTAGCGGTCTAAGCGTGCGCGCCATATACAGAGGCTGTAGTCCTCGTCACAGTGGTCGCAGGTTCGACTCCCTGCCTCGACCATTTTCTACATACAGTATCTTCCCTATCTCTGCTCCCTGCTTTTCCTGTGGCTCTTCAGTCTGTCATATCCATTAAAGGCAAAAATGCCCCAAAACATATGCACTACCAGTCAAAAGTTTGGACACACCTTCTCATTCAAGGGTTTGTATTTATACTAATTATTTGAAACACTGTATATGAATACCAAAGACATCAAAACTATGTAAGAACATATATGGAATTATTTAATTAACAAAAAAGTGTTCAACAAACCAAAATATGTTTTATATTTTAGATTCTGTAAAGTAGCCCCCTTTTTCCTTCATGGCAGCTTTGCACACTCTTGGTATTCTCTCAGTCTGCTTCATGAAGTGGTCTCCTGGAATGGTTTCTAATTAACATCAGCCTTGCCAAGAGTTAATTTGTGGAGTTACTTGCCTTCTTAATGTGTTTGAGACCATCAGTTTTGTTGTTCAGTGGTAGGGTTAGTGCACAATGGATAGCCCTATTTGACTACTGTTGTAATCCATATCTTTGCAAGTGCATATTATTTCATAGTTTTGATGTCTTCAGTATTAAACTACAATGCCGAAAATGATTAAATAATAAAACCATTGCATGAGAAGGTGTGTCCAAACTTTTGACTGGCAGTGTACATATAAAAAACCGAAAATGAACATTTGTCTAATTTTATCATAACTGAGTAACCAAGGTTATGTATTATCATAGCATTTAAACTTTGTAAGTAAGGTGTGCTTTGGTTCCTTTCATTCTAGATACATTCTGTTTGTTGGAGATATAAGTAATAACCTCTACAAACAAGTCTGTAGCTGGACCTTTTGTTATTTTCTTATGGGGTGTGCTTGCGATTTATTTCTGTAGGTTTCATGATGACCAAAGAAACAAATTCAAAGCTCTTATGAGGAACATTCAGTTTGTCAATTTTGGTGCCCATGTAGGCAGCGCAGTAGTTATTGTCTCTATTCAGATCTTGTCATGCTATGGAAAATGTAAACAAAGAACGTTACAGCAACATGCTGTAACTCAATTTGTCTGACACCTACCTCCTACAGTGGTTACAAGCATAAAACATGACTTTATAGACATTGATCTTAATGTTCCTGTTTGATTTTGTGGGTCACAGGAAGGCATCAGTATTATTTTCAGCCTGTTTTATAAGTTGCTAAAAACTCCTAGCAGGAGCTTTAAAACAGACTGGTTTTTTTCTGTCATTTATTCTCTGAATTAATTTTAAGTGTTAACAGTTGAAGCTTTATATATATATTTTTTTATTATTTATCAAATCAAAACTAACCAACTTTATATTAATATGGTGATTTATTTTACTGCTAAGAAGTTTTGTCTCCAAAATACATGATAATAAAGAAAATCTCTGTTTTACTTGTGCATGGCAGTCTCTTTAAATGTCATGTTTTGTCCAATCAACATTTCCAAACCACTTCAACCAATCATTTATAAAATTATGTAATACAGCTGTATTAATTAATTAATTTTGTTTGTATGTATGTGTGCGTGTGCGTGTGCGTGTGTGTGTGTGTGTTGTTCAGGTACAGGGGATGTTGTGGCCATCATGATCCCAGAGCCTAAAGGTCGTGAGATTCTGGCCTTGCTGGAGCAGCACATTGCGGTCACATTGCACATAACCATAGGAACCCGCAACCTGCAGAAGTACGTGAGCAGAACGTCTGTGGTGTTCGTCTCCATCTCCTTCATCGTTCTCATGATCATCTCCCTCGCCTGGCTTGTCTTCTACTATATCCAGAGGTTCCGCTACGCCAATGCACGAGACCGCAACCAGGTATGAAAATGTTCACTTAAAGTTAACTCTCTGGCTGATGTGTTTCTGGATCTGAGGGATACTGACAGTACTGCAGTGCTGTGGTCTCATCATGCATGTTTCCATCTGGTTTCACTGTAAGGCTGTGAGTAGAGGCCAGAATTAGCCTGACAGCTGGACGAATCAGAGACATAGCAAACCAGTGAACCATCAACCCACTCAGCTCTTTGCTCTTTGAGCCAACTGAGCAAATACTGCCAATGCCATGGTCTTTATTATGAACGGCCTCCTGTGACGTTCCTATGACGTCTGCAATGATAATTTCCCATCTTGCCTGTTATGATAGCAGCCAGTGCCATGGCAACCATTGTTTGAATTTTCACTTCAAATTATCTTGATTTATGCTGTGAAAAGAATTTACCCACATTGAACAAATCTATTTCCAATGTATTATCACCGAGGCAGCCCAGCAAGGTAAAAGAGTAAGGTGTGTTTGATAGCTATTGCAAAACTTTACCTTGGTCACACCACTCCTTTGTCAATTTTAAATCTGCTGTGATTTGTTTTTACTTGTATTAATATTTATAATCATGCTCAAATGGTGAAATAGGTGTCACAGCCCTTTAAACAGTACAGAGGTGTTTCTACAATTCATTACTCGCCTTTGTTAACAGGACACTGTGATAACATTACTTTTTTTTTCTAGTTAATGGCAAACCAAATCCTTTCAGAAAACATGTTTTTCAAACTTCCTTCCACTCCTCTGATGCCAGAATTATAAAATCCATCTCAACGTACAGTCGGAAACTTTGTCTAATAACGATGGTTTTCGAATCCCCATTTTGTTCAAACTTAACTGGTGTTCAGTTTGTCCCTTGGATCTATTTTTAGGCTTCGGTTTTTTAGTCATTGCCAGTCATTGACTTGCTCTCCAACAGTGATGGTGTTTTGTACTCCGTTCCATTTGCTAAACACACAGCAGGCGATATCGGCTCTTTTCTGTTTATTCCCAATAAAGCAAATGTGAAGAAGTGAAACTGATGAGTCCCCAGTCGTGCTGGTGTGCGTTCACTAAATGTGCGGCAAACCAGAAAATAATATTAAAAAAACAATATGGTACATGCTGAGAACTGATGGTTATATATGCTTTTATACAGCTGGCTTTGTCATTATTATAGTTTATTATGTCTGCAGAGACGTTTGGGAGATGCTGCCAAAAAGGCCATCAGTAAGCTGCAAGTACGCACTATAAAGAAAGGAGACAAGGTAAATGATTTTCTCCACAATGCAAAAATATGTGATTACTTTACAACTTGCAAAAATGTAATGCATGTTTATGTCCTCCATTTTTTAAAAAGTAGACAAAAATGTTTTTATGAGTATTTAAATCTTACTTACTCATATTTTAAGTATCTAGTTATGTTTAAGAATATTTGTATGTCTCTTCACACCTTTTCTATATCTGTCTGTGCTTTATTCTGTGTTGTAGGAAACTGAGTCAGAATTCGACAACTGTGCAGTTTGTATTGAAGGTTATAAACCTAATGATGTTGTAAGGATATTACCATGCAGGTAAGGTTTGTGTTCTTAATCTTAATCTTAATTGTAACTTAAACTAAGTATATCATATTGTTGGTTATATGTAGTTAAACAGAGGATATCACACTTCACAGAGCACTGCAGTTAAGCATTGCTTTTATCGTGTTATGTTTGTTTTCTGTCCCCCTGTTCTGTCAGGCATGTGTTTCATAAGCACTGTGTAGATCCATGGCTACAAGACCACCGGACGTGTCCCATGTGTAAAATGAACATCCTCAAAGCTTTGGGAATCCCTGTAAGGTCCCTTTGATTCTTCATTGTCTTTTCATCAGTCTCATACATATTTAGACAAATCTAAATGCAGGGTGAAAAAAAGTAATAAGTATCCATAGTATGTAAGACAGTGCCTCTGAAGACGTGTTTTGCATGTTTCAGCTCAGCGCTGACTGTTCAGACGAAGTTCCTCCAGACTATGAGACATCTGTCGGGGGTCCACCCACCAACGCCATCAGTGGAGCGAGTGAAGTCACAGTTAATGAGAGCTCTGTGGTTCTGGATCCTGCTGGGAGAGCAATAGGCCTTCAGCAGCTTCATCCAGAGGCAGCACCTCAGGCAGGGGAGGAGAACTACGTCATCGCCGGCAGTAAGCACACACAATTTTGACTTTGAGTTATGTGTTATCTAAATTGTTTATCTGGAGGCCTTATCCAGGCTCAACAGGCACCTGGGTCTTGTTCACCACTTCAGATCCCTTTGGACAATACAGAAGGGTAGAATAGAGATGCCTCTCCAGGATATCACAACTCAATCAACATCAACACTGTACGTCTTCATATTCCTAAGTATCTTGTACATTTTAGGCTGTAAAAAGTTGTTTAACATCTGCTTGCTATTAGCACTTCATTGTGTGAAAAACCGCACATGCTCAGACACATGCTGTGTTTTTCAAGGGCTTTAAAAATCTAGAGTCGAGTAATAAAACACCTATGCAATGCCTTGAAGGAGGAATAAAAAGCAATTATGTTTTATTTATTCCCATGTGTAATAGAGAGGAAAGAATGACTTAAAATAAAATAATAATCAGGTAAGGATATGGAAAGGCTCATTCTTAAGTCTCATTAGTAAATCATTGAAACAAGAAATTCAGGAGGCCATTAATGGAGGTAGCCTGTCCGTGGTGGAAATTTAACAAATAGCATCTGGTTGGTTTAATTACTCTTCTCACTGGTTTTTATTGTGGTTCCTACTGTTTTTTGACCACTCAGAGGTCTGGTTACTGTCAGGGTAGGGTGAATAATTAAACTTTTATTTGAAGACCTGGAGGAGCAGAGTGGAACAGTAAAGAAAAGATGAAGTGTTTGAGCCTTCTGTGCCAATGTATACTGCTCAGCTTGTCAGACTGGCTCCTACTCTTTCTGCTTACAGGCACAAACTGTATCTATGAACAGTCACTGTATCGGGAGACTCAAACCGATCCATAATAAAGGACTGACAGAGGTCAAGCTGCACTTTTCTTTTCACTTCTGGTTTCTTGCTTCAAATCTGAATAAAAAAATTTCGTATAGAGTTCAGTGGAATTGAGTATGGCTTTTAATTAAAATCACAATAACAATAACAACAATGATGATAATAATAATAATAATAATAATAATAATAATAATAATAAAAATAATAATACATTTTATTTATAAAAGCGCTTTAACCCTCCTGTTATGTTCATTTCTGTGGAACAGCAATAATGTTCCTGGGTCAATATTCACGGGGCATATTCAATTATCCAAAAGTGTCAGCAGTGTATATTTTTTTAGGAAGTGATGTTGATAAATTGACACGACACATGCTGTCCAGATTTTATGCTGCATTTTGCTGGTTTGGAAGGCATATATTACCTAAAATAGACTTTAAAAAGGGTCAATTTGACCTGCAACGTAACAGGAGGGTTAAAGGTTTCTCTAAGACACTTTACAAAAAAATCAATTGTACAATAGATAAACAAAGAAAAAAAGATTAATTGAAGTCAGCATCAGTTATAATAAAATCAGGAGGTTTGATTTACATGTGTAACGAGATGAAGGAGATTTGAGAATTCTGTGTTATCTGATTTACTCTTTTGTATGAAGGTTCAAGCTGTTTTAGCCACTGTTGGAGAAGAAGACATGTGGTCTTTCATAAAAAAAAACCCCAGTTCACAATATTGTTCAGTCCTGATAAAGGCATGATTGCAAAGTATTTATTGGCTCCTGCTTCTGAAATGTAAAAATTAGCATTAGAATTGAATGCCTCCTGTAAAATTGACTTTTGAATAGATCAAATCTAGATTTTAAAAACATAACTTAACAATAGAAAGGCTAAATGGTTGACCAAGTGACAAATACTAGTTTTATTGATTGAAAAAAATTTCAGCTAAAACATGATGTAAGTATGCAGCTCCAAACTACTTACAGTGCACAGGAGCAGGTTAATGTTTTATGAGTTAGTACTACTCACAGCCAAAAATATAAGTCTATTTTTATCTTTAACTAAATGGAGAACAGAAATAAAATATGTCATTTTGGCGTAGTACTCCTCGTTATGCCATAAAGGGATTCAGAAGAAGATGAAGCTCAAAGACTTCTGTTTATTTCTGTGTGCTTGAAGAGTGGTGGAGATCACCCCACCACAAGGAGGTGTTCTCCACCAGACTAAATAGTGTGTAAATCAGATGCTATTTGTTTTATGTCTTGACATTCCTGGACCAACAAAGAGGTTGTCACTGGCAGACACAGAGCATGAGATGAACAGCCACTCCGACAAGACTCTTGCTGCTGTGGGTTGACAGTGATGGAGGGCCAATGTCTGGTGTCTTTATCCTGAGTAATGAGTGCTGTCGTTAAAAGTTGTGGAGCTCTCAATCTTACGGTGTCAGACGTTTATTGTCTGTAGTCGGTAGCCACCAATGAGGCCTGATTTGTTGCTGGAATATGGGTTGTACCTAGTACTGTCCCATCTATCTATCCTGACACAATGCACATAACCATATATGGATGCTGGGTAGTTGGTATTTGTTATCATTATACTTCTGGGAACCTTCTCAGCAAAGCTAATGGGGGAAAAAACAGTTTGGTTTTCATGAAGGCCTAACCCCAAGAATTTAACCTTGATCATAGATTTTGTCCCTGTGTAAACACACTGTTAAAACTGCATCCCACAGTCACCTGTCAAGTAACAGATAACCTTTTTTCTGTGTCCTCAGGTGAGCACCAGCCCCCTCTCAGCAGCGATTCAGAGTCCTCTATCATCACAGGAGTAGAGGTAGGCATGTCTGAGATAGACCTGTCTGTGGAGCAAGGATGTCAAGGATGTAAAGTCTGAAAAAGCATCAATCACCAGGAAAAGAAAGAGGAGAGCAGGAGCTTCCTCCCCTGCAGGAAGCCACTACTCAGAAGACAGGCAGGCGAGCAATAGAACAACAACACAAAAACACCACGTTCTATCGTTACTGCATCTGTGGACTTGTTGCTTGCTCGTTTTTCTGGCAGTCCAACTTTTACCTGGGTTTTTTTTTTGTTGGTTTGACTGCCATAAGGACCTCACAGCCAATCACAGCTCACACATGGTGGTGGCCCAGTTTTAGTCCAAGTTCCATACACACACAAAAAACCACCACATATTGACAGAGATGTCGTAGTCGTTCAAAGACCTGAGAAGGCAGAATTTGTCTTTACACGCTCTGGCAATTTAAACCTGCTGCTGGACACAATGTTTGCACAAGAGCAGCAGGGAGCTCCTGAAAGCCAGATCGCAGCTGGAGTTATTATAAAAATATGTCCAGATTGTTTGACTTTTTTTTTTGGTATGAGATCACTGCCAAACTATTCCAGAAGCAAGTTTTACTTATGTGGTGGATTCAAAGCACGTACAAAGTGTATTTCAGCTATTTTTTTAACAGTTGGTGTGTATTTCCACCAGCATTTACAGATACAGACTTACATGTGACTTCCACTTCAAAGGCGCCGGTCTTTGAGTACATGTGGTCATGTGACATTAAGGAGTTGAAATATGTATGCACACGTTATGCTGTAATTTCTAAATATACCTGTTCCTTGTAATGTTTTGTGGAACCCTTATATAGAACTTTATAACAACTGAATATTCCTGCTGTTGAGAGGAACGAAACCACAGACACACAAACACACACACACTAACACAGAGTAGATATTCCTGTCTTCACATTTGACAATCATAGCTTACCACAAGCAGTTTGAAGTGATGTCACCCACTGCCCTGATGAAACTGCTGCTGATTTACAAGTCCTCTCAACACAAGACGTGGATGATTATTCTCTGCCATCTGTCTGAAGGTCGATGGTTGTGTGTATGTTAACACTGCTGCTAAACAGCTGGAAGTAGCAGTTGTCTCGTCCAGATTTTGGAGGTATGCACACTGTGTTGACGACATTTGTTAAACCAGCCATTATAAATATGTCAGCAAGTCTCTGTGCCAAGATTATTAGTGGTATTTTAAACCTGGTCGTTGTCTTTCAAGCACACTGAAACTGAAGAAATACAGTTACAAAGGGACTACTTCCAGTTACAAAATGGATTACATTTGAAGTAGTCATGGATTGGTTTTTATGGCTTAACTTTTCAACACTGGAAGATGCCGCTCAAGTTTAAAGGTTGCTGAAAGATGGTCTATCAGTTTACTTCCCACTAGGTTAAAAAGGCAGGCAAACATTTTCTATATATTTCTATAAAGGTTTTGTTGTTACCACTCTGAAGACCATTTTTTTAAAAGCACCAGCCATTTTTTTTTAACTACCCTCAGTGAGCCAGCACCTTCAGGTGGCTTATCCGAAACCTTACTTTAAAACAGAATTATGACAAAAGTCACAAGAAGGTGTTTTCTTTTAAATATATTTTACTTGCAGTGAAAGTCAAAATTGTAAATTGAGTTGCTTGTACTTGTACTTGTCAACTTGTACTGTGTGCAAAAGCAGTGATGTCTAACACACTCACTAAGACACAAGGAACTTGCAGCTCCAAAGTTGGTTGAGAGAAACAGCTGTTTAGCGTTGGTTGTATGCCAAAAAGAAGATGTAAAGATAATATTTTGAGACTGAGCCGGCTTAATGTGGATGTAGTCTCATCTCTCACTCCAAATGTAAAGCTGACTGTTAATTCAAGTCCTCGAACAGTTTGTAATTTTTCCCTTTCCTTTTGTAGTTCTACTGTAGTCATTTTCATCACTTCCTTTATTTTTGACGTTTTCTCTAATGTCTTATTTGAAAAGACCCAGTAGGATCCAAAGCTCTGGATCTGGCTCCTCTCACATTCCTGTTGACTTGCACACTGATGAAGCACAGACTCACTGACTCAGTCCAAGGAGCCGGTGGAATTTTAACTGTTTTTTTTTTTTTTTTGTTTCCAGTCATTGTTTCCATTATGTCCTGCTGCCACCTGGGACTCCTGTTATATAACACACATGTGAACACTCCTTGGTTTAAGTCAATCATTGAAGAATCATCAAATGTAGAGGGAAATATTTCATATTGTTGGTTTTTGGAGGGGCATGTTGTAATTCTTTGTGTCTTTAAGTTTTTTTTGTGTTGTTGCTTATAGCAATTTGATGCCCAAAGACAAAACTTAATAGATACAATTAACTGCTAAAGAAAAGGGAAAAAAGCTTTCACATTACCTCAATTTATATTCAACTTTTAGACCAGCTCAACATGCAACCTACCATTTCAACATTACCAAAACTTGTGTGAGCATTAAGGAAGCACTCATGAATGTACATTTTCATCACTTATTTTACCTCTTGCTATACATCTTTTCTGTGATGAATATATAGGAGGATGATTGTAGTTATTGCCAGTACATAACAGACACAGGTGCTTAAGTCTCAGCCAGCCTAATCTGGACCTTTTAAGCCTCCTGTATGTTACATCAACTCACTTAGATAATAAGAAAGCACAGTCCATAACGAAAAACTTAACAGCATCATCTGTTTCTCTCCTCGTCTTCTCTCTTTGTTAATGTAAGTCCACTCTTCCATGTCAGTCTTTACTATAAGTCCTCACTTTTCCACACCAACACAACAAGCACTGTCTCCATCCGTTTGTTTGGTAGACATAGAAACAAGAAACGGCACAATACGTCTTTTTTTAAGTGCCAGATAACTCGTCCACTGTTAATGTAGAGATGGTTTAAAGCATCCTTTCTACAGTGTAACTTAACAATGATGGGAGTAGGCTTTAAGGTCATTTATCAGATTTGTTTTTCTTGCTTGTTTTGTTTGCTTTTTCTATGTTTCAGCAACTCCCTTTAAGGACAAATCAGAACTCAGATCAGTTATAAGACATAAAGTAATTCTCCCAAAGCATAACATTGTTTGTTTTTTGTGCATTCAACAGGTTTTCTGGAAATAACTTTTTAATTTGGTACTAATTTGGGAGTAAGAACAATTGATTGAATAAAAAAGCTTGGTTTATATTGACATAAGTGGCAAACATGTCCAAATTTGTCTATTTAGGGATTTGAACCTATTTTTTTCCTGAGATTATATCTGATAAACAGATATTGAAAATACATTTAAAAGTAATTTAACCAAATATGCACAAGAAGTCTACACATTCATCATTAATAGTTTCACAATATCACAGATGGTAGTTTGTAATAACCCATATGAGTTTCCTAAACAATTTGAAAGCAGTTGAATTGTAAACCTGCCTCCCAAAATCTATTCACATTATTTTGGTGTGCAGTTGACGAATATTTTTGGATCATTTTAGGAACTCTCTGTACCAAATCATGTTGTTTTCAAGGAAATTCTCAGAAGTATTCTGAAATGATGGACCTGTAGAACAAAGTGTGGCCCAAGATATTTTTTATCACTTGAAGTTTATCAATGCTATCAATTCTTTGTTTTGTTCTCTTGTCTCGTTTTCTCCTGTTTGCGTAAACTTTTCTATACTGCACTTTAACCCTCCGATGAACGGGGAGCGGCTTTATTGAATGACTTGAGAGTCTCTTTGTATGTACAGCTTTTGAGAATGAGGGCTACAGTATTGAACTCGGCACATGACTCAGTTGTTGCTTATTTTATAATGTTGTGATCTTTTGTCTGTACGATTGTGTATATGTAGGGTGAGGGTGGGGTATCGATATATTGTACACTATACCCAGCAGATAAAACAGCAATGCTATTTTGTAGTATAAAAGAATTATATGTATGATAAATATTGTCTCTCTGTCCCTTTTTTGCACTATGATGCATGCATGGAGTGTGAAGTTGTGATTGATTCAGGTTTTTCAAATGAATAAACCTTTTTATGTTACATAAGGTTGATAATTTCTATGTTTTGCTACATCAAGAGAGTTTGTGAGGTACAAAAGCAAACAAGATCATCAGTGAAAAGATTGATTATTTCTACATAGTTATTTCCCATGCCTGAAAATGCTGCTGCAGGGTACATGTTACGTGAACTAAGATTGGAGTGGAACATTTGACTGTTAAAGGACAACTGTATGTTGTCACTGCATTCAAGTCAAAGTAACCTGTGATCAGACACAACATTTTCAGAGAGGCTTCATTCATCTTTCATCTTTCAGTATGTATTTCATGTGTTTTAAACAAAAATTTCAAAGTCAGGATTTCTGAATTAACAGGGGGAAACTGTACCTCCAAAAACTTTAAGTCTCACTTAATTCCCTCAAAGAAAATGTATTCTAAACTCATAACTCTCCCAGCCAAGTTGTGTAAAATCACATTTTTAAATCTTTAATTTGTAACCCTCTATCAATATGTAAACTTGTCTATATTGTAAAACACAACCAAAAAGTGGTCTTTATTAATTCAGTTAGAGCAAAAATATGTAAGGCCACAAAGGATCATGTATAAAAAGATAGTGACCGATGACCACACATGTTCAGGAAACTAGTGCCATACATACAGAGGAAAAAAGGCAAGGTAAGGATTGATCATTTTGATACAGTAAATAACTATCTACATCACACTAGTGGTACAAGGGTGATTTTTTTTTATTATTTAGTTTTTTATTTTGTGTTATTGTATCTGACCTCCATTTCTTTCATAGCCCTATCTCTAGGGTCCCACTATGTAAGCAAGCCTTGGTGCATTTTGAATTCATTACTTTTTTATCTAATGTAAGGCCTGGCTGATAACATTAAAGATAAATACAATAAAAGTAAATCCATCTCTACGCCTACTCCAGGCCCTGATGGGACTAGGGCAGGGGTGTGAAACATACAGTTACTGTCTGTTGAAGATGGTGGATCCTTGAATAAATAATCTGCTTTACTAAATTTTTCATCTAGGCTAGGGGTGTCAAACATGCGACCCGCTGGCCAAAACCGTCCCGCAAGAGGTTCCAATCGTGCCTGGGGACAACTTCCCAAAGTGAAACAATTACAGAGAAGACATTAGCTACAATTTTTCAATAAAAGTAACTACTATTTCAGATTTGTCCTCTGGGGGTCGCATACAATCATAGTGCTGATGGAGCGCACCTGAACGGCGCTCTGGGAGAATATTTGCAGTTTGCATAATCCGGTGAAAATTCATAGACTTTTTAGAGCACTTCAAGATCCAATCAACACTAAAGTTTTCAAATATGTAAACTTGTAACAGCAGAAGCGGTGGATCCACCTTTTTCGAAAAAAAGGAGCCACATATCGTGCACATGCTTAGCCTGCCAAACACGTGCGTACGTCATTGGTCCCACCATAGGTGTTTCTAGCCCTTTTTTGGGGGCGCTGAAGCACCTCTAAATTGAATCCCAGCACCCCTAAAACTTGCACCTGGTTGAAACTTAATATTTTAACAACAAAAATACAACAGCTCCACCGCGTTTTACATGTTGTGCATTGCATTTCAAATGAAAGTCCAAAAAATAACTCCAATGTCAATTTTTGGTGTTTTTGGTACTCACTATAGGGGGCTGGTTTACTCCAGAAACATACATACTGTTTATGTATATGTTGAGGAGCTGCTGTATCAACATGAGTTGTCTTCCCCCAGAAATTAGGGCTACCATATGTTTCTTTTATGATTCCAATCCATTTCTATTTTGATGTGGCTCAGCATTTAAATAACCCTTATCAGATTTGATGGTTTAGTCACAGACTTTCCCAAAAAGTGTTATACTTTTCTTTCACAGATGTGGGAATGAAATTGCATTAAAATGTACAAAACAGTGAAATTTATCTTTAGCACCCCTAAACAACAACAGAATCGCCCCTGGGTCGGTCCCACTATGAGACTCACCATGACGAAAAATACAACTGCTGTTTCTCTAAAAAGATAGTTCATGTAATGTGAACATTTTCAGAATGTACTTGTACTTTTTGCACTAAAACAAAGGGAACATTTTGAGTTGTTCTTCTCCATAGGTTATTATGCTAGGATTTTACTTGAGATCAAATTGGGCTGTATGTGGCCCCTGAACTGAAATGAGTTTGACACCCCTGGGCTAGGGAGTGACAAAAAGTGAAACCATAGGGTGGCAGTAAATGCAACTAAATGGATGCCAACTGCCGTGAAATTACAAAGAAGAAGAATATGCCCTGTAAGAGTGGAGCTGTACAAATCGTAGATGGAAAAGGATGAGCTAAAGAGGAAGATTTAACTCCAAATACCTGAGGTGTCATGGGTCGTCGCGAGGAGCTCAGTGACTTTCAAAGGGGGACTATAGTGGGTTGTCAGATGTGCAAAAAGTCAGTCCGGCAGATTTCTGATCTGTTAAGCCTGCCTCGGTCTACTGTCTGCGCAGTGATACTGAAGTGGAAACATGGAGGAGTAACCTCAGCTCGGCCCCGGAGCGGCAGACCGCACAAGCTGAAGGAGGAGGACCGTCAGGTGCTGGAGAAAGTAGCGCTTAGGGTTAGGGTTAGGGTTAGGGGTAGCTGTCTGCGCTCGGTGGAAGCTGTCGCAACCGAGTTTCAGTCCGTGTCCGGGGCCTCAGTGAGCCCCAGGACAGTCCGAAGAGAGCTTAGAGTGATGGGCTTCCGCGGCCGAGTGTCCACCTACAAAAAGACTAGAGGTGAGTCCGGGACGTTCAGGTAAAGTATGCAGGTGTCCACCTCTGGCTACAGTACACCTGCATATTCATGCACATCATAAGGCAAGGCAAGGCAACTTTATTTATATAGCGCAATTCATACACGAGAGCAACTCAATGTGCTTTACATTAAAACATTAAAAGCATGGGAAACATTCAGACAAGAATAAAAGAACACAATTAAAATGACAATTAATAAAACATAGAAAAGAAAAGGAAAATTAGAAATATAGTAAAAGTTAAATTAAAATTAGCTTTTAAAGTGAGTTAAAATGAGCAAAGATAGGAAGGCAGTGGCAAATAAAAAAGTCTTAATCTTTGATTTAAAAGAGGTGAGAGTTGGATCAAACCTGCAGCCTTCAGGGAGTTTGTTCCAGATATGTGGTGCATATTGACTAAATGCTGCTTCACCATGTTTCGTTCTGACTCGAGGGACTGAAAGCAGACCGGTACCTGATGACCTCAGAGGTCCAGATGGTTCATAAAGTAGGAGCAGATCAGCAATGTATTTTGGGCCTAAACCATTCAGTGCTTTATAAACCATCAGCAGGATTTTAAAGTCTATTCTCTATCAGACAGGAAGGCAGTGTAGAGATCTAAGAACTGGAGTGATGTGGTCTACTTTTTGGCCCTTGTTAGGACTCGAGCAGCAGCATTCTGTAGCTGCAGTCGTCTGATGGACTTTTTAGGGAGTCCTGTAAAGACACCTTTACAGTAGTCTAGTCAGATAAAGATAAATGCATGGACGAGTTTTTCTGCATCCTGCTGAGACATAAGTCCTTTAATCCTTGGTATGTTCTTAAGGTGATAGTAGGCTGACTTTGTGATTGTCTTAATGTGGCTGCTGAAATTAAGGTCTAAGTCTATGACTACACCAAGGTTTCTGGCTTGGTTTGAACATTTCATCTTTGCAAAAACACTACCTAAACAGTGGGAAATTATTGTTTTGAAGTTTTCCTAGTTGCTGAAAAGTCCTTGTGCATTTCAAGCTTTAAAAGACGAGTTAGCAGGTTACAACCAGAGAGGTAGAGGAAGCCTCTGCTCCAGACTCAGCTAGTGGAGGTACAAATACAGGACACTTGGGAATAGTGGGAACAAAATAACATCTCAGCACCAAAGTTTGGTGACCTGACATGGACAAAGCAGCTGAAAAATATTGTTACACGTGTCATGGATTTCAAATTGTTGCCGGACCTGATCCACTAGACCCAGTGAGACTCACACTCAGTCTTGTCAGAGTTTACAAAATATGTATAAGGTGGTAATGAGAAAAACTACAATGTGATACTTTCAGCTGTAATGTTCTGTATATTAAGACACCGGTGGATTGAGTTTATTTCAAAGAAAAGGAAGGATGTCATGTATTGGTTAGACGGGGTGAAATGAAAAGGAAGTACAAAACTGTTACTTTATGGCGAGGAGCCGAGAAGTTGTATGTTCGCTGCTGCAGCAATAAAGCAAGTACAATTAGAAGCTTAATGTCATGATTTTATTTAGGTTGCACTACATAATTAAACATTAAGATAGGCACACACCAAATTCAATAATAATAATAATACTTTATTTATATAGCACTTTTCAATACAAGTAACAAAGTGCTTTACAGTGGGCAATAAAAACAAGAAGTGCAAAGCAAAATGAAACGATTAAAAATAAAATGAAATAAAAGCTTAAAAACCCTACAGACTTATAAAACAGACCCTTAAAATCTGAGCTAAAATTAAATAAAATCACAAAATAAAAGCTTTCCTGTAAAAATGTGTCTTGAGTAATGACATAAAACAAGGGACTGACTCTGCAAGTCTGATCTCCTCTGGCAGGCTGTTCCAGAGAGTAGGAGCCCTGACTGAAAACACCCTGTCCCCTTTGGTTGTCAGTCGGGTCCTTGGAACAGCTAACAGAGCACTGCCAGAGGATCTCAGACTGCGACTAGGTTCGTAGGGGGAAAAAAGCTCAGATATATATAGAGGGGCAAGTCCATGTAGTGCTTTAAAAGTCAATACAAGAATCTTAAAATCAATCATAAAATCAACAGGCAGCCAGTGTAGATGAGCTAAAATGGGGGTGATGTGGGCACACTTTTTAGTTCCTGTTAAAAGACAAGCTGCTGCATTTTGAACTGTTTGAAGACGGTGGATTGATTTTTGACTAAGACATGCGTACAGGGAATTACAGTAATCGAGGCGGGAGGATATGAAGGCATGAATACGTTTCTGAAGATCTTTTGCTGACATTAAGGACTTGACTTTGGATATATTTCTGAGCTGATAAAAACAAGACTGGACAACTTTTTTCACTTGTGGCTCAAAACACAAATAAGGGGTGGATAAAAAGTCAAGAAGTATGGGGAACAATCGAAGAGAACAGGTATTAATGAGCCATAATTCTCATCTCTACTCCAGACTGTGATGGGACTAGGGAGTTACAAAAAGTGAAACCATAAGGTGGCATTAAATGCAACTAAATGGACTGTCGACTGCCGTAAAATTCAGAAGAAAAAGAATATGCCCTGTAAGAGTGGAGCTGTAAAAACCGTAGCAGGAGCAGGATGAGAAAAATATGAAGTTGTGATAACTTAATGTAACTAAGATGGAATCTCCAGACCTCTGTGGTGTTATGAGTCGTCGCCAGGAGCTCAGTGACTTTCAAAGGGGGACTATAGTGGGATGCTACATGTGCAAAAACCAATCTATGAGATTTGTGTTCTGTTAGGCCTGCCTCATGATACTGTCGTCAGAGAGATAATGCAGTGGTGTCGTGGAGGAATAACCCCATTTCGGCCCAAGAGCGACAGCTGGCTCAAGCGAAGGGAGGAGAAATTGGCACAAATAGCGCTGGAAAAAAGTCTGTCCTCAGTGGAAGCTGCCGCAACCGTTTCCACCGACCACGAGACTAGAGGTGAGTCTGGGACAGGTAAACTATGCAGGTGTCAGGCGAGTGTCCACAAAGTCCACTTCTGGCTACATTACACTTGTATATTCGTGCACAACCAGGGGCGTTGCTAGGCCTGAAGCTCTACTGGGACACAGGCCCCCTACTGTATCCCCTTCCACGCACACACGCGCACAAACACACTCACACACATTTTATGGGCAGGTGTTTTCTCAGGCTCTCTAAAGAGATCCAGAGCTTTTTTCCATTTAGTGAAACCAGTGCTCACAAATGTGTCATGTTTCATGTGTTTACAAAGCTGCATCTCTGTTTACAGAATATTCTAACCAGGGAAAGCTTTCAAACCATTGTGAATTAAATGATCGTTTTTTTTTTAACCCAAAGCAGTGCTGGGGAACGGGGATAGTGGGACTTCACTTGTTTAGGACCATCATGCTTTCCCCCTAAGTCACTAATGTCCCCTCCTTCTTTGTGGACGCTGGTTTTTGCTCTTGCCCCTAGACTAATGTCATCTGTTTCTGTTGAAACTGCTCCCTCGTCATCATCATCTTCATGTCTGTCATCCTGGGGGCGTCTCTCCTGACTTGTTTCACCGTTCTCTCGCCTGTCAGTCTCACTTTCACTTTGCCTCGACCACTCATGCACCTCAGTCTCTCCTCCTCCTCCCTCTCCTCCTCCAGCACCTTGATCCTCATTCTCTGCAGCAGCAAAATCAAAACCAGACCGAACTTCGCTGTCCGCATCCCACACCTGAGGGAAAGCTGCGTGTGTGCAGTTCACCTGCTGCTCTCGGAACACAGCAATGATGAATGTATGGGAAACACTGCGGTGGATGCAGCACATTAACAACTGCGCCTAAAGTCTTTTCTTTTCTTTTTTACTCCGGCCCACCGGGAAAACTCCCGGTACTACCGATGTCCAGTCCGCCCCTGATACTGGCGCACAGCTCATTTATACTGAGGCACATGCCCCAGTAAAGGGGCCTGGCGACGCCCCTGTGCACAACACTTGATAAACAGTGGGAAGTTATTGGTCTGTAAAAAGTCCTGTTGCATATGTGAAGAATGTTATGTAAATATACAGTTTTCAATAAAAAAACAAAAACAGAATGCAATACAGATTAAAAAATGTAATTAAACACAGTTACCACAATGCACTGATATACATGCAACATACCCGAATACAGGAATTTGAATCAGTCAGCTAAAATAGATACAGCTCCTATTTGCACTTAGTCTGCACTTAACATTCCTTGCAAAGGATCTTATATCTTGAGTATATTTGAGCTATGTTTTTCCAGACTGCACAACTAAATTATCAGATAACATGCTGTCCTCATGTTTATCGTTGAGGGCATGTAGGCTGTCAATATGAATTTCATCTTCTTTACTGTGATGCAGATGCAGAATCGCATGGTAGTGCTGCCCTGTAACCTGAAGCCAGCAGAAATAGGAGGAGTGCTGTCCCAGGCTGAGATCCTGTGCGCCCACTCACCAAGCAAAGTGGAAATCATTGATCCTCCAAGTGGAGCTGTGTCTGTAGACAAAGTCACTATCCAGGGTTTTCCAGGTACTCTCACCTGATCACTGTATTCTCAAAATTGATAAACCAAATTTCACATATGTTCTGCCTGCAAGACTATATGAATTTTATAGTGATGTTAGCATGTGACTTGTCGACAATTCCCACCAAGTTGGGCCTACAAAAAATACAAATTGCATTTTTTTTCTTTTTTTTAATATATAAAATAATATAATATAAATATAACAAATGTGATATACTGAAAAGTATATGTCCTTTCCTCTCGCAAGGTGCACAAAGCAAGGTCCATGAAATATAGCTTTGAATCAACGAAAATAAACACCTTTGGAAAATTTGGAGCTCTGACTGTAGGCCGGGCTTCATTGCCAAACATCACTGATCTCTTCTGCAGATCCCTGCCACCACTTTCAATAATCTTGTGGAAAGCCCTCTCCAAAAGATCAGAGGTTTTCCTGTTCTGAGTCTTGTTATGCAAGTACTGTACATATGCAATAACAGTCCAAGAAGCATAAACCTGCATTATAGATGGATGAGTGGAGAACAAAGGAGGTTGTTCTAAGGAATCAATCTGATTTGTTGATTGCAGGTGAACCGGACAAAGAGCTGAACCCTAAACAGAAGGTGTGGGAGCAGGTTCAAGCAGACTTACACACTGACCCCCAGTGTGTTGCAACCTACAAGCGAGTTGCCTTTGAGGTCATTGGCAAAGGTGTTTGTAGAGCTCAAACTATGAGCAACAGAGAAATCAGGTAAACTCATAGAGCTGTAAGAAATTACTCAGAGTTGACCCCAGCAGCCAGATACGATTTGATATGTTATGGTAAGCCTGCATAGAGGAATGAAAGTTTCATATTGAGGCCTGTGGTTTTTGAAAGACATGACCACCAATCACATGGGTTTCATGTTTGACCAGACTCATAGTTCTGAACTGTAAGCAAAACAATATGAATAGTATGTTGCCCTCTGTTGGACAAAAATGAACATTGTTTCCATGTTTTTTATAATGAAATTCTTAAGGTTCTCTTTGTGGTCAGAGGAGGGCACTACAGGATCCATGATGGTGTGCTGTTTGTGTGAAGTGAGTTTGTTGAAGTTTGACATGCCTCACACAGTCATATCAAACAGAGTGCCCAAAAAATGGAAGTTCCTACAAAGAATCCCTCTGCTTTGGGGAATTTTTGATGAAATGTAAACATTTTCCCATGATGCCACAGAGAGTATTTCTATGGAACTGTACATGAAACTCTGCAGTGCAAAAGTCCCATCCAAATAACAGGACTATGAGGGGTTTTACTTTATTTTGAAAGAGGGAATAAAGTATGAAATAAGTGGGGAAACTACATTAGATTTACCAAATGAAACATTACGTTTGTATGCAAGTTCTCTGAGCTCCTTTAGTTTAAGTCTCATTACAGCAAGTGGGTGGGATTGCATCAGCATGAGATTTTCATGGCACAATTCCCATCTCAGAAAACATAATGATCTTATGGAATACAGTTTTGCATGGTTATTGATATTATTATTATTATTATGATCAGGTGAAATTAATGAAAACAGAGTGGTATTTAAGCTAAAGAAACTTTTCTTTATTTTTTTACAGAATATAATCATGTACAGTTATTTTTGACACCATAAAAAGTTTACCACTACAACCTGAGGAATGGAAATGGGTCCGTTTAGAAGTAATCTACATAAGGTCATGCAGGAAATGTTTTCATGTTGGATGTATCTCATCTGATCTCGATTTTGTTTCCTTCCCAAACTTTACTTCTGTTTAGCTACAGTTCCCAGGGAATCTATGGGAATGAATGATACTGAGAAGTTGGTTCTGAACAATTAGTCAAATGTTGTTTTTGTCACTTTAATAAGAAGATGTGCATCCTCTGTGTTACTGAACAGCCTTTCTCTTCTATTCAGATACTGTAGGAGGTTGTTTACCCTTTATACCCTACGTGTCCTTTTTCATGATCATGTATCAGCCTTCATAATCATCACTAATAAACAGATGTATCATATTACAGACAGAAATTAACTAATATGTTGGTTTTAAAACAAGCTGTTTTGTGTCCTTACAGTTGTAATACATATATTTACCAAAATTAAAAGAGAATAACACAACCATGAAAAAACTCTCCTTCCTTAATTTTAAAGGAAGAACTGAAAAACAGTATGTAAAGAAAGGGGATGTGATTCAGGAACTAAGAAGTGGAACAGGTTGTCAGTCTCAGAGCTGCTGGTAACAGGATTGTTAATCTTTTCGTGAGAGAGTCCTTTCATTACTTTAAGTTTATACAAAGTTTGGAAAAAGCTGAGGTTCAAACGTTAATATGCTTGAGGTTGAATGTACATCAATGTAAAATGTGTTTGAATTTGAACAAACTGGTGTTTCATTACATAATCACTCACAGACAGGCTCAAACCTCATTGTTATTTGAAATGCAAGAATCTCAGATTTGATTAAGAGTTAGAAGTCTAGAAATGTTTGCTGTAGTAACCATGAAAGTGTTTCAATTTGTCATTATGAAAGCTGGAATCCCTGATTATTTGATCATAATCTAAAGTGGGAGCTATTAATCACATCAAGCCGATACTGTGTCTCGGTGTCTTCCCTTAGACAATGGTGTTTTTGTGAGTAGGTTTCAAGCAGTTCTTCTGAAGTAACGAAAATAGTTTTTGTAAAAACCCTGACCCTAAAAGCAGACGGAGGTGCTTTTCATCTCCAGCCACAGTGTATGTTGACTAATACGACAAGCTGACCTAAATAGAACCACCTTTAATTTAAAAAGGTTACAGAATGTTGATATTTATGTCTATCAGTCCCTTATAGGGATCTTTACTCATTTACAAACCCCTGAGGAAACCACACCAGAGTCTGTGCAGGTACTGTAACAGTGCCTCACTCATTTGAGAACCTGCGTCGGCAGTAACATTTCATGCATGGAGGAGCGAGTCCTGTGTGTGCATCCTGTCAACTCAGTGCGGTTTACCAGAGGGGAGAGTTTCTAAACAACCAACCAAAGCCGAGTTGAGTCAAACCATGAATAAAGTGCTGTTCCCCCTCATCCTGCATCCTGTTTTTCAAAATGACACAAAATGCAGGAAACCCAACAAAAACCCTCCTCCACAGATGTAACATAGTCTCATTGTGTTTGTGAGTACTTTTATTTGTTTCTAATTTCTTGCATTATCACATTCCTACTATGATGATACAATAATACATATACCTAATTTCTTTACATTAGATTATAGGCCAGTAACTCTTTGTAATTCAACACAACATAAAACACAAATTAGATGTTTTACATTCTTATAATTAAAATATTCTAGATTCTTTCTTTGAAAGATAATGCTGCTTTTAATTGAACATTCTCACCATCAGAAATGAGCTAGTATCCCACAACTATACATTATTAAAGACCATGACAAACTAAGGTCACCTAAGTGACAGGGGTGAAAAAGGCCCCAAGCTTCATGGGTTGTGCCACTAGCCTGCACCAAGATATGGGGTATTCATAGGAAACAGTTCTAAACACTGGTTAAGTAAAGCTTTCACTGCACTGCATTACCTTTTCTTTATGGGCACCACCAAAGTACACAATATCATGTCATCCTGAACACCATAGTGGGAGGCAGATTTCCATTTTTGTACAGCTACAAGGGTATCTTTTGGTCCATAATTTTTCAAACTTAAACATTGTTTAGCATATCTGATGGTACAACATTAGCCACCTTTCCTTTGCCTAGAGTACATGAATCTCCAGAAGAAGAGTCCAGAAGTTCAGTGGGTTTGAACAGAAGCTGGTTGCACAACATCTGTCTGCAATAATTCACCATATATGTTCCGTTTTCATAAAATGACGACAAGATAGGGGCTTATTTTTGCCCCAGGACTGTGAATCAGGTGAATTCACCTTGTGTTATTTTAATTCATATGCAAAAAAAAGTGTCAGTAGCCTACAACTTCACAATGGTATACGTTATCAGTTTGCACAGAGACCTTTGATTTCCGCTAACTATATAGCCTACAAGAATCAGGCAGGAGGCTACTCATCCACTCATTTTGGCATCAACAAAGAAAGCTAATTTTGGTGGATTGCTTTGGCGATTTCTTATTACAGTATTTCTCAAAACCATTAACACTTTTCACCTGTTTGACACAACTTGCAAACACATTCTCACTCACTAAAACACATGTTGCACTGTGATGCACTTGTGTTGCATAATGGTAAGCACAGGTAGCAAAAGTTAAACACATTTCAAGCACAGGTGTCCCAGCTTCAACACAACCACTCAAAACTGATCACACTCGTGGCTAATGATGTGAGGAAACCAATATAAGTCAGTTCAGAGAGCGCTGGTTGTTGAAGGTTGTAGAATGGACAGAAATAATCTGAGAGGCAGAGGAAGAGTGTGTGTAAAAGGTGGTTGAGGAGGAAGAGAGGGCCAGGGAGAATGTTGAAATGATGTGGAAGAAGTTCTGTGGCCTGACCCAGCACGTAGACACAATGCTGTGGCTGAATGGTTGTAGATACAATAAGCACTTCAGTTTGATTTTGTCGTTTACACTGTAATGTGCTTCTCATTTATATTTGTTGTCACTTTATTTTTTACTGTATAAAGTTGCTAAATTCATTTAGCCTACTGTGAACAATAAACATTATTTCTACAGCTTCATGTTCTGAGCATTGTGTTTTCAGTGTTTTGATGTATTGTGTAATGACTGATCAGTATTGTTTTTAATTTTGATTGACTTGGGGTATGATCTGACAACATTGTTTGGTTTTGCAGGAAGAGTCAGAGGTTTGGTGAATGTAGTTTGAAAATTGGGTTTTGGGCTTATAGTGTTGAGAAAAGCGTGGTGGATGCATATGGTGGATGTCAAGAAATGTGTTTTAGCAAGTGAGATATATTGTAATTCATTATCTCCCCATGTGTCTCCACCTCCCGCACGCTGACGTTGCGCGGTGGTGACGCGCTCGCTGTACTTTGGTTGCGGCAGCAGCGGCGGCGCTGCAGCTCTGGAGAAGGAGGCGGAGAACAGCAGAGCAGCGCTGTTGATGGGTTTACAGTCACAATATCGTCTTACTGCTTCAGTACTCGAACGGACATCACAACTGAGAGAGCACACGGACTAGTTACTGTTAGTTTTGATCGTCTGTTACGCGTTTTGCTCCTCAAACAGCAACGCAGACCTCGGGAACCGACTGGATCGCACCTGCTGAGGAGCATGAACAACAAAGCCTGATCCAGCACTGTGCGGTGCAGCAACAAACTCGAGCCTGTCTGCAAACGAAACATCCAAGAAATATATGTACATTCGAAATCCTCCGTGCTGCACATAGGACGCTGATGCTGCAAGAGAAGGTGTCTGTGTGGAATCTGCTGTAGGACCTCCATATTGCAGGCCGATTCGAGTCCAATCGTGCCTTGCAGCCTTTAATTATCGCAACGCTTGCATGCGCGTCTGACTTTCGCTTGGTTATTCAAAACTAGGTGATATTTGAAGGGTGGAGGAGGAGAATACCAGGCCTCCACTCGGGTTTTAATAATTTAATAACCCCTCCAGGCCAGACCAGTTTGATGGTCGCCATCTGCAGTCCTGTGTGTTCAATGTTCCCTTAAAAAAACAGGAGAAACATGTGGGTCAGTCCCGAAGATGTGTTACTGGCTGGCGCGTTGTGGATCACCGAGAGAGCCAATCCATATTTTATCCTTCAAAAACGGAAGGGCCACGGGGACGGAGGTGGAGGACTGGCGGGTGAGTGTCATTGTTGTGCTATCATGGATCAATATCAAAACATGTGGATGTTTAATTTTGAACGTAGAGGTTATGTATGGTGAAAATGGTGACAGCTGATCGAGGAGTCAGCTGGGGTTTGGTGTGTGTATTGTTGTTCGACACTGGAAAACACATGGACGGATGGTTGATGATCACATGACCCATCAGGTGCCACAGGTGGCCTTTCACCTCAATGTGCGTGTTAGGAAAGAACACCTCAAATCCTCTGTTTCTTTTACTTATTGATTTCTTCACACAATTAAAGTCTGATTTTGACAGACCTTTGACCGAGTGAGCTGAACTCAAACAAAGCCCAAAGACACAAAGTCCACTATACCTTCTGATCTTATAATTCCTCCATGAATTAGGTCATATTTATTTCACACTCTGTTACATTAATCTGCCTTCTCCAGCCTGGAAGTGGAGATTAGATTTTTACTCTGCATCTCTTGTGCAGCTGTTAATGGCCGTGGACTCTCAACAACAGTGCATCTGTTTGACCACCAACCAGAGAGAAGTCTGTTTGCTTGCTCATGCTGAATCATTCCCCGTCTTCTTTCTTCCTTCCTCTCTTTCTCACTCCTCCCTCCTGCTTATTCCTGCCAAAATGGGTCAAGCAGCAGCAGGAGGAAGATGGAGATGAGGAGGAGGAGGGACAAGTTATGGAGATGAAGGCTGAGGTTCACAGTTTAGCAGCTTGCAGTCCTGTTTTCTTACAGTATTTTGAGATTTGCTTCAATTCTTGACCTAGATCCCTCAGGTTGCAGTCCAAAAGGGTAGGATGTCAAAAATGAAATGCAGTGTACCATCTGTGAGGCATTAAAGGAGACAATCAAGCACATTCTCTGACATTTGAACCTTCAGATGATGATTAATGATAGGATCATGGGCAGGATTACTTTAAACAAGCTGTGACAGCATTTCTGCTCATTGTTACCATGTTCAATTGTAAATGGCACCTTCCTTGGACATTTTGAAATGGGCCTGATGTAACATGTTTCCAATATACGTTTACTTTACATCAAATCAGCACAAATCAGTCACCACACAGGAGGCTTTTAGGTACCCTGGTGTTCACAGGTACAGCTGACACTTCTTGCCCAGTTGGTAATTGAGTCTTACCTGAGCAGCCATTAATACTGAGCATGCTGTGTAAGGTATGCCACATTTTGCCTTCTAGATATACAATTTAATCAGTGCTGTTGATCAGCTCAGTTACTGATCCCTGCTGAGAATTTCTCACTCTGTGTCTGTCGGTGTCACCACTCATTGTGCCTGCAGACTGAGAGCTATAACCGGATTCACCAGTCTGCCTTAGGAGAGCAAAACACATAAGACCTTCTATTTTTATGATGAAATACTGCAGTGTTTCCCATTCGGATGTTGCAGAGACCCCATGGCATCATTTTTTTTCTGTATTTCTTTTATTACTTTTATCTTTATTGGGTAGTAACAGTTGTACAGAGACAGGAAACATGGAGTAGAGAAATTGGATGATGTGCAAGAAGCTGTTGTCAGCCTTTGTTAATATGCACATGCTCCATCAGGTTGGCTACCAGGGTACCCCACCTCTTCTTTTTCCTTGCACACATGATGCATTAGCATTACATTTGCAAACCTCATCTACTATCTTGTCATTTTTCAACCCTGTACTTAAGATTGACTGATTTTGCGGTCGAAGGTTGGTCACCAGCTTTACTGCTTTTTCTTCAAAGATTCAACTGTGAGACCTTAGATGGTCGAGTAAAACAGATGACATTGTGTTGAAGATAATCCATGTAATTAGATGAATTGCAATTTAAGGCACTTCATCGCCAGTATTACTGTAAAAAAAACAGTGGGGAAATAATCCCAGAGTTATAAAGGGAATAGAAACAGCTCAGCAAAATCTCCTCTCAAGGCAGATCTTTTCTTTTTTACTATGCAAGTCTGACTGATAATGTATAGATGAATCAAAGATTTTAGACTTGACATACAATCTAAATGTAAAACATTTGTAACAAATACAGATGGTAGTATTTGGGATAGGACCCTCCTTGGTATGAATAATTTAAACCAAGAGCCACAGCCATCTCTTACCCTGGCAACACAAAGAGTGCTGCCAGGCGATGATGTCATTGTTATGTAAATGCTGAGGTTGCTGACTAGTCCTGTGTGCCAGTTGGCACTGAGCGCCCAGTGACCCTGGCATTGTCTACCAGCTCTTCTTCCAAGAGGAGAGAAAGGAAGCCATAGCAGAGCCAGGACAGAGCTTTTTACTGAGCTGGACACAGATCTGCATTTCTGACCTTACTGGACCCAAGCTCTACTGTCAGAGCTGATTAGGTTTGATTTAAGACTGCCCTTTTTTGTTTGCCAGCAAACAACTGTTCTTCTTTTTTAAAACAGAATATTGGTTCATTGAACAATGTGAAAAAGAGTGAAGCAGAGTCATGAGCAGGGATGGGCATTAATTGAGAAATTATGTGGAGATGGTAAATCCTCTGATGTTCTCCTACTTTATGCTCTTAAAAATTCAAAAATGGAACCTAAGATATCTTTCCGAGCATCCAGAAATCCACAAGTTTGTCAAGTCAAACAGAGAATAGATGGTCTCCAGATGTCCTCATTCAGCATCAATATGTTCACCGTTGTTCATCTCGTTCATCTAAATAAATAGTTTTGAAGAAAAGAAAATGCCAATTTAATTAGATTTATAACAATGAAGCGGGGTAATTTTAAGACTTTGACATGAATGAAAATGTTACGTACAGAGATACCTCAGCCATCACATAGTCTGATAAGAATACTGTTACTATGGAGGCGCTTTGCATTGGAATATTGTCTTACCCTGTTTGGATTCCATTTGCATATTGACCTTCTCACTGTACATTATCCCTTACACACCCAACGTATTGTGGAATAATGCAGACTCTATATGTACATGTGCTGCATTAACCATGTGTTAATTAAAAATAGACAATGTGTTCAGTAATAAAACTGTCAGGTGTGATTTGAAGGCACTCTGTGAGGTTTTGAAACAGTAATAGTACTGGTAAGAGTAAAAAGAAGCTACGTTTTTTTATGCGTAGGAACCTGAAAAGACGGTGAAGAACAGTTCAAGTGAGCATAAGTACATGTCAGGTTTCTCAAAGCTAAGGAAGAATCCTGTTTACAAATTGTTTTTATGAAGACAGAAAATGGAATTCACACATGTTAGACCAGCAGGAAGTTAAAATGCTGAATATGAACAACTTTAACATGCACATTTGACAGTGTCATGAAAACACAATTTGACCTAACAAGGCTCAATGTAGGTCAGTGTACAGTTGAGTATGTCACCTGCTCCCTTTAGTGGTCTAATATAATTTTCCTGACATGTTAAACGTAAGAGGCCAGCAGCTTTTAACAGTCACTTAAAGGGTTATTAAATGGTACAGTTTGGATGTACAGGACAGTGTAGATGCAGCTGGAGACACAGTTTAAAAGAAATCTGTCATCCACATCTTCTTTGTTGTTAATTGAATTTTTAAGAGCATAAAGTAGGAGAACATCAGTTTGGATGTACAGGACAGTGTAGACGCAGCTGGAGACACAGTTTAAAAGAAATCTGTCATCCACATCTTCTTTGTTGTTTATAAGTGGTCACAGTGACGGTATCTTCAGATAAGAAGCAGAATCCGTCTGTAAATAAACTCAGAGCCAGACTGTTACACAACTTAAAACAACAGTACCTACAGCATAACACATCACAACAGTTTGAGTCATTGTAGAACGCCACATTTCACAACCCCTCTGGTGATTACTGTATCTTTGGCTGGAAGTGGATCATGCCAGACACATGCTGACCATCTCCTGTGTTGTTTTCCTAAGCTGTATTGTTTAATGACAGTAAATGTCGAGATGTTGAGAATTAAAAAGATGTTGTGAAGTCCATTTGGTTTTATAAAGGCAGTGAAACTTGCATGTGATGATGATTAGGATTCAGGCTTATCTCAGGTTTCTGTTATTTGACACAGTATTGATTTGAGTCTGAGGGAGATTTTGGTCCCTGGTGTGTTCAATGCAAACATCCCCCATCGGCATCCACCCCCTCTTTTGTCTCAAAGAGGATATAAACAAAATAAGTGGTTATAGGTTTCCTGCTCTTCCTCTGCGTGAAAGACCCTGAAGTTTCAGGGAAGGTGATTTGTTTTGCTCCAACAATAGTGAGCCCTGATTGACTCTGTGTTTTTGAGAAGAGAGGCACAAAGCATCATATGATTTTATAGCTTTTTTTTTTTTTTTAGAGGGAGAGTGTTTTCCAGCCCTCAGAAATAACAAGTTGAACAGCACATCCATTACAGTGTGTTCTCTTTGCCCCGTGGGCTGTACACCTACTCATTCAGCAAAGTGTTTGTGTAAATGCAGAGGTGTGAGGTGGAAAAAACAGTCTCATGAACTGTTGTTGGGCCTTGCTGGTTGTACATAAACAACAAGAGTCAAGTTTAATCCACATTAGCAAAGTGCTTTCTTTCTGTCTGTCAGTTAGTTTTCACTTGCATAATTGGAGAAGGAAAAGGGTGGATGTCAAGTGGGCTGAGGTGCTAAGTGGTCTCTTTTCTTGTATGTTTCCTGTGTTAAACCTGTGTTCACACATCTTAAGCTGCTTATTAAATATCAAAATTTTCTGCTTTTTATTAAATTCACCACAAGACTCGAGGAGCAAAGTGCACTTGCGTACATTGGAAATTCCCTCAAATGCTCTTTGGAATAAAAACACATTGAAGGCGTCACTAAGGTCAACGTAAGATCAACAGTTGAACCTCTGAACCTTGTGATTCACTTTTGTCAAAGAGGAAGTTGTCTTCACACTGACAACAGTTTGTTCATCACAAAGAGATGAAACCGAGGTGTCAGGCAGAGTTATCACATTAGTTTCAGTGTGATTAAGACTCCCTGACACCACGAGCGACACACTTCTTCTTTATTGGCTTCTTCAGCCCGTGGATGAGGATTATTGGTTTAAAAAGTGGATGTTTTATTGGTTCATGCAGAATTGTTCATGTAATGTTGATAACATTCAGAATGACAATAACCATGTCTGTTTGAGAGGTGTCATTTTCGACCATCTTTTTGTTGAGGCCTAAGTTGTTTTATTGCTGCTTCAACAAGATGAGAATGAAGGGAGAAAAGGGTGTGCCTTAGAAATAAGGAGGCAGACAAAAAGAGAGAAATATGTAAGTTTAGTTCAGGGTCTTAGGCAGATCTATGTGTCTAAACTACAAAAGTGCACCTGCCTCCTTATATCTCCTCTCAAGATTTCATCTGAAAAATAAGGAAACCTCTCATCTTTCCTCACTTGTCTCCTCTCCTCCCCTCCACCCTAAGCAAGCAGACCAAGCACTCTCTAACAGCTCCACGATTGCCTGGAATTAGGTATCCAAATGGCAAATTGGTTTCTGCAGGTTTATAAACTGCTTGTGATTGTGGCACCACTTTTCTAATCACTCTACAAAAGGTTTTAAAGGTTTAAACTGCGCTAAGATCAGTTATAAGCCATTATTAGGACCAGCTTTCTGGGTTTCCAGGTTGTGAAAATCTCTTTAGAGTTTGAGTCATGAACAGCCAAGTGTTCACAAAGTCATGTCATTAGTAAAGAATCAAAGGTTTCCATTCTTATGTATTTATGTTTTAAGTTTGGGAGTTTAAACCTTCAGGAGAGAGAGCGGGGGATGACATGCAGCAACCTGGTCCGCCTGCCCCAAGGACTATAGCCGCTAGGCCAAACCGGCACCCCATAAGTGTTTATTCTAATTATAAAAGCTAGACAAAGCTTTAAAAGAGGAAAACAAAGACTTCAAGTCTTGTGCAAATATAAGTTGTATTAAGCAAATACTTCAGTGTTCTTACAAAAGCCATCAGGTCTGGAGTTGTAACAGTTATTAACAAAGTATGGAGCTTGTATTATTCACTTCTATACCATGCCCCAAATCCTACAAACTAGTCACAGCTTATTCCAACGTTTTAGCCGTGGCAACACTTAAAACAACATCCAGGAGCAGCCAGTGTTTAAAATTTAGGACAATCTATATGGAGGAAAGGATAATAGTATTCATTTACAGGATGTCTACAGAGCAGGTTCCTTTCCACACAGTCTGTGATGATGCATCGCCATGTTTCCACAGTTCCTTTTTCACTGAGACTATCTTTTTGCTTTGCATTCAACATGGATAATCAACAGCTCACTTTTTGTATGTCCTGTGCATGGTGTTGAGTTTATCATACACATGATAATGTAGTCTGTGTTTTGTTACTGCTACCTGCAGATCAGTGGAATAATAATCATAAATTGGATTGCGTGCCCAGGAGAAACATCAACCCATTTTTCTAATTTACAAAATGGCAGAATTTGATATGTACAGGGGAAACACTGTCATCTGTTTAACCTTCAGCTGCATCATGACTCTTTTTTTAGTTTCATAACATTCGCTCAATCACGCTCTTCCTCAGGTGACTTTTATCTTGATTACCTCCTCGGCCCTGTCTATTAGTTTCACACTGGTGGTTGCTGCCTCTAGGGCTTCAAATACCGAAATCTCATTTAGTGATCATGTCCATAATAACAACATAATCCTCATGAAACAGCCTCACATGGAGTCATACATATGCAGATCAGCAGTGCAACTAGTCTAACAAGTAAACAAAAGGATTTAATGTAGAGCTGCAGGATGTTTTCTTACGTTCAAATCTTGAACCACAAGACCTCGTGGGTTCCCCCTGTGCTTGAGCATGACAAAACACTCTGAAAGTATTAATACACTTAGTTTGTTAAGCATCTCACATGGTTATTTATGCTTGTTGCAACTCTGTGAGGGCTTTTGTTTCAGAGCTGAACAAATGTATAGGTTAACATTTGTCATGAGTTAATTTCAGAGTGTGAAGTTTTTATTGTTTTTGGAGCAACACAGTAAGCTCTTTATTTAGCCATTTATTAAATCTGCAGTTTTCCACTTCTAAGCGTTTGAAGGTCTAAGTGTTTGATTTGTGTGTTTTTGGGCTCTTTCAGGTTTGCTGGTTGGGACCCTGGATGTCGTCTTAGACTCTAGTGCTCGTGTGGCCCCTTACAGGATCCTGTACCAGACCCCAGACTCTTTAGTTTACTGGACCATCGCTCATGGTATGTACACTTGAACTCTTTGTTCCTAAACTGTGTGGATATGAATGTGTTTTGTTGAAAATACACAACTTCAGGTGCTATTTATCTGCACATTTAGGCTATGGGTTACCCCTATGTATTTTTACCCCCTGCACTTCCCTCTGTCAGCCATCACACAACACACAGCATTCATCATCCTCCCATGTTAGCTGCTGAATACAGAGCATTACATCGTGCTCTGGTGGTTTTAAAGGGGAGGATTAAAGGAACATGTGCAGAAAATCGATGCTCAAATTAGAGTGGATGTCGTGTTTTTCACCTTGATGGAGTTTCATCAAGATTTTACTGTAGCCTGCTGGTGCATGACAGAATTAGCATATTCTGTATACACAAAGCTTTACTCACTATCTCCAGTTTTTTTTTTCAATCAGACTGCTTTGTAGACATTCTGAGAAAGTAAATCATGCAAATTAACAGCCACACTGCAGAGTGATTAAAAGCAGAACTCTCTCCCTTTCATTTTGTCACTGAATGTGAAATGAGCCCAGCCATGTGTGAGGAAAAGCTCTTACACTTCTGACAACCAGAGCTGCAAGTAACACTCATTTTCAATCAGTGAATGATTTTTAATTGCTAATTACTTTCTCTAATAATCTATCAATACTTAAATACATGTAAGAACAGTGAAAAGCAAAGTCTGACATACTGAAATAGTTTTTTGACCAAATCTGCTCAAGGTGTTACATTTTACTACCTGAGAGGATGGAGAAAAACAGTAGGTCATTACATTTGAAATGCTTGCAGTAGTGAATTTGTGGTACAAAGGCTAAACCATCAGCTGATCTTCAACATTGATGATGGTTGGAAATCAGCTTTTTATTTTAACGCTACACAAAACAAAAAAGGGAGAAATAGCTAAGGAGTTCTGCTTGGGGAGGAATAACAACACAGAGACTATTCAGGCTCAGTTAGAGGGGAACTTTACACACGCACACGCACACACACACACACACACACACACACACACACACACACACACACACACACACACACACACACACACACACACACACACACACACACACACGCGCACACACACACACACACACACACACACACACACACACACACACACACACACACACACACACACTCACACCTTTGTTTTAAGGTCTTAAAGTGTAAAACTGCGTCTGTTAAAAAAGGGCTTTTTTGGCTCCAGAGTGTCACTTGAGTCAGCATTTGCTTTGTTTGAAGATGTCAGTCTAACAGTCTGCAGTTAAGTTGAACTTTCGTGTAGAGGCAGGAGTATAAAAACTGTATACACGTAACTGTTTTTTATCCTTTTCTTTTAGTCTGTTGAAGGAGTTCTTGCTAAATAAGTGATGTATTATTTAAGCTCAAAGAAGGATCTGCGACAATATAAACACAATAAGTTAAAATTTGTTACTGTTTGGTTTTGTCGGGCCTTAACTTCTCTTCTGTTAAAATGTTGTTATGTTAAATCCTGTCTGTCTTCATTCTCAGATATGCAAAACCATCCTTTAAAGTATGTTTGGGCATGTGTTCTGCTGTAGTCTCATATTTCAAATTCAACAAAGTCTGGACCACTGGGGCCCTGATAAAGAATGCGGCTGTGTTTTGGTTTATGTGTGAATTTATTTTATCCCCACTATATTCATATATTTTTTCACCTCTGAAAAGGAGGCCTTCAAAATAATAGCCTGGCATTTCTGAAATGGCAAGTGATCCCCTCCTCCACTCCCTCTTCAGCTCTCCCAGTGCTTAAATCCTCCGCCCAGAGATAGCAGCAAAGTGGAGCAGTCTGGCAGACATGGCTAATTCAGTGAATGTGCACTCACTGAAGGCTGTGTGCAGCCCTGTCAAGGGATAATGGTCCACAGAGGCAGCCATTACTGCAACCAATTTCTCCTCTGGCCAGGGAAAAATCCCTTATAACCCTGCTAAGTACAAAATCTAATTGTGCATGTTAGTCTTTAAAACATGAAATCAAACATATACATTTAATTCTACTAGTTGCGCTATACATTTTAGGTGCACTAATGCTTTTTGACATTATTTGCCTGTCATCCAGTAAAAGAGGATCTTGATACTCACAGTTTAGTATAATAGATTAATTCAAGGCTTAAATACCTATCATAAGCCTCAGTTATGTTTCCATACATTTACACAAGGCCCTGAATTAGATCATAGCTCTAATGCTGTGTACTCTGTGGTTTCATGCACTGACTTGCTCTCCTCTCTCTTCTGCAGGAACCTCCCGTAAAGAGATCACAGAGCACTGGGAGTGGCTGGAAAACAACCTGCTGCAGACGCTCTCCATCTTTGAGAACGAGAATGACATCACAACCTTTGTCAAAGGAAAAGTCCAGGTGACCTCTTGTTGTCACTTATCGAGATTGTAGTTTGATGTTTGGGCTTGTAACTCAAAGTGGTTTTATGGTTGTAAGGTAACTGTTCCTGCATGGGAATTAATTATAGGGAATGCACACCACAGCAGTAGTTATCCAAATAATGTGATGTGCAAAAGGCTTTTTGATCCATCAGGCTTGCCAATAGAGCTTTGCCAAGCAGATCAAATGATAATTTTACCCTTAACATTTCCAGCATTAATGTGGTTGTTATTTGCATGATTAAGAGTCAATTTACATCCACTCTAGAAAACATTTAGGAGTGCTAGATAACACTATCTGTTGCCCTGGGGGTGATAAAATAGTAAAATATTTGCATATTTGTATTGACGCTTACAAAAGATTAGAATCTCGTACTTCACAATACACAGATAAAGCATGGACCAGAAAGCCAAGGACCAAAACAAGGCTAGAATTATAAGCCAAACTTGGCTAAGTCATTTCTTTGGGGGAAATGAATATATTGTGATACTTGGCCTGGACACTAAAATGTGTATTTACTAATGTGCATTTGAATCAAATGTGCTCAAGGATTTTTACAAGTGAGTAAAAGAAAAGGTGACCAGATCTAAACAGAGAGTTTTTGGAAGCTTTTGACTGTTGGTTCAAGCAACAATGTTAACTCCTCATGTCCTAGCTGAGTTTGTCAACTAGCTCTGTCTCTTTCCATTTTCCTCAGGGCATCATCGCAGAGTACAACAAGAACCACGATGTCAAAGAGGACGACGACACGGACAAGTTCAAGGAGGCCAGTGCCAAGTTTCGTAAGCTGTTTGGGATGCCCGAGGAGGAGAAGTTGGTCAACTATTACTCCTGCAGCTACTGGAAGGGCAAAGTGCCACGGCAGGGCTGGCTCTACCTCAGCATCAACCACCTCTGCTTCTACTCCTACCTACTGGGGAAAGAAGGTTAGACATAAACTCGGTCTAAACACACACAGTCGTTTATTAATCATGTGACTGTTGTCTATCCTTTTCTACCACCTGTTAGAATATTTATTTCTTTTACCTGCTTTAACTTCCCAGTGTTTATGAGCAAAGCAGGTAGGTTTACATAAAAGGCAGTTACTGTGCAGCAGTAGGAGTAGATCAAATAAAGGAATAATCCCAGAAGACAGGAAAACCATAAATCAATGTTTTTAGAGTCACTTCTGCATTATTTTGTATTGAGAACCTCTAAGTGAACTTGTAATGTTTAGGTGGTCTTCGTCTGAGATACTCAAGTATTATTTGAATCTTCAAGTTTGAATTTCTTGTATTCTGTGGTTTAAAAAAATCAATTTGTCTACACGTTTAATTTCATTCTTAAGATTTTTGACCAAGACATAACTGAAGATATCAGACATACTTACTTAAGAAACTGTATGGGGTGAAACCTCTGTGTACTCTGAAGGGAATAACTTTTACAATACTGATGTCTCTTATCTCAATGTCTTTCTGGATTACTAGCCAAACTGGTGGTGCGCTGGGCAGACATCACCCAGCTGGAGAAGAGCGCCACCCTCCTGCTGCCCGACGCGATCAAAGTGAGCACCCGCGTCAACGAGCACGTCTTCTCTGTCTTCCTCAACATCAATGAGACCTTCAAACTGGCCGAGCAGCTGGCCAACATCGCCATGCGTCAACTGCTGGACAACAAGGGCTTCGAGCAGGACCGCTCGCTGCCCAAACTCAAGAAGAAGTCTCCAAAGAAGGTGTCTGCTCTCAAGAGGTGAGGAAGTGTGGTAACACATTTGCTCATAAATAATAAATAAATGTTGAAGCATGCTTATGACATGCAGTTAATTGATCAGTATTAATGGGTCTTGGTTGGTGGAGTAGTTTGTTATCTGGACATTTAAGGACAGAGAGTGAAGGTCTTAAAGTGGTGCTCCAACTTGTAGGTTTTAAAATCTGCAAAAACACAGTTAGTTTATTGTTCAGAAATAGAAGGCAGTGTTATCTTTGTCCTATCTGGTTTGCGCAAGCTCATATGAATGGCCCGATTAACCCCATTTTACATGGTCAACACATTTTATGAAAGCATGACTTGTTTCTCTGCAGTGTGTCATTAAAACAGTCTTTCTAGGGGAATTTGAATGGTTGCTCTTGCATAAAAATAAGTGTTCCTTAACAGAAACTTCCTTGTCATTCATCCAAATTGTAACAATAAAGAACATTTATTTATAAAATCCAAACCAAAAAGCAGTTACATCAGATTTGAACAAAGGTCTACAGTCTTACATGATTCTGCATTTTCTACTCTGCAGGGATCTGGATGCGAGAGCAAAGAGTGAGCGTTACAGAGCGCTCTTTCGTCTACCCAAAGATGAAAAACTGGACGGGCACACAGACTGCACGCTGTGGACCCCCTTTAACAAGATGCACATCCTGGGTCAGATGTTTGTTTCCACAAACTACATCTGCTTTACGAGCAAGGAAGAGACACTGTGCAGCCTCATCATCCCGTTACGAGAGGTGAGTTGTTCTGTCTTAATGTCTCCGTCTGTTCATGAACAGCTTGCAAGAAGGCAGATATTGAAAATCAGTTATTTCAGTGTGGTTGTTAACTCAATAACACTGAAAAACTAGAAAGTGCGGTGGTTTTTCTAGCCATCTAGCTATTAGACTTGTTCATATGCAAATCAGTTGCTTGGTATCATCCTCTGCACTGTCCATTCAAAAGCCTCAGTCAAGTGTACAGTCTCACTTTTAAGATATCAATCCAAACATGCTTTAAAGGGGGCTAAAATGATCTATGATTTTTAACATTCAATACTATTGTAATTGAGACTTTCATTTATGTATCTAAACATAGAAACATAATGTTACTTTACAGGTTGCATTGTTCTGTAGCAACAGCTTAGTTATCTCAGATATGGACGTAGTATCCGTGATGTCAGCCATCTGTTTCTGAAGCGCTGTTTTGAGGCCAATCGGCGGCGGCAGCCATATTGCTGCTGTCGAGCGATTGTGACGTAAAGAAGCGGGCTTTGAGCCTCCTAGCCAACAGCTACAGTGTTCCCGCCTGTCAGTCAAGTCAGCTCTGCCTCTCATTGGAAGACTCGTAATCTCAATATCTTCGGAATTGCTGCAAATTCACCCCCCATACAGTGTGTGCCGATCGAGATATGAGCTATCCATACTACACTTGTTGTTTGAACCAGGTTGTAGATATGTTTATTTCTGCTGTAAAGATCGTCTTTTTTAAATTTTCTACTAAAGTAGATGAAGATTCATATTCACTACATTTATAAACACTACAGGTTAATTTGGTCAAGAATTAAAATTGCTCATAGAATTTTTTTTTTGTCAAAGATGTGGCTTATTGATCTTTATTGTTTTTTTCCTTGTTAGCTTGACATTTTGTTCCAATTTGTTCTTTCAGGTTACCATTGTGGAGAAGGCAGACAGCTCCAATGTGCTGCCCAGCCCACTCTCCATCAGCACTAAGAATCGGATGACTTTCCTGTTTGCTAATCTGAAAGATAGAGACTTCCTGGTCCAGAGGATTTCTGACTTTCTGCAGCAGACCAGCTCAAAGATCTACCTGGAGAGGGAACTAACTGGAAGTTTAAACAGCTCAGACGATGAGGTAAAAAATGTGTTTGCATGCGTTTGAAGATATTTTTTAACTTGCTGAAACACCTAGTTTACTGTAAGAAGATAAGAAATTAGAAACTATATGGGATTGATACCATTTAAAACCTTTAAATCCTGAAAATGAACTGTGTTCCCTCCAGGTTTACTCCCAGCATGGATCCCAGCTCTCCAGCAGCCCACAGCACAGTTTGGGTTCAGAAAGCGAGCGTACGTTCAACCTGAATGACAGCAGCGTTCCCACCGCCACACAGGCCCTCATGACCATGTACCGCCGGCGCTCACCTGAGGAGTTCAATCCAAAGCTGGTGAGTTAAACCCTCTTTCTGTGGTACATATAAAAGCAGTTAATCGTGTCAAGCATGGTGGGGAAGGCTTTTCTGATAAATATATTTATAATAATACCCTGATTTGTTCAGCTTCAGTCAAAGGCTTTTTGTAATCTTGGACGTTTCTGCTTGCCTTTCTGTAATTGGCATTTTCACAACGTTACACTTTATGGGAATTAAGCTCCATGAAGGATCGGAAGTAACAGCAACTTAGCAGGAAGACTGAGTGTGTGATTAAAGCACAGCCTTTTGCTAACCTCAGTTTTTATGGCACAGTCACCCTGAATTATGTTATATTATTCATGCTTTCTACAAGAAATGTGTCTATCCAAGTAGCTATTGCAGAGTATATACAGCACGGTTGTTATATACAAAGTAATTGTGCTTAAGCTTCTGCATCTCAGATATTGTTTTCCTTCTTTGCTCAGGCAAAGGAGTTCCTAAAGGAGCAGGCTTGGAAGAATCACTTTGCAGAGTATGGGCAGGGGGTGTGTATGTACCGCACAGAGAAAACGAAGGAGCTTGTCCTCAAGGGGATTCCTGAGAGCATGAGAGGAGAGCTGTGGCTGCTCTTCTCCGGTGAGTAAACATTCAGGGAGGCCTGAAGTAAACATGCACAAACACTCTGAGAGTACAGTACTGTGAATGATTCATAGTCATGTACACTTTATGAGTGAGAGACCACACCCTGCATTGTATGCGATCACTCTTAATCATAACATCACATGATGCAGTCTTAATGTCACCCTGTTTACAAGCACACCATGTAACACAAGTTAAAACTTACAGAGCCAACTTGAGACATGAATACTAAAAATGCACATTTATTACTATATCATTAAGCCACGCTGAGTCCTTTGTTGCTGCCTGTATAAATACATGGTATGGATTCATTTGCCTTTCAAAGTGTTTGGCTGATGGCACAGTTTTCATAATTATTCCTATCTGACTAGGCCAAGCCTCAGGCAAGATCTGAGAAGGTCCTGCACCCCATTCCACTGAAATAAGTACAAAATTATAAAAGCGATTTCCCTTTTCAGCCATTAAACTCAAATGAAAGTGATTGCGGCCTTAGAAGGATGTTTAGCTCGCCCCTAAAAGAAACAGCATTAGCTTACTGAAATGTGTTATTTCATCCCTTCAATTTGTTAAGGACCACTTTACCTTTCAGGGACTCTTTGACAACCGCTGAGTTGGTAACTGAGAGGAGAGTTCAAGAGAGATCTTTTGTCTTGGAGCCAATAACATAATAATGTAGACTCACAAATAAGAAAAATACTGCAAGTTGACAGTATACTTGATGTGTACATTATTAATACTCCACTTATTGATACCCTTCACAATTTGGTTAAAAACTGTGATATCTTAAACCAAAGTGTAAGTATACATATTATGTTCCCTGTGTGCTTGAACACAACGTTTTTATACCCACTCATTAAAATGTAACTAAATTAAACCTTTCCATGACATAGACAGAACCTGTAGCTTGGGACTGTCATACTTTAACAACATGCTCTTCATTCAGGTATGCACACACTCCAGACTTTCCTGTTCACAAGCCTGATCATGTGTTACACACCACATGCAGCTTTTAGTCATCTTCACCTGAGCAGATCTGGGTTACAAACAGCCCTGCTCACTCTCTTCCTACTGACCTACTTTATCTCTCCTTACCTGCTCCTTCATAAATGACTTTCACTCAGCTGCTAGTAGAAAACATTGACCTTTCTTGTTTAAAGCATTCCTAGAAGGCATCTGTTTGGACCCAGAAATAGAAGAAACCAGTTTGGCTTATTTTGATAGTCACGCCTGGTAAAGTATCTTAATAACTGTGCTGGAACCACGTCAGAAAACATGGAACGGAAAATTAATTCAGCAATGTTTTTATCTCAGTCATTTTGTTGCAGTGTATCATATAGATACATGATGAAGAAGAAGCCTTTTGGAACAAAGTATTTATTGTCTTCTCTGTGATTTCCTCTTATAAAAAAGTAGACTTCAACAATGTGTGTCCTATTTAGTTATTTAAAGTTTAAATGTTGTGTTCTTTTCATAGGGGCAATCAATGAGATGGCCACCCACCCTGGTTACTATGAGGATCTGGTGGAGAAGTCAATGGGCAAATACAACCTGGCCACAGAGGAGATCGAGCGTGACCTGCACCGATCTCTCCCCGAGCACCCAGCCTTTCAGAATGAAATGGGCATCGCTGCCCTCCGCAGGGTCCTCACAGCATACGCATTCAGAAACCCCAACATCGGATACTGTCAGGTACACACACACACACACACACACACACACACACACACACACACACACACACACACACACACACACACACTCATGCTTTGTGCTGACAGAGACCTTTAGACCTTGACTTTACCTGAATTTTAACTCCTCTTTCCCTCAACACTGCAGGCTATGAATATTGTGACGTCCGTGTTGCTGCTATACGCCAAAGAGGAGGAGGCATTTTGGCTACTTGTAGCGCTCTGTGAGAGGATGCTGCCGGACTATTACAACACCAGGGTTGTAGGTCAGTCGGTGTATGCCTTCTGTATTGTACATGTTTGACTGACAGTTTTCCACTTTATTGTAACCTTTTTCATCTCCTCAGGGGCCCTTGTGGATCAGGGTGTGTTCGAGGAGCTCGCCCGTGAGTACGTTCCTCAGCTGTATGACTGCATGCAGGACCTGGGCGTCATATCCACCATCTCCCTCTCCTGGTTCCTCACCCTCTTCCTATCTGTCATGCCATTCGAGAGCGCTGTGGTTGTCGTGGACTGCTTCTTCTACGATGGCATCAAGGTCATTTTTCAGCTGGCGCTCTCTGTGCTGCACGCCAACATCCACCAGCTGCTTGGCTGCAAGGATGATGGAGAGGCCATGACTGTACTGGGCAGGTAAGGGCAGGCTGAGGGGACAAACTTCTTACAATTTCTTTTAACTGTCAGAAAACAGATATTGCATTAACCCAAGAACTATTGCTTTATTTGTGAGATATTTTTTTCCCCACCTTCCAGAAAGAAGTGTCTTGAAATGATTTTTTTGTGTGGTAGATACTTGGACAGTGTGACCAATAAAGACAGCACCCTCCCTCCGATCCCGCACCTGCACTCCTTGCTGACAGACAATGGAGAACCACATCCAGACGTCGACATCTTCAAACTGATCCGCAGCTCCTATGAGGTATTTGAGTACACTGATCATTCAGTGTTTGTAAAGCTATATCATCCTTGTTGTTTATTGTCTTTTAGTGGTACCGGAGACATGCAGGGACAAGAGGACAAACATTTGACACACTGAAAGAGCCTACTAATTGAGTTTTGTACACATTTGGTAGATGGATTCTTTAAAGACAGATTTATGAGAGTGTGACTCCTCTAGTCATGCTGTGTTTGTGACAACCATGCATTTAACATTTGTAATATGTGTGCTTTCAGTTAATTTTCTCTCAGTTTGTAATCTAGGATCTGGATGTGGACTAAGTCTGCCTTTTTATATTCTCAACAGGCGACCTGCTGTCTGCTCACAATCATGCTATTATCTACATCCATTCTTATTCTTTTAACGGTATGAAGAGACTTTGTAACGCTTCAGTTTGTGACCTTTATTTTGTCCCGTTTTTCCTTCTTTTATCATGTCAGAAATTCGGATCAATCCGTGCAGATGTGATCGAACAGATGCGTTTCAAACAGAGACTGAGGGTCATCCAAACCATTGAAGACACAACCAAACGCAACGTGGTAAGGTCCCACTGATATACTTTTAATTTTTTAATGCTCAAGGAAAATACTGATCTGCAAAAGATAACATAATAATGTGTCCAATACAAAGAAAGAAGAAGATTGTTAAGTGAATAAATGACAGTTGTTCATCTCTTGAAAAAGGTAAGAGAAGAAACTGAGGGTTTAGTGCAGAGAGGAGGGAAAGAATCATTCCCATTCCTTTATTATCATTGGTTGATATAGATGCTTGTTTTCTGTTATTCAAGGTGGCCAATGTTGTTATGCATTTGTACATTAATCTGATTCCAGGTGGAAATGTAAATTGAGTTAAAAAAAAATGTTGAAAGCTAATTCATGTTCCTCAGTTTGTAGCCAGGTTCCCCCATTATAGTATTAGAAATCATCTAATTTGTAGCAATGGTTATTTTGCACTCATTAGACAAACATGCACAATCTTTTTCTTTAAATATGCCAACTTGTATCATCCGAATAATCCAGAATGCAACAGTTTTTAATTCCGAGCATTTCCATATCATATGAAAAAAAACAGACCTTTCCCCCTAATATAGTTACAACACATCTTTATTGTTGAAATGCATATTTTTGAGTTTACAAGGGGTAAAATATGTCCTGATAAAAATCTTCAAATGTATTGTTTTGCTCTGTACAGAGTTAGATCATTTTTGCCAAATTGATGTCCAAATATCTGGATCTCTGTTCTCTTTAAGGTCTTCTTATTATTATTGTTATTATTCACAGCATTTCAAATCTTGTAGATTTGGCTGCCTAAATGTTCCACCAACTTACTCTTATATAAACTGGAAACTTGGTAAATGTGTGAGAAAGTGCAGACAGTTTATTTTGCTGTGTTCACAACAATGTTGTTGCTCAACCCTGCCATAAATATAGCATCAAAGAAATCATACTGTTGTCTGACATCAAGGACTGCAGGTTGTTTGAGCTTTATAACCAAACAGATGTCATTTTTCAGTAACTTTAGACATTCTGCTCTCTACATTTTTATCCTTAATTTTGCTGCAATTTTCTAATGTTTCAGGTCAGAACTATTGTAACAGAGACTGCCTTCAGTATTGATGAGTTGGAGGAGCTCTACGTGCTCTTCAAGGTGAGTTACAGCTTCAGTTAACTTTACTGCCCTAAAGGTGAAGTATAAACAGGAAATCAAACAGTCATTTCTTTTACACACACACCAAATGAATAACGCCCTGAGGAGGTCTTACTTCAGTGCGTTTACTTTTCCCTCTAGCACAAGCTTTTCTTGTCCTGCAGCTGTGAAGAAACACATGGTTAAGATTTATTTGCTACTGTAATGGCTTTAATGTGTCTCTGATGATTCATATTGTGCAGGATAGAATTGCTTTCATATTGTCATTGTGTGTTGTATTCCATGCATATGATGGAACACAACAATAACAATAACAATTGCAATTGTTAATAGTTAAGGCCCACTCATTTCTGAATGTGCCTCATCACAGTCACAGTTCTTCTGTGTGATTAAATATTATTGATTTGCATGTACTATCGTGTCTAACAGCTGTCACCCGTGTCTTCCTCTCCTCAGGCGGAGCACCTGACCAGCTGTTACTGGGGTGGCAGCAGTAACCCCACAGAGCGTCACGACCCCAGTCTGCCTTACCTGGAGCAGTACCGCATCGACGTGGAGCAGTTTAAAGGCCTCTTCAATCTGCTGTTCCCTTGGGCCAATGGAGCCCACACAGACCCAATCGCCCTGCGCCTCTTCCGCCTACTCGACCAAAAAGGAGGAGCGCTTATCAACTTCAGAGAGTTCATCAATGGCCTGGGTGAGATGAATAATATTGTGTCGAAGCTAACAAAGATGTTGCAGTTCATAATTTGAGAAAATTAGCTCAGCTATACCTGATCTCTGATCCTTGTTGTTGTGTTTCAGGCATTCTGTGTCACGGAGACCTCACTGAGAAGCTGAAGCTCCTCTACAAGATGCATGTAATACCTGGTGAGTGTGCATCCATGCAAAGTCTTTGAATGGACATGACAGGAAATATTTGTCAGTGCAGTGAAACATGATTATGAGCTGTAGAGAAGAGTAACTGTTCAAGTTTGAGCTCTTTGTTTCACTTCACAGAGCTCATCACTTCCTCAGGATTACATTCGTCAGCACAGCAGAGAATAAAACATTATAAAATACTCGCTTTATCTTAAATTCAACCTTCAAATTAATGAACACTAAGGCTTGACATTTATTACCAATCTGACAAGCTGAACAATTGTCCCATTATTTCACCAGTAAGCATTTGTGAAAGATTTTTACAAGACCGGATTTCTCTGAAAGGTTCCTTATCAAATTAACTTTATGATCAAATAAAGAACCCGAAAATTATGAAGAATGGTTCACATGATGTTCTTAATAACTTCATTTTGACACAGTCTTAAATCCTTCTGTCCCAGAAATCACCCATGAACAGGAAGAGCCTGACTCTGCCTTTGAGGCCACTCAGTACTTTTTTGAAGACATCACTCCAGAAACCTCCATCGGTAAGGACTGCAGCCTGCTCATAATCACACTGTGTTCATTTACTGTCATATTACAGGATATCATCTGGTTGCTCCTTCATAAAGTGTGTCTCTACATTGCACAGTAGGTGTGCATTAATTTGGGATTTCATAACCACTTTGACGGATCAAAAAACAATTCTCCTCGCTTGAAACTTTGAGGTAATCGCAAAACATATGTAGGAGGTTACACATAGACAAGGAAAATACATGATGAAAAATATTGACATGATGATTCATAAACTTTTCAAAAGCATTGAAAAAAAAAAGTAAATAAAAAAAAAAAGGAGGAAAATTACATCATCTCTGTTTTTTTTGGAGGGAAGGGTGTCTGTTTTCCATTTCATCATCTTATAATCAGGAATATGAAATCACAGCAGCACTGCGGTATAATTGGCTTTTTTGTGAATCTTTATGCAATAATTATAGTCACCAAGAAGCATGTCTACTTACTGTTCGTGAGTTACTAAACTGGTGGTTGCGAACATAAAATAAAAAAGACTGTACACCTCAGTTGGCAGGAAGAGAAATGATATTTTTTACAGTACAACCTCACAGCTAAAACAGGGTTTAAGGCGTTTCATTCTCACCACTTTGCTTTTCTGCATTGGCTCCACTTTTTGTAATTCAGTGTTTTTCTTTGCTCAAAGGTGCAAACATGTTGCTGTTTACAATATCAAGGATTTGCGGTTTCCTCATCATTCTTTCTTTTTTTTTTTTGTGGTCATGGGCTAGATATGTGAATTGCAGGGGGTAGTGTGGTTTTATTAAACCTTAAAAAAGCAGACAGGTGGTGCAGTCTGCAGTGTGCGCACTGACAGTGATGGAACCACAGACACAAAAAACAAACGTGTAAGAGTTTTAAATTCTGCCGGTACAACACAAGCCAGCAGGAGACACATTTCCTGAATTGAAACCTGCTGTTTTGCAGAATTATATTTGAGAAGTGGTGTCATCTGTATTCTGTTGCAGTTGCTAAGAGAGTGATGCTATACTGTTTAAGTAGTTTGAGAAGTGAAGAGGGGATTGAAGAGCAGGTCGCTGTGTAGTTTGAGCACTGAGGACTTGTGGTGTAAGTGTCTTTAGGTTTGGAGGATGCTGTTGAAGGTGGTTGCTGAACGTTCAGTCTAGCCATTCATATCTGATTTCCCTTTTAATCTTACAAACATGGATATTTGATCTTACCCTCTCTCCTTTCTCCTCAGGCAATGACTCAAAGTGCAGAAGTGAGAGGGACGATGGCTTTGTCAGAGTTACTTTTAAGACTGAAAAAGGTGAGCAGCACAGTAGAATAAGAGAGAAACAAAGCGCTTCATCGTATCTTTACAGCTTGAAATGTGAAATTCTGATTTTTGATCAGCCCAAAAAATCCTGATAAAATACTTTTCTTAAACATTCTTTATCTACCTCACAGTGAAGAAACTGAACACTCCTGAATATCGCCATTACCTGAAGCTGTGGAACCAGGAAACAAAACCTAAACTAGAAAACATGAAGGACCTCCCAAAGCTCAATCAGGTAAGATTGTGAACCCAGTATGTTTATTTCAATCAGCAGTTGTAGTAAGAGAGAGCTGACCTTGTACGTTTTTTTCCAACAGAGCCAGTTCATTGAGCTTTGTAAGACCCTGTACAGCATGTTCAGTGAGGATATAGCAGAACAGGAGCTCTATCACGCCACAGCCACAGTCACCAGTCTGCTGCTGGAGATGGGAGAGGTGGGGAAGCTCTTCTCCTCCTCATATGGCAGAAAGGATCACAACATGGAGGGAAAATCAGAGCCGAGTACATGCAGGAGGGACGCTGCAGATCCCAAAACTCCCCAGGAGGCCGTGTCTGAAAACACCTTTGTCCCCTCAGGGCTGGAGAACAAGCCGAGCCTTTGTGAGGATGTAAAAGGGGATGAGCAGCTGCCACCTATGCAAGACATCAAACTGGAGGACTCGTCCCCTAAAGACACGGGCACGTCCTCCGCCATGCTCATCTCGGATGATGAAACCAAAGATGACACCTCGATGTCGTCTTACTCGGTGCTCAGCGCTGGCTCCCATGAGCTGGATGAGAAGCTGCAGTGTGAGGACATCGCAGACGACACGGTGCTGGTGCGCAGCGAGGACGTCCCAGATGGGGAGAGAAGCAGCCGACCTCGCGGCAGTGAACCTCAGGACCGAGGTCTGCCTCACAGCACCAGCATCGATAAAGACTGGGCCATCACTTTTGAGCAGTTCCTGGCCTCTGTGCTCACCGAACAAGCCCTGGTGCATTATTTTGAAAAGCCAGTAGACGTGGCAGCTCGTATAACCAACGCTAAGAATGTGCGCAAAGTTGGGCGCCCCCTGCTGTCAACAAGTGACTATGAAATCTCGCTCTCCGGCTGAGGTCTTTTTCAAGGAAATTTACACAAAGACTTTGCTGTTTTAAAGGGAAACATTATCATCAGTCATTGGTGTGAAAACTTCTATGAGTTCAGGAAGAGAATGAAGGTACAATGTGTAAAATGTGTGTGTGTATGATAGTTGAATGAATGTGACCAAAAACTGCTCTTAGCGATGTATTTTATCAGATGTGAAAGACTTTTATTATAACAATCACTAGATTCTGTTCAGCTAAGAGGAAACAGAACAAGAATATTGAGGTTTGCTCCAATGAAATCAGTGTGAACATGTTGTAGCTGTACTTTATAAAACATTATGCATAGGTGGTATTATTGTAATCTCTAGTTCTCTTAGGATATATAGATGTAAATGTCTACAAATACAAGACAAACTGAGATATCGATCGTCTATGTACAGTCACCAAACATTATATCCAGTCAGACTACTGTTTTCTCGCGCTACCATTCCATTTGCTGTTAATCACTTTAATTTTGTTGTGTCTCTTCAAACTAGAGTGAAAGCTGTGAAAATTCAACGAAAAGGTGAATTTTCATGTTGTATTGTATAAACCAAACTGCTCTCGTTTTCACACTCTTACCTTTGACGTCTTTGACATTCACTTGCCAAAATAACGCTCAAAAAATGGCTCTAGTGTGGTTTGTCTTTTGGTTATATTTATGTCTGCAAACGCCAGTCAAAATGACGAGGACAAAACAGAACTGTTGAAGGTTTGAAGGAAGGTGTGCTACGTCATAACAATCACACTAAAAAGTACTGTTCAATAGAGAGGCTGCACTTTATGTTTACAACATAATGTGATTCACTAACATGTGTTTGCTTGCCATCTACATAGCTGTTGTTGTTGTTTGCACTCCAATAAAAAGCACCTGCCTTCTTTTTAATATATTTTACATTTTTTTATCTTTTTGCTCTGTACATTTTTTACACTGCTGTTTTCAATGTGAATATTTTTATTTTTCAATGTCCAGGTGTTGTTACTCTGGATCCTGATGCATTCTGTGTATCACTCCATCTAATTAAAGTAACAGTATGATTGATTCAATGCTGCACAGCATAACGCCTCAGGCCTGTTTCATTCCTATCCTCAGACTGAGTGCCATTATACAACCAAAGACACTCAGGGTTACTGCCATCTGGTGGAAGATCACTGATTCCCCAGACTGGGTTTGTCGTCAAGTACAATGACTTTAGTATTTATTCTTCTTCAAGCTATCTTTAGAAAACTGATATAGCTGCTTTGAACTAACTCACATGTTCAAACTGATTTACAGCAACAGGAGTTTGAATTAAGCAGTTTTTAAGTGCCGTGGACTGTCATTTGTATTTATTCAAATATTGTACTATAGTGTCTTTAAAGGTAAATATCTACTTTGGTTTCAAAGTTTCAGTTACACAATCCTGTTTAAAAATATAATTTTTTTGCTTGAGATTAAATTACAAGGTTATAGAGTTAATATTGTTCCCTCTCTAAAGTGATCATAATGATTGATAAATGAAAAGTGCAACACAAAACAGCTCTTCTACCACATAATGAAAAGTATGACTGCTGCAAAGTGCTCTGCTCATGGTGGCTCAAGATGAGATAAGACTGTGTCCTGTCTGTAAGATGGGACTGGATCGTATCCTGTCTTGATGTTGGGTGTTTGTAAATAATATAACATAGAGTACGCTCTAGACCTGCTCTGTTTGTAAAGCGTCTTAAGATAACATTTGTTGTGAATTGGCGCTATATTGATAAAGATCGATTGATTACTTTTAGTTTCTAAATTAAGATAATTACGTTTACCTGAGACAAGAAGTCTTTAACACAAAGATATTTTAAATTCAACACCAGCTACAGATCTGAATGTTTCCTCCACCACTGATAGGATATAATTACAAAGAACTGACTATTTCTCTCAAACCCTGACAACACTCATTTGATCCTTTTAGAGTTTCTTCTAACATCTTGAGAAGCCGCTTTTGAGTCATTATTTTGTCACATTAGAATGCAAAAATGGCGGTGTACGCTCTTTCTTCGGACCAGGAAAATTGTGCCATCAGTTATAACTTCCTCTATCTGGTTTGATGCGGATCATCCAACAACATTAACCTCATACAAGGTGACAGGGCCCCTGTCTTTCTCTGTGCAGGCCAAACACATGGGGTTGTGGCTCAGGTTAACCAATCACCACAAAGTGATGGCGGGCAGAGTGAGAGCTTCTGTCTGTTGAAAAGAGGATTCCATCCTCAGACAAATGGCAAAAGTTATTTAATGAAATTATTTATCGATCACATATCTTTGTTTCTTTTAAAGAAGATGGATAGATGTTTTCCTCACTCTGCTCTGGAAAGATAAAACTCAATGTAAAGCTTAGTATAAAAAGAAAGGTTTTATTAGGTGTAATAAATACAGCTATTTCTATTCCAATGTGTGGAACGAAGCATCCATCCATCCATCAAAATAGTATTATATTGTATTTTTATATCATCATTATACAGTCTTTTTACAATGAATTAAGTACACCTAGCTTAAAAATCTAAATGTAAATGTTTTATCTAATAGAGGCATAGTGTTCTGTTTTTATTTGAACTGTTTAAGCAACATTTAAGACAGTGGATACAGATATAAAGATGTGCTTTAATATTTAGTTACCTGCACTATCATTCATAAAATGGTAAGGCAAAACACTGAAATGTTATCAGTATAAATTGTTTCTTCAACTAGTTGAATCTAAGATCTAAGATGTTATCTGAGTGGCAGCTGAGTGCCACATTGATAAGATATACTTTTCTTCTTTTGTATTCTGCTCAAAATCAGTTTTTCTCATTGTGTCTGTTTGAGAGCTGTTTATGTTAGATTTAGGATAAGGTGTTATGAAACAGGCCTCACTGCTCCCAAACTGCTGATAGACCAAACACAGTATGATGCAAAGCTCTTATCTGCTCCACTGTGAACTTCAGTCACTAGTTCACGTCACAACCCCCCCACCCCCTCAGTGCTTTTGTTACAAGAAAACAACGAGAACAGCATGATCAGTTTGTTTTTTCATGATTAACAATTTATGATATTACAAATGATATAACAGCACTTCAACAAAACTGAAAGTGTGGCCTGGTGTGATTTTTGGTTGGTACTTCAGCCTATAAGCTCTACACACCGGCTTTGTGGTTCGCACTCCTGTTCTCATTGGCTGAAAGCAGAGACGAATCATCTGATAGTGCTTTATTATGACTGCTGTATGTAGTGCAGCAGTACACCAGGCCTCATGAAGTGTATAATAACTTAATGTCAATAAAATGAGGGACCAGAAATCTGCTGGTATTTCCAGACTCCTTTTCCTGCACTTGATTTAAACATGGCTGTAGTGCAAGAATGATGATAGACATTTTTCTAAAGAAAGCATGATCTGGATGCAAAGATATGATGATAGGAGCACAGAATAGGAAAGTAAAATGGTTGTTTTCCTGAAAGCAGCTGCACTCTTGGCCGAATTGAACATTGACTTTCTGACAGTCTGTGGACTTTGATTTGACCCGTGCGTAGAGGAGTACACAGTAACGCCTCTCTGTGGATGTCATAAAGAAAAGGCAGCCGGTAGATATATAAATGCTGAACCAAAGATGCATCCGCTCTTTCAGTGGAGTCCCTTAATGGATTATAATCTGGCCAGTCAAATTCTGCCCGGTGACAAACACCTGAGGATCAACAGGGACTTTTAAATTCACTCAAACTATGTAAGTATGTTTGACTGTTAACCCATAAAAGCGCTCATCTTTCACTTATCTGTCTGAGCCAAAGATGGATGACAGGTACTGCATGTGTGGTTAATGTTTATACGGTGGTTTCATTTGGTTGTACCTGTGTGTGTCTGTGTGTTTGCATACCTGTAACCCAAGTATTAGGAGCCATGGTGGGACTTAAACCCTCAGATGTTCCCCCTCCTCTCGGGGTGAAGATGGCGAGTGCTGGACTTGCAGCCTGCATTGCTGATCTTGTCACATTTCCTCTGGACACAGCCAAAGTCAGACTACAGGTATCTGTTCAGAAACACTGAAAAATAAGAAGGACACCAGTGATCATAATCTCAACAATTCAACTTTGGAGCCCTGAATGAAGTTGTAGACTATTGACTGATCAGCTCTACTTCAAATCTCATCCACTCCATAACCCCAAATCAATTTCCCTCATTCACATAATCACAGTGTCTGAAACATGAAGTTTTCCTCCTTTGCTCTGTGAATCTGGTTTGAAACTTGTTTACAATCTGTGACCCCAGATTCAAGGAGAGAAGGTGGCAGTGGGGGGAATCCGCTACAGAGGGGTGTTTGGGACCATTAGCACCATGATCCGAACAGAGGGGCCCCGGTCCCTGTACAATGGGCTGATAGCCGGGCTGCAGAGACAGGTGTGCTTCGCCTCCGTCAGAATCGGCCTCTATGACAACGTCAAGAACTTCTACACTGGTGGAAAAGACAGTAAGTGGTAACCAACAAACTGCATGCAGGGTTTTCTTTTTAAAGATGTTTATCTTCATTGATAAAACTATTCAATTAGAATTACTCTGGGGAAAACCAGCTCTTCGACCACATCCCAAATCTGTCTGAGGCGAATTTACAACCTAGCTCACCTTCTATTCTTAGACCCTTGATTAAGATATAGACAACAAGTTTGAAACCCAAAGGGACAATACTGATGTTACGCTAGTACTGAACTGACAGAGGTGCGACAGTAGCTATACAGTGAATGCAGGCAGAAGTGATGCCATTATTTAGAAAACATTCTACAAAGTGTACTACGGAGTAAATATCAGGTGTAACAAAAGTTTTCTATCAGGTTTTGAGGGCAGTTAATTATTTTTTTAGTGCCCAAACTAAGTCAACTTTTCCATCATTTGCAAACAATTCTGATACTTTATCAACAAGTTTGAGCTATCTTAAGAAGAAATGAAAGTCAAACTCAATGATTGTTGTTCTGAAATGTGAAACAAAAAAAAAAATCTAGTTTCTTTATATGAGTGATCTGATTATATTTAGAACACTTTACAAAACAATAGATTTCAGGACATTCTCTTTGCCTTTGGGAAAATGACCTCTCTATCATATAATGGACTTAAAAATGAAGTAATTATCATAAAATAATGTAAACTATACACAGTTGCGGCAAATGAGTATGTGCACCTCATATTTCCCCCCTGGTTGTATCTTTCTGTCCTTCTCCAGATGCCAATGTGCTGATTCGTATCCTGGCGGGCTGCACCACAGGCGCCATGGCCGTGTCCTTTGCACAACCCACAGATGTGGTCAAGGTTCGATTCCAAGCCCAGACGAACTTGGATGGTGTTGCCCGTCGCTATACTGGCACCATGCAGGCGTACAAACACATCTTTCAGAATGAAGGAATGCGTGGACTCTGGAAAGGTGTAATTATTAAGAAAGTCACAGAATCTATTTATTAATGATTAGTAATCATATTTTCAAAGTTTGAATGATCTCTTGTGTCTCCTTTAGGCACACTTCCAAACATCACAAGAAATGCACTAGTAAACTGCACAGAGCTGGTCACGTATGACTTGATCAAGGAGGCCATTCTCAGGCACAAGCTGATGTCAGGTGAGTGGGAGAGCTCATGCACGTTTGTTGGACTGTGCTGAGACACACATATACACACACACACATGCCACCTCAGAGAGACAGCTGATTGGAGAGAAACCCACACACCCTCTCACCCCTTTCAACTCCAACACAGCTGATAACAGCACACAGAACATGTTGTATCCTCCTCTCATAGTGTTGTAAATTTAGTGGTTAATAAGCCATTTATCTCAATCATTTGTATTGCTCCATTCAGGGGGTTATATAATCTGCTGACAGGGGTTTCTATATGGCTCCACTCAGAACAAAGGCCCTCTGGATACTGTCAGTCAAACCATTCTACTGTTCTTTCACCCACAGATAATCTGCCGTGCCATTTTGTGTCTGCATTTGGAGCCGGCTTTGTTACCACAGTGATCGCTTCCCCAGTAGATGTAGTGAAAACCAGATACATGAACTCACCACCGGGCCAGTACAAGAGTGCAATAAACTGTGCCTGGACCATGTTGACTAAAGAGGGGCCAACAGCTTTCTACAAAGGGTGAGGTCTTCCCCTCTGATCCCAGAGTGCACACACTATGAGGCATATGTACTGTAGGTCATGAGATATCACATGTAGCTTTCATTTCAACGCACTGTTCTTTGTTTCTTTTAGATTTGTACCCTCGTTTCTGAGGTTGGGATCATGGAACGTTGTGATGTTTGTCTCATTCGAACAAATCAAGAGAGGCATGATGGTCACAAAGAAGAAGATGGAGACCTGAGGTTTTTGCTGAAAAACTTGAAGTACCACTGAAGAAACCAACTAAATACAAAATAATGTCTTAGTATTACTCTGTTTGTCCACTGGTGACGAAGAAGAAAATCCTTTGTTGAAAAAGGAATTTTGGACAATGTACGCTACTAGTCAAAAGTTTGGAAACACCTTCTCATTCAAGGGTTTGTATTAATTTTTTAGATTTTAGATTCTGTAAAGTGACAGCTTTGTACACTCTTGGTATTCTCTGAATCTGCTTCATGAAGTGGTCTCATGGAATGGTTCCTATTTAACATGAGCCTTGTCAAGAGGTCACTTGAAGAATGACTTCCCTTCTTAAAGTGTTTGAGACCATCAGTTGTGTTGTTCAGAGGTAGGGTTAGTACACAATGGATAGCCCTATTTGACTACTGTTGTAATCCATGTTATGGCAAAACCATATTCAGGGTTTCCACTCTTTTCCAGAGATTATTTTCCAGGACATTTCAAGGACTTTTTAAGTGATGATCAAGCTGGTATGACAGTCTAAATGTAGTTCCTAATTTAGTTCCTAAGTATAATATGTTCCTCTCAGTGGAAGTCTACATTGAAAGACGTGCAGTATATGGCTATCTATGAAATCATCTCTTACATGCTTATGGCAAATTAATTATAGAACAATGCAACCACAGATGAAAAGCACTTTATTAGTGCAACCAAGTAACAATGATGGGCAACTCTCATCTCAGCCTTCTCTTTTCTCAAAAAATATAAAATTAGCTGAGAAAAAACAAAAGAGCCAGCAAAGGAATCTGGAAGCTGCCTTATTGAAATTAATAAATATTGATAATCAGAAGATCAGTGAATTGATTGACCTAAATAGATCTGAATGACAAAAATGGCCACAAATGTTGAATAAAGATGTGTTTTTTTTTAACCTCGTCAGGTCAGACAATCTGTGATTTTCCAGGACATTTTACTTTTTCTCCCATTTTCCAAGTGTTTTCCAGTACTGGAAAACTGGTCAACTGTTTTCCAGGTTTTCCAGGACTTGTGAGAACCCTGCATATTATTTCATAGTTTTGATGTCTTCAGTATTAATCTACAATTTCTAAAATAATTAAAATAAATAAAAACCATTGCATGAGAAGGTGTATCCAAACTTTTGACTGTTAGTATATGTAAGACATGCAGCTTTATCTTTGTTTTTATAATTTTCAGAAAGAAGCCATCCCAAAATTGAATGGGAGTGAATGGTGCGGACATGGGAAAGTGTTAACCTCTTTGCACTTTAAGACATAACAACCTGCCACATGTTCAGGCAGTTTGAACAAGTGCACGTTTATGTGAGAGACAATACTGCTGCCCAGAATAACATGTGAAACAAACCCTAAATATATCTGACTTGTTTTACAGACTCTGTGCTTGATTATTAACCAACTACACCACAACACCACACACTTTTCAAAACATCAAATTGTGTGTTTATTCACTTTTGAGTAGAATGTGTTAATTATTAAATACCTTCCTCAAAGGCAAATCACAGCATAAAACAACAGTATAAAGGTATTATTTAGACATTCACACTGCAGGAACATGGAGGCAAACATCACCTATATTCCACAATACAGATGACAGCAGAGGAGACTTTAAGACACACATGTACTGGTATTATCTTTAGCAGGACAACTGTAAGAACACACAAGTCTTGTTTACAGTACAAAAAAGACAGCTGCAGAAACAGAGGTAAATCAACAATTTAATAACTGTTTTTTACAACAACTATTTGGCTGCTTTCTCAGAGAAAGTGCACTAACCCTTACAAAAGAGAGACCTGTTATCACTACAGCTTCCTGCAGCAGCTCTTACTTCCCTTCAACAAAGGTTAATCAAACAAGGGATTGGTCATTTTTTTGAGGTATAAGCTTTTAGTTTTGTGCTGTGTTCTGAAAACCTTTGACTATCACTGTGACAAGAGGAAAAAGGCAGGACCAAAGGATCAAAAAAACCAAACACTGGAGGTCTTTATTTCCTCCAATTTTTGAGGGAAATCACTGGTTTCAGTCTGCTTTCATGCTTCTGACCTCCGTCTACCTGATCAAATAACGCCAGGATCCATAGAGGCCATACAACACTTTGGGTGAATGTTAGTTTTTAGAGCTGACAGTCAATGTGAGGGATACATTGGGGTCCTGCAGATTTGTCTTGACTATGTTATGGAATTTTTCTCTGTACTGGTTGAAATGCATGATGCTCTCTGGTTCTTCTGCCACCCAGAATTTATCGAATTCATATGCCAGATAACCTGTAAGAGAAGAAACACACAAACAGACATTTCTTTAGAAAAAGAACCTATCCTTTTCGTTAAATTCAAGATGATAAAAAATGATATGAAACAGGACTGGATTTTTTTGTATTTACTTACAGTATAACTGATGAAAGTCTTTGAGCTCAGGTGTGCCCTGTGCTGTGTTGTAGAAATGGGGTTTCAAAGCACCACTCTTCATGAGGCTGTAGGCCATTTCAGTCAAGTTGATCCCAACGATGGCATAAGAATACCTATAACACAAGGAATAAATATAAACATGATGAGAATGCTAAAAGTGACATCTTACACAGAGAGATAGCCCAATATGCTAATTCTACTTTAGCATGCCTTGTATGTGGTTTCAAATTTCAAGAAAACTGAACTTAAGAAACAAACTTAGAGATTATAAAGGCAGTTTTGCTTTGTTAGAGTGTACATCTCTTACCCCAGTTTAGGATGATTTGCATGAGACAACACCTGCCGAGCCTCCTCTGTGTAGTTTTCACTGAAAAAACTGCAACAGACCAAAAGCACATCGGTTTAATCTTTTTAAAAGCACAATACTTTCTGGTCTGATTGGAGAATGAGATCATGTTTACTGGCTGCAGTGTTGTTTGTTTGTTTGCTGCCAAAAACAAGTAAATTTACAAGTTTAGCTGACTGGGTGTATTTCCTTGTCAGTTTGGGATTGCATTTTCAGGCTCCTATTGACACTCATCTGGGAGATGTGTTCATCTTGCTTAGTCAGCTTTCAGTATCTGTGCTGTCTCACTCATTTTATGTGTTTTGTCTTTTTTTTTTTTAGCATTACTGATTTTCAAACCACTAAAATTACACAACAGACAGCTTTTAAAAACAATACATTAAAAAAATCAACAAAATGATGCAATTGATAAAACGGTGACAAAAAGGTATTTCCATCATAGATTCAATGTTTAAGACGGATCATGGTTTCTGTCTGAACGCAAAGTGCTTCAATTGCTGGTGCTTCTAAAAAAAACGAGTTAATGAATATTTGATTTTTTATCATTGGACACTCACACAAGGTTGATTAGGCCCAGCATGCCCATTCCTCTGAAGTCAGTTTTTGGGTCATCTCCTTGGAACCCGATGTCTCCCCATTGCTTGGTGATCCTGGACTCCAGTTTGACATTTGGCATCAACAGATCCCACAGCTGAGAGCATAAACTGATTATGGTTATACATTTCAATAACTTGGTCAAGGTCAAATGATTCAAACTGTGACTTTGTGTCATAATCTTGAAGTCATGCATTACTTTCTCTGTTATCTTGTGCCATCTACTTCGGTTTCATTTCTTTAATCCCACAAAACTTGGAACATTGGGTGCTCCTTGTAGTCCCAATGACTTTCAATGTCAATCAAGTGTTTTAGAAGCCCACAAACAATGATCGAGACTCACTTTTTTTTTTAGTCTCGCTTTTAACTGAGTTTCATTCTTATAACAGTTTTATCTATTCATTTATTTATTTATTTATTTATTTATTTATTATCTAGTTCAAATTTTAGTCACTTTTATTCTATTTTATTTATTTATGTACTTATTATTATATATATTATATATTATTATACTTATTTATTTATTTTAAGTATAGCATCTTATTTTCTTTTAATGGTTTAATATTTAAGTGTTTTATTATCTTAGAAAAGTATTTTATTTTGGTGATTTTAATTTCCTGTGTTGAGTTTTAACATCTTATTTTACCTCCAGTGTTTCCTCATTAAGATATCATGGGATCTTTTCCTCAGTTCGTTCAGCAACTTCTTTTTTATTTTATTTTTATTGTTTTTATTACTATTGTTGCATATATTGTGTTCTTAATCTTAGAGTGGGTTTGGGGTGGGGGCTTGGGGGATCTTTTTCTTAATTTATTCAATTTTAGGTTATTTTTATATACAGCACTTTGTGTTACAATGTCATGAAAAGCGCTTTATAAATAAAGTCTCATTGATTGATTGATTGATTGATTGATTGATTGATTGATTGATTGATTGATTGATTGATTGATTGATACTCATGCTTTGGAAATAAAAGTGTATGTTTTTAGAGCTATAACCATTCGACATAGAAAAAAAGCGGCAAGTGCATGGATTAAGCCAGAACACATACCTTCAACAGCATGGCCTCATGCTTTTGGTCCTCAGAGTCAAAAACCTCCTTTCTAACGTCTTCCACACAAACAAAAAGGCTGCTGTAGCCTGTAATCTGTAACAGACAGATGTGGAGGTTTTCCCTGAACCTGGAAAAGAAGTGGGAATAAACTAATAATTAATACATTTAAACATGATACACACTCATATATGACTGTAGGTCAGACAAGAAGTAATCTTACAGCGGGTCCTTCTGGGGTTTGACATTCTTCTCTTTCATTATTTGATCCACACTGTGTTCCAAGTCATTCTTGCCTGTTTCCAACGCTACTCTCAAAACCTGAGAAAGATTGAAAGAGACAGAAGAAACCACAGTAAGACATGATGCAGAAAGATACTATACAATCTAAACTGTATACGAGGGTGAAAAAACTTTCAATATCTGCCTCAGACATAATGAAATAAGATGACTGAGCACTTCTGTCTCTCAGCTGAATGAACAACAACTTATCAAGCTGTAATCTCAATTGACAAGTAAATTTGATTCATCTGAGCTTGGCAAGTGAACTGAAAGATAAGAGCTGATAAAGCAGAGCGGATTTGTCCTTAATGGAGTTCACACATCTGACAGTCAATGAGCTGGTCTGCAGTAAAGCAAGGGGCGTTTTCCTTACACTTCTCTGTGGACCTACAGTACATGGTTTCAGATTTAACTTCAGTTAATACTGTGACATTGTTGTCTTGATATAATAAGAGGAATATCAAAACCTCAATCCTGGCTTCAGATTTTTCTTTAACAAATTAGCCATATATCCTTTCCTTTAAACTCTTCTTAAAGACAAGGATACAACTATTTGTGGGTTTTAAAATATGCTTATATATGTGTGTGTGAGTGACTGCACTGTGTAGCATAAAAATGTGTTCTTGCATTTCATCTCTCTTTTTTAATGATGCAACTATAGTTCTGCACCTGTGGTACGTTTGTAGTGCATTCTCTTACCTTGTTCTTTGATGACCGCAGAGAATATTCTGTAACAGGACATGAGAGGAAGGTTAATATAATGGGATAAAATGTATTCCAAAAAGTGAAACAAGACCAGAACTGGGATGATTTAACACACCTGCTTTTGCAGTTCTTGCTGCCCCAGGTTTGTATCCAGAGCATATCCTCTGCAGCTCACAAGTGCCTGTTGCCTGTCTGATAAACCATTTCAGCCAGTACCTCAGGAAGGATGTGTAGACATACTGCCAGATACTCCCCAGCATGTTCTAAATCATGGGCAGAGGGAAGACACAGATACCTGAAGAACTCAACATAAGAATCGGATAAGCAGTCCATTACAGTTTGTTCTGCTTGTCTAATGTTAAGACTGATTCCTGAAACAGGTGTCTGACTAAGCTGGACATTGATGATGCGTGGTCCTGCAACAGGGATGGTTAACACCCTTCTGATAATAATCCGATGGAGTGAGACATGTTCTGGCAAGCATGATCATCACTGAAAGACATGATATGTATGAATGTCAGCATGTGATGAAAGCCAAAGAATAGCTGGATAGTGATGCAAGTTGTCTGTTATAAATATACTGACAAAGTATACCAACTTAATAAATACCACTTCCACATGTTAAACAATAAAATAAAAGTCCTGCTAATTTATTGTTTTATTTCTGGCATCAAAATCTAAAACTAAAACCCTAACCCCTAAAAAGGATAGTACACTTTCTTACTAAAACGTGAACATTTTCAATACAATATTCAGGGGCGTCATAGTGGGGGGAAAAGTGGGACTGACTACCTAGGGCCCAAGTGGGGAGCGGGCCCTTATTGGGCCTGAAATAAAATGTGTTTTCTACTATGCTTTTCTTTTCTTTTCTTTTGTTATAACTGCAATAAGATACCTAAACTTGTCTGAATAAATAAGCATACATACAGAATTCCTTTCTGTAATAAAGGGGAGCCTGGGCTCCGTGAGATGTGCATCTCATGGGGAATTGTCATATTTTCATAGCATCAAGTGTGGCTGATGTGATTGAAAGTAAACTGTAGGTTTTTAGAGTTTAATTTTACTTCACGAGGTTAGATTATACCAAATAATGACCCCTTGTTGTTATTCAACAAGTCACTTGGCTTCAAATAATCTTGTTTAAAGATGTGGACAGTCTGAAGGTCAATATTGTGCAGTTACATTTGGAGAAATTGTAAAATAAATAATACTGATATGTAGCTTAGATTTGAGTCAGTTCACCAGGATAGTTTTATGCATATATTTTTATTTAATGGAAATAAACCAGTACAGGGTTCCCACTCTTTTCCAGAGATCATTTTCCAGGACATTTCAAGGACATTTTCAGTGATGATCAAGCTGGTATGACAGTCTAAATTTAGTTCCTAATTTAGTTCCTAAATAATCTAATATGTTCCTCTCAGTGGAAGTCTTCATTGAAAGTCTATGGCTATCCATGAAATCATCTCTTACATGCTTAAAAATGATAGCAAATTGATTAAAGAATAATGCAACCACAGATGTACAGCAACAATGATGGCACACTCTCATCTCAGCTTTCTCTTTTCTCAAAAAATATAAAATAAGCTAAGTAAAAAACACAAGAGCCTGCAAAGGAATCTGGAAGCTGCCTTACTAAAATAAATAAATACATAATAATCAGAGGATCAGTGCATAAATTGACCTAAATAGAACTAAATGACAAAAATGGCCACAAATGTTGAATGGGGATGTGTTTTTTTTATCATTGTCAGGTCGCACGCAGTCATGTTGGAATAATTTTCCAGGACAATCTGTGATTTTCCAGGACATTTTACTTTATCTCCCATTTTCCAGGCGTTTTCCAGTACTGGAAAACTGGTCAACTATTTTCCAGGTTTTCCGGGACACGTGGGAACCCTGCAGTATTATAGCAGCAATGTTATATTTTGTAGGGTTGGCTGTGGTGATGGGGCACACTGAGAGATCTTTTCAGGGGGCCCTGAATTCCTGGCGACGCCCCTGACAATATTTATACCAGAGTATGTTACTGTGTGGTATTAGTACTTTTACTAAGTACAGATTTGTCTAAAATTCATATTGACTCTGTTGAGATGCCTCTGGTATCAGCTACTAGATTCCTTGGAGTTTTTGATGATGAGAATCTGAGTTGGAAAGAACAAATCGATTGGGTTAGCAGAAAAACGAACAAATTTCTAGGTATTATAAGAAGGATTAGTCATCTTGTTACCACAAACTGTCTCCTTACTCTTTATTACAGCCTATTTCTTATCCATATCTTTCATATTGTAATATAGTTTGGGGTGGTACTTTACCTACGACTCTCCATAAAATTTTGCTCCTTCAGAAACGTTTTTTTTAGAATGGCAACTCGATCGAAGCCATACGTCTCATCTGCTCCTTTGTTTCAGAAACTCCAGCTTCTTAATATTTATAACATCAATATCTCTCAGATATGTGTTTTTTTGTATAAAATACAACGTGAAGGGATATCCCTGACCACTTCAAGTCTTACTTCAAATTAAATTCACAGGTCCACTCTTATTCAACTCATCAAACTTTATTTCTTCATCCTCCTAAATGTTTTACTTGTAGAAGTCAATTCTCAATACGTTTCAGGGACAGCAAATTCTGGAATATTTATTCCCATGTAGCGAAAAACTTTATCTTTAAAATGTTATAAACGATGCTTGAAAAAACTTTTAACCACTGTAACTTTATTATAAGCATCATGCTCAACCACATATTCATAGAGTATGTGTCCATACACATCATATTCAGATTTTGTACTTTTGAATTCTGTTGATGTAATAACTGTAATTATATTAATTGTTAATTTTGTATATTATTATGTTATTTTATTCTTAGTATCAATTATTGTCTTTATATGTGTCAATTTAGTATTTTTTAATTCATTTTTGATATTAGAACACTATTTGGGTGGGGGCTTCAAATAAGCTCTCTGAGTTTTCTCCCTCATCCTGCACATTATATTATTTATCTTTGCTATTTTTTGTATGTATTTTCTTTTAATTATGCAAATAAATAAACATAAACATAAAGATACTTTATAAGCATTAAAGAATCGAAACACTTCCGGCTCGTCTGCCAAATGAAGCTTTCCACGTTGTCAGTAAAATGAGGATGACTGAGACACTGGAGTCAAGCCTCTCTGTGTAATAATAACAATGGCCACTATTTAGAGCAATTTCGGCAATATTCCGTGTTTTAAAAAAGATTATTTCCCAAATGTAAAGGGAAATCAGCAACATCCTGCAGGAATAACTGACCCGGGTTTAAAGGGAATCATGTTAGTGTACACGGACAGCAAACATGATCATGTGATTGATCCTTTATCAGATAAAACAAAAGCACTGTAGGAGCTAGCATAATGCTATCATCATACAATTGTGACCACTGAGTTCAACAAGGCAAATATTCACTGAGTTTGGAGGCGCTTTAACCCAAGATCTGACCTCTTCTTGTGAACGTTATGAAACCACTTGTTATAAAGGTTTGTTTTTAATAAACGCACTGGGCTAATTAGCTTTAAAACTCACACATAACATGTAACCGGTTAACAGGTTGTCAATGTATTTACCAAAGTGTTAGCTTACAAGCTATGTCACCCGAGTTTGGGTTGTGTCGACTGCTCATATGTGCCCATTATATATATAAGGATGAAGACAATAAAGTTAACCTTACCTTCTTGTAGCACGTAGGCCAATACTGTTGTTTGAAAAAGAAACACCTGAACTTCTCTTCAACATGCGAGCTAACCACCACCGTGTGTTAGTTAGCAACGCCTCTCTTGACAACAGTCTGGCTCCGAGGCGTTCAGGGTCCCACCAGACACACCGAAGTTTCAGTTCTTGTAACGAGAGGGATCCGGTATTGAGGATTATGGTGTCGTGCGAATTCACAGTATCATATAGCTCAAGTAAACATTTTTAACTAGTTAATTCCTATTTTTTTTCTTTCTGAAACGCCATAACTGTCGGAAGCTTGGGTTTATTTTTAGTGTTAAAGCTGATTCACAAGACGTTCTTGAACGTCACATAAGCAATCCCTTCCACGCTACTACAGCGCCGTCTACCGTCTAAATTGCGTGTGTATTGCAAAAACTGGGCCGCAAGGCTCTAGAGAAATGCAAAAATTGTGTATGTAAGGCATTGCCTAGATCAGGGGCGTCAAACTCATTTCAGTTCAGGGACCACATACAGCCCAAGTTGATCTGAAGTGGGCCGGACCAGTAAAATTAAACACAATAACCTATAAATAACGACAACTCTAAATTTTTTCCTTTGATTTAGTGCAAAAAAGTACAAGTACATTCTGAAAATGTTCACATTTAATGAACTATCTTTCTACAAAAACAACTGTTTTATTTTCGCCATAATGAGTCTCATAATGTGCCGAATATTTTACTCTTTAAGCTCTGAAACCTGCTGCGAACACACCAAACACACAGGTTACCCATTCACCTGACACAGAGGGTAATGTTTACATCAAAAGAAAAAGAGATCATAATAATGAACAAGGTAAAGTTGACTATTTTGGACCCCTCAACTCCAGCATGAACAGTTTTGCTTGCTGGATAGTGTTGTATGCAGGGGTGTAGTGCTAGTGTTAGTAGTTAGTGGATCACCTTATAGTGCTCTAAAAAGTCTTTACGAATCTCTACCGGATTATGCAAACAGCAAGTCATCTATTTTCTCACTTTGAGAAAAAAAGGTGCCGGAAAAAAGCGGCGTTCAGGTGCGCTCCGTCAGCACTATGATTTTATACAACCCCCCGAGGACAAATTTGAAATAGTCGTTACTTTTATTGAAAAGTTGCAGTTGATGTCTTCTCTGTAATTTTTTCACTTTGCAAAGTCGTTCCGTGGGCCAGATTGGGACCTCTGGCAGGCCGGTTTTGGCCAGTGGGCCGCATGTTTGACACCCCTGCCCTAGATGAAAGATTTAGTAAAGGAGATTATTTATTCAAGGATCCACCATCTTCAACAGACAGTAACCCAAGTTTGAAGATGGATATCACACTGAGTATTCAAATGACACTGATGTCAACCACAGCAAATGCCTTTGCCAATCTCACCACAAGATGATGCCAGATCCAAAACATGACTGTATGTGTTTCTTTGAATCTATATTCAAGCCTATCTTTTTTTTTTTTTTTTTTTTTTTTTTACATATTTTGAAATCTATTTATTTATTTTTCCTTAAGCCATCATTATTCTAAAAATGCAATTAATGCAGAGTTTAAACTTTCCTTACCCTCCAAGTTTCTACAATAGTGTCAAAGACCATGCATCTTTATCATTAAGTTGTTTCGTTACATTATTTTTTCTGAATTGGTCGTTTTTTCCCTGAAGTAAATGTCTGGCATATAAACGATGCGTACAGCCACCCCGAGTAACTCGCCAATTCTGCACTCAAGTGTAATTAAGTCTAGTCTGCTTCCTCACCTAATCAGTCCCTCTGGGCTTTTAGAGGCAGGAGGTCTATTCCTTACAATTACTGCATTCCAGGAGGAGCTCCTGCCTTAGACCTGGGCTATGTTTGATAACTGAATCCCCCAAGGAACCACACAGATCATAAAAACAGTTCATGAGATCAGCCTAGGCCAAGGTAAGAGAGTCTGTGATAATGAAGCTGACTCAGTTCTGATAGCACCGTGATCGCGTAGATAAATTGAGACTTTCGAATGTTGAACTGTTGTCTTATCCACCCAGAAGGTGCCCATGAGTGATGAGGGCTGACATTATAGACCAGATGACCAAACAAACACAATATTTAGAGAAATCCATGTGCATATTTCCAACCAAATAAATAAGATCTCAAAATGAATGTCAAAATTTCCATTTTTCTCTCTGTGCCAAAAACATCCCACATGAGATTAGTCTCATCCTCATCCTGAGTCCCAGAAAGCAGCTCCCACAATCTGTTTTCTGATCTGTGCCATTACTGTGTTTACAGGGAAACACTTGTATAAGTATCAAATGAAATACATTTAACACAACTGTTTAAGAGAAAACACTGATCTTCTGTGGCTCTGAGGTAAAGACAAGAAAATCCCCTTTGATAATACCTTTTTTTAGTATGTCAATTTTTCTGTTGTTTTATTGACTGTCCAACAAGGAATTTTCACAGTAAATTAAACAAGAATCCCTTTTTTGCTCTGCTCAGCCCTTGTGCTCATTCAGGCCTGTTCAGTGATTAATCCATGGTAGAGAGTACTGATCATGAGGTCATTGAGATGTCTTTCTAATTTTGTTTCGTGATCAAATGAAACAGTGTATTGAATCATGCTGGGATTTTGTGCTGCGTACTCTTACTCACACGATGACCCTCAGATTTATCACATGACCTCTTGGGGATCTGACATGTCAGGGCATGCCACTGTTCTGTGACCTATGACAAAAAGTAAACACAGTGAGAAAATATTCTGTTTAGCATAGGCATAATGCATATAGATCTACCTTTAACTGTATTCTAAAGAGGTCAATGATTTGTCTCTAAAATCGTTATTCTCACAGTAACTATTGACTCATAGTGTAAAGACAATGTAGCTGGTTGAAAAGTCAATATGAATAAATGCTGTGTTTGAGAGACAGAGACAACTGTACATTTTGAAAAAAATTAAATTAATGTGTAAGCAATTTTATACTGTTCCGTTGGTACAGTACAGTAGAAAATAAATTTAAGCTCCTCTTTGGTACAGTTGCTGTTGCTCCTTTGGTAACTCCTGTGGACAAAGCAGTGCCTCTTATCTCTTTGCTGATCTTGCCCTATACATATGTAAACAGCATTGTCTGCTAATAAATCTCATCCTGTTTTTTTAATTGTCCAAAGTATCACTTGCAGTCAATCTGTGCCGAGGGTAATATGAAAAACGGCTGTTTAGGCAGAGTACCTATCACAACATCTGACAACTACTCAGTTGCATTTTTACAGACAATGGATAGAACTGTATAGACTATCAATCTTGCTGCTGAAGGTCTTTTATGCTTTTATAGCTCATATCGAGAAATTAATTACCGGCTCAAAACACCTCACTGGAGCTTTAAGGTACATGTCACTAACTTAAGACTGATTTGTTTATAATCAATAAATGAAGATGTATATTTCATCATCTTGTCTGTACTAAAACACAGTTTTAGTACAAACACTAGTAGTTTACTTTATCAATGCAGCCTTTTTGTCCACATAAACCCAGGCTTTTGTCTAAAAGGTTGAACAATTGTTCAATGGGAGCAGCATCTTTGAGAGAGCAGAACTCTTCGAGTCGTACCCACTATTAAAGACCTGATTGTTAAGGTCATTTTCACATCACACCCCCCTTAGAGGGAAATTACTCTCTACTCATAAAGCAGTTTATAATGTGGAAGACCTGATACCACTCTGAAATACAGCCTTATTAATTTATATTCCAACAACCCAAGACTTTCCTCTTAAAAAAATATCACTGCAATGTAATCAGCTATCTTCTCAGATTATACATGCTTTCTTTCAGGAGACACATAGTAATACTAGGATCATAAAGTCATGAATTTAAAGAGCAGGTGTCGCTCCTGCGGCTGATGCTGCCTCCATCCTCCTCCTCTCCTCCATCCATCCATCCATCCATTCATCCATTCACCTGGTTTACTCTGCTGCTGCACCACGCTGCCTGAATGCTGGTCCCGCTTAGACTGGGATAACACACACGCGCGCACACACACTAACATGAGAGGTCCATTTTACAAAAGGTCCACTTTTTTCTCTTGGCATGAGTCAACGCTAGTAAAGACCTCAGGGGCTGCATCCTTCGGTCGGACAGCGGTGACTCATTGCGCACGATCACTCAGGCAGTCAGTCAGTTAGTCAGGTCGCTTTTCCGTGGAGGATCGATACCAATAAAAATACCCTGATTCTGGTGGAAGGCGTGGCTTTTGTGTCACCGACACACCGCTGATTTTCCATATCCAGTTCCAGGGTTTTGCCTCATCTCGCTGACACGGACGCGCAAACGGCACCCCAAGGTGCGGGACAAAAAGCGTCTCTGAAGGTAAGCCTTTCCCCATTTTTTCACCAGACTCTATTTCTCTTTGTTTCACATCATTAATTTTTCCGCAAGGTCAAATGGAACCAGCACATATCAGTGGCCTTTAAGGTGTTGGGGTGGGACGAGACTGCAAATCCAGAACATGCCATATAGATCTGATTGGCCCGGATAGGTCGTGTGCAGCACTTTAATGTATGCATTGTTTGCCGATGTGCATGAATCCACATCCTGCATACAATGTGAGTGTTGTTTCTAAACTGCTGTAGGCAAAAAGCCCAGACGCAAGGGTGTTTTAATCAGTGAATGTGTAATTAGAGTCAGGATATGTTTGCCATAAATATTTGCGCTTTGATAACAGATACGCAGATGCTCAGTGGGAGAATACACAAACAGGCTACACCTGTCTGTGACCCACAACAGAAGCCTACTGTTTTGTTTTATTCAAGTCACACCTCAAAATCATACTCTGATGATATTTTAAGTGCAATTAGAGAGAGGTTAGTCCTCATTCTTGAGCAAATTAAGCAAATATGAGCTGATCAGTAAATCTGGCATGTTCCTCCCTCCCAAAGAGGAGCACTGTGCAGACTTTGGATGATGCTTCTTGTTGTGACAAAAAGGTTACAACCCAAAGGATACCTCTAGTTTTAACCTCAGTTCAATTTAAATGAGCTTCACAATATGCAGAGTGGTTTGCCATCAGTAATAAATGTGAATAAAAAGGCTAATTCGCCTCCTGTGGATCACCCTCGTATCATTTTGTGGTTGTTCTTCCCCTTTATGATGTAGTCTTTAAGCTGTTTTCTTGTACCATTGAAGTTTTGATCACAGTGCAGTTAATTTGTCTGAAATATCTAAAGGATCTGATATTTCAGACGTCTGCTGAGTGTTGCACATTAGTTGCAGAATTGGCCCAGATGCTTGCACACTTTAGGAGACAGACAGATCTCATCAGGCTGAGGCTGAGACTGAGGATGAACAGATCTTGAAATTGTAGGTCAGTGGGTAGGCTCTAAACTGGATTAATAACAGGACAAGAGAGCATCTGTACACACATAGTAGCACACACACTGATGTGTTTTATTCACAGTGCTGAGAGAGAATATTAGAGAATATTATCTCTGGGTAATTCATCATTGTGTCAGGTAATGTCAGATGCATTGATCTAAACAGCACAATCAAGTAAGGATGCTTAATATGTATTTTTTTAACCTACTTTTGTAATACTTTGTCTCCTTAAGGCAGATACCAACACCATAACTAATTTAATCCCACAACGGGTGCCCTCTGAACCATAAAGGAACATGTATTGCAAATTCTAGTCATGTTGTCCTCCTCAGAAACTGGCAAAAAATGTTCACACACAAGATTGGATGTTGTTACAGTGCACCCTCTTTCAACCTGTATACTTTCTGTAAAGTAACAAATACAGTAAGTAATGATTCAATATCACTGATATTACAGCAACGTCACCAGGGTTAGCCCTCTCTGCAAGCAACAATGGAGACTAGTTATAAGATTCTCCCTTTGCTGAAAACACTGATCATTCTCGGTATTAATTAAAACTAATAAGATTTGAATGAGGACTAGGTTGCATGTTATCTCGAGAAACCAGACAGCACTATTTTTTTTCTGCTCAAAGCTGCTCAGAATGCGATACTTTAAATGTATCTGTAAGCACTTTCATCTTTCATACGTCTAAGTCTTATAGCGGTACTTTGCTCACTGTATTGTATTGTAAACTGCTTTGTTTTAGTGTGATGTAGCGTTTTTGCATTCCCTTTTCAGATGATCCTCTGTTATTCCTATTTAGTTTTCATTTTTTGTTCAGCTGGATCAAGGAGTCAGAATTTGATACTACTACACTTAACTCCTTTAAAGCTTCTGTGAAGAGTTCTTAGAAACAGAAACAGACAGGAATCAATAATGACTCTTTGATGACTCTTTATGACCTAAAAGACATGAAGAGTGATTACTTCTTTGTAGTTGTTGTAGGTTGTATCAAACCAAGTGAATAACTGCACACTTTTTACGATCCAAGGCAAAGATTCTCAATGAGAGAACATTTAACAGATAAAAGAGAGCAGGATGAGATTAAATTATGTCTCAAGAAAAGAAGCTTATTACACATGTAGGATAAAATCAGCAAAGACCACCTTTCCACAGGGGGCATCAAAATCAACAGAAACAGAGAGTTCCTCATGGAAGCTTTAATGGAGGTGTTAAAAAATTTCCAGTTAAGAAATAACCAGCTTCCAGAATTATCCAAATCCTTCAATGTGTGTACGTTTGTGTGTTTCTGTGGCCAAAAGAGCATCACTCACAGTCAGGTAAACATTTACAGTAACTGACTCATAATCATCATCACAGTACAAAGACCAGCTTTGCTGAAGAGGCATACTCTCACACACTGGGATTTGTACTCAGAGTATTGTTATCATGATTGTTGTTATAATTGACTGAGTCATGCAGTTTTGAATCACATTCATCCTGATTAAACGCAGGGCTAAATTAGACTAACTCAGGTCATTGATTGTCTAAGTGCTTTGCTTTTATTCAAAAATTGATTGTATTTAAATGAATGTTAATGGATGGTCAAAGACAAAGAAGAAGCAATTTACATAATGCTCATCCAGACGAGGACTATCATTCGACTCTGGTCAGGTTGGATTGAGCTTTGAAAAAGTAAAGTTAAAAAAAATCTTTAAACAAACTAAGTCTGTTTGTTTCCCTCTTTTAGGAAACTGCACAAAGGTGGGACTGATATTGTGCATCTTTTTCCATCTCTGGATTACAAGAATATTTACAGACTGAACCAGTGAATCCAGCATGGGAACTAACCCAAAAAGGACAGTGACAGTCCAGATGGTGCCTCAGCTGGCTGTGGTGGACACACTGGGCAATAAGGAGCCAAATGCCAACTGGACCAAAGAGCCCAACCTGAAACTGTCTCAGGTTTGTCCAAAATCCACCATCACATCTCCTGACCACACACAGGATAATTCCCCTCTCACTGCTTCTCCGACTAAATCCTTAAAACATCCTCTTCGGGGGTTGAACCAGTTTGCAGCACTGTGTCAGACAAAGCAGCAACAAATAATGGAAACCAGACAAAATCAGAGACAGTGAAAGGTGGAGGCAACCAAACACCTGACCTGTCTCTAGGTGTTGGCGATACAGGAGGCGACCAGAGGGATTCTAACGCCAATATGAAAATGTTAAGCCCAGCTGATGAGGAGGATATCTGTAAGGCTGCTGTGTCGTCTGCTCTTTCAGCGCCAAAGGTCGACATGCGGACCAATGACTGCAGAATTAAAGAGCCAAGTGCAGCAGAGGAGGGATGTGTACAAATGACATCCTTGGCTAAAGTTACAGCAAAAGAGGACAGTACAAAATGTGTTTCTCCAAGTAATAAAAACCTCAATAATGTCTGTGAGTTAAGGCATAATGCAGAAGCACCACAACTGGATCTAAATGGTAGTGTTCCTGCTCCCATAATCAAGGACTCTGCTGTTCCACAGAAACCTAAGGAGCCAGATCATATACATATCTGCTCAAAAAGCTCAGTCAGTCCTCAGCAGACATCTAAACCTGAGCAAAACTTGCAAACATCTGCGGGGCCACTTAGTTCCAATAAATCTGCAGCGAAGAACAACGATACAGAAGTGGGATTTACAAATAAGAATTCATCTTCAACACACCCAGAGAAGGATTTAACCCCAGTAAAGAAACCACAAGTCTCCTCAGATAAACATCAACCGGCTTCTCCACAAACAGCCTCCCCCGCCCAGCCCCAAGCTATCAAAAACATGGCGGCACAGGGGCAGGTGGCCAAGGATGCTAGCCAGACTGACACAGCTGTCTGTGAAGGGCAGCAGCAACAACCGTGCAAGAAGTACAGAGAGGTCTCCACCATGACCTCATCCCTGTCTTCCACCCCGGTTAAACTGCGTCAAGATATGGAGGTTCAAGCTGTGGCAAACACGTGCAGCAAGAGTGTGGCCACAAGTCCGAGCTTGCTGCCCTTCGCTGCGACTCACAGGCAGTGCAGTGGAGCAAGGGAAGAACCACAGAGCCTGACAGCAGTTTATAATGCAGACGGAAATGTGGGACTACATCAGATGAACATAAGTAGTCTACTAGCAACTGCTGATCCTAGGTCAGAGAGGCTGACTGTTGAAGCAGAGATGTGCCCCAACCAGAATGCAAGTGTGGTTTTTAACTCAGAAGCTTTGTCTGACAAGAGGCTGGGAGCAAAGCCTAAAGACCCAGGGTCGACTCTCTGCAACACCCAGCCCGTTTATCAAATCAACATCGAACACAAGGAGCAAGGACAGACAGGTAACTCCCAGAATAAAGGGTCTGCCGTGAAAACAGGCAGTGCTGAAGCTTCCTCTCTCAAAGCAGGGAGTCCCCCTGAGACAGCCAGCGCTATCAAGTCTGGATCTGCTGACAGCAACAATGCTGTGCTGTCTCAGGCTGCTGTTTCAACCAAGCCCAACCAGGCCCTGCCAACAACAACAGCAACAACAAACGCAACATCAAAGTCAGCACCGGCTAAAAATAAAGCTGGGAGCCCTGAAGAAAAGAATAAAGATGGTGGTAAAGCCCATAAGTCAAAAAAGAAGGTAGAACCAGAGAGAGAGGAAGACGAGGATGACCAGTCAGCGAAGGACAAAGCAAAGAGCGTCCATGATGTTGTCTGGGATGAACAAGGGATGACATGGGAGGTCTACGGGGCTTCCTGTGACCCGGAGTCCCTTGGTTTTGCCATTCAGAGCCACCTGCAGTGCAAAATCAAGGAACAAGAGAGGAAACTTGTAATCCGGACCTCCATCAGAAAATCGGTGTCTGGGGTCGACTCGCCGCAGAAAGGCCGTAAGAACAAAAGGAGGCAGCAGAACATTTTCAGGTCAATGCTGCGAAATGTCAGACGGCCCAACTGCTGCGTGCGTCCCCCTCCCTCCTCCGAGTAGCTGGGGTGCAGATAAACTATGTCAGAATTCTCCCCTTTTTTCCTTGAGGTCAAAATGTTTGTCTCCCCCCTCCCCCGTCATGGGTGCAATGCCAGGTTAACAGGGCGGCGTTCCCTGTAAGTGAGTATACTGGAGTGTTGTAGCATAAAGAGTTAAATTATGTGTGATGTTTGTGATCAAAGAAGGTAGAAAATAGACATATAAAATGAACAACTTATTTTCTAGAGATAGATATTATAAAAAGAAAGAGAAAAGAGTTTTTAAATATTAAAGGCAATAACAGTAAAACGCATGTATATTAGTACAAAGGCAGGCCTTTAAAACAAAGCCCAAACCTTTGCAGTTAAAGACACCAATTATGGGTCGACGTATTATTTACTTTCAGAATATTTGTGCAAATATATTAAGCCAACATCTCATTTGGTGCATTTGGTATATGTTTTTGAGGTGTTTTGGGGAATATATTTATAAGATTGCTGTTTTTTGGTTTTAATGCACCTTTAGTGAGTAATTCTGTTGTGCAAAAAAGGGACTGTATGCATACAAGCGCTGTTAAAATTCTGTTCTACTTTGGTTTCTATTAAAACAAAGAAAAATCTAAGTCAAGCTTTACAAATTCTTCATTTCTGATCCTTTGAAACGGCTGGGTGTAACATCTACATTCTGATTATTAATGCACTTGGTGAGATGGTGTATGTTTGTGTTTCGGTGCACATGTCAGGGAATGGGAGAACAGCAGGAGACATCAGCTCAGTTCACAGGATATGTCAGACAGAGACAGGCTGCAGCTTAGAGTAAAGGTGCAGTCGGTTGTGGTATGCAGTGGATACATTTGTGTAAAGCTTTATAGGATGGTTTCTGAGGTTTGTGAAGGTTGTTCTGGGTCAAAGGTGAGTCAGTTCTCAACTATTTCCATTTGAATGATATTGAGATAAAACCCTCAGGTCGACACGTGGGCAAAGGCAGAACATATTAATAAATAAGGCAATGCTTTTTAAAAAGTCTAGTTTGGATAGATTAGTTTTGTGTGTTGGGGAAATTTTGGATGACAGAATCGTCAGCCAGAGTTTTAAAAATATCAGCATATCTGTGAAATCTTTTGTTGTTCAGTGAAGTCCAGGGGAGAAATGATCCTTAAGATACTTCAAACTGCATGTGCACATTTGGTCAACTAAATGATTAAACCATGTCACCTTGGCTAGTTGAAACCAGAATAACCAGTTGGTTAAACAAGATAATATTATTATATCATATTAGGTAGAGATAGAGTGATTAATCGGTTTGCCAAATAATCAGGCCAATTAGTGGCATTATGAAATATTTGGCATTGGCCAATATCTGCACTCAGAAGGCAGATTAAAAATAAACATTAAAGTCTGCAGGCAGCCTCATCTGTGTGGCAAGCAATGTTAGCGCTCTACCTTATGTCCATTTTGTTATTCTGCATTCTACTATAAACTTCCTCAGTAACCATCATCTGTTCTAAATGGTAATGTTTTTCCCATAATGACAACATACCAAATCTAAAACAGTTACTGGCTAGTGTCTAATATAAATTATGTTGTGCTTTATTGAACAATGCAGTTTAATGTGCAGCATAGTACGGGCAGATTTAGTTCTGTCACAGTAATTGTATTTTTAACACTGAGACCTGAGTGCTAAAGGACTCTGGAGCAGAAAAAATCATTAGCAGGACTAATAGTAGGTCATTTAAAAAATGCCTCATCCACTTAATGTGGCTCTTTAATCCAATTTAAGAATACCATGGCGTCCTAAATTATTGAGAAGACATGGTTATTCTGGATCTTAAAAGTAGCATTTGAATGTAACTCAGTTACAGGGTCACAAACTTACAGTTGTTGGATCAGTAGGACTGCATGGAAGAATTACTGTATAAAGCTTTTTTCATGCTTTTAACAGGATTTAGGAGTATGACCTAGAATGAGAATAGTGGTATAGACAATGGATGGATAGATCCAACAACCAGAAGATTAAGATTTTTTTTTTTCATGCAATAATTTGGTCGCTCCAGAAATTCTTTAGATATAATTGATTGCTCATTAGAAAGAAAATAATGTTTGGTGTGGCGCATGTGGCTTTACACAATGTATCAACAAATGGAAAATGTTCAATCAGCAGGTCAATTAACAGTGAGCATGATTGCTGATCGTAACCCTAAATTCAATATGTAAATCAATGTACTGTCAGTGACAGAGCATTTGCCCATTAATGTAGGTACACTTTTATGCTAAATGTCAAGAGTTATTTGACCTCATACTGTTCCATCTCTAGCCCTTAAAGATCAGTGTGATTAGAAACATTGGAAAAGCTCCTCAATAATATAACATTGTTTTCCAAAAGACTTTCATTTACTTAAAATGCAGAAGAACATTTCTAGAGCACCATTCTTCCATGGTGAACACTTCCCTTCAGAGTAAATTTACCATCCTGACGGGTGTAACACTGATTTCAGGCGACTACTGTTATTGTCTTAACAAGCGTGTCACTTCCTGTAAGCGTCAGGAAGTGATAGCCTCTGTAGAAGTCCTCTATAAATTTAGTCACTGTGTTAGAAAATGTCACAACCTGTAGAGAGAAAGACAGACTGAGGGGCCTAATCCTAATGCCTTGTTTAGATCCTCTCGAATCAGACACAGTTCTCCTCCATCCTCACTCTGACGTGTGTAAAAGCTGTGAAAGTTTCTGCAAGAAGCAGGGACCTCCATGACCTCTTTACAAACATAATCTCTTCTTCAAGCCCTCTCTTACTCCACGGAGCTGATGGAAAGGTGTCAGCCTGACATTGCTAATCCGTCGAGACATATTAAATACCAAATTCAGCCCCAGGTAGATTCAAATCCCTCTCCAGCTGAGGTCATCATCTCCTTTACACATCAACTCTGTCCATTCCTGTCGGCCCGGTCACCAGCCTTGATTCTGATTCTTTCACCCTTGCTTTAATTAGCTGTGTTTCAATTTTTAATAACCCACCCTACCCACTGTCCCGCTATGCCTGGTTCATATTTGGAAGTGCAGATTGGATTCAGCCACAGGCGGTGGTTAGCACAGAGGGAGATTTATGCCAATGACAAGGAACATGGAGAGGGATTTCAAAGGCACACAGACAAATACCACCCACTGCTACACTTACCAGACATCAGCATTCAACTGGCTGTTAATATTCAGATCACTGGCTGTGTGCTCCATGCCCTATTACTACACTGCATACCCTTTCATGGGTAAAGATATCCTGCGATGAAGAGCACTACATGACTAAGGCACAAACTGTAAGTCAGACATGTACTGGGTTTGAGTCTTGGAAAGGAAATGTTTTTGGACGTCTTGCTCAAATTTCATCCCCCAAAATTTATTTTGTCTGTACCATTAATTTTTTACCACTCTGAATATAAAGATGGTGTAGTTAAACACCAGCTGAGTCCAGATTCAAGGGCAGTCTCCTTCAAGAACACCGCTTCGAAGGATTTCACAGCCTGTGTGGACCACTAACGCTGACCTACAATGAGAGGGTCTGGTTTACGGAGGATTACCTGTTTCCATCACCAGTTGTTCCCCTCGCATCACCACTCTTGTCAACCATTAGCAGGGACTGGCTAACAAGCTCACATAACCAATGTCTCGTAATGTAACCCATCACTTTAACCCATCAAGGATGAACATGATGAACCCTTGGTGTCCCTAAAAAAAGAAGGATGCATTTTCTGGTCACACTTGAATTGACACTGTGATACACTTTGTCGTAAAATGTATCCTTCAAAATACTTCCCTTGAGTTGGGTCATAGTGTCTGTTAATTTTACACTCAACAAAACATTGAAACAAACCATTTGTCAGCGCTTCTTTTGTAGTGTGTAGTCTTTTGCTATAAATGGAAATTGGAAACAGGAAAACTGCCCGCCTGGCCTTGTCCAAAACAAACACAATCCCTGTACGAAATCTCCGGAGCTTAATTATCCACACTTTGTATGATATATGGTTTGTTGAACAGTTTTTCCCCCCTGATTTGTTTCTAATAGCAACCAGCTAGCTGTTTCCTCTAATTGCTCATTTTTGAGCGAAGCTAAATTAAGCTAAGCTAGCCAGCTGCTTCACAATGCTAAGTGTTACACTTACTTCCCTCTCTTTCCAATCTTTGGCACTTAGTTCCCCTTCGAGACACAAATCTTCACAAATGGTTAATCATTTTTAGTTTATTATATATTTTTTAAAGGATCATTGATTTAGACAGTGTGATATTGATGTGTTCTCAGACAACAATGGAGTAGTGTGTTACAGAATTGGTTTTGGTCTTTTCAAGAGATCAGTCAACAAAGGACAATTCAGAAGACAAAGAAAGTCATTGCATAAAAAGTGTTATGTGAAAAAAGTTATGTGATTTTTCCTATAAAGATACTATTAGTGTTCTAAATTGCTGGCGTATTAAATTATATGATTTTTGAGGTGGAATAGGGGTAACAAAGGGATTTTGCTGTGGTCCTCTGTAGCTTCAGCTCATCATTAATGCTCTAAATTGATTTCTCTTGCATGTAAATATTAGTCATGCCTTAATAAGTAATTGTATTTTATAGCCTCAAGAGATGAATATTCAGTGTTGGGCTGTGTTCTATTTTGTATTCGTATTCATAAAGTGTTAAAGACAATGATTTATAACCTAAAACAACATGCTGCCAGAAACATAAGTGATCCCATGCTTATCTGTCAGCCTGACAGTGACAGCTCAGCATTAACACACAGCTTGAGAGCAAAATAATAATCTCTCAAGTGTTACCACTTAACAAGGAAACTCCCGGGCTGTGTCAGAAGCTAAAATTAAAGACTGATAGTCCGTGCAAGGAAGCAGGAGCCCTCTGTTAGAGCCTGAGGGCCTCCCCTGACTCATGCTGAGATGTTGAAACTAATGGAGCGGGTACTCCAGGCAAGCAAGGAACGATGGTGCATGGAATAAAAACAAGTTTTTTATTGTGGGATGAAATATTTACAGGATAGTATTCTTCAATCATGCATTCACTATCCTTTTACAAGGTTGTGACATTACTAGTTTTGATATAAGGGATTTTATTTAGTTTTATAATATGAATTTTAAGTTTACAGGTTTTTCATAGGTTAGTTTTACATTTACAGTCATCTCCATGCCAGATTTTTTTTACCAATTTAAAAAATGCATGTTATAGACAATTAAATTTGTGGAGTATTTCACCTGCAGATCGTAATTAGTTCCCAAATCCTATTTTTGAGTGGCTTCCCTACACTCAGATAAGTCATATAAATCTAAAGAATCTTAATGTGTGAGTCTTATTGATAGCAAATTGTGTATGGTTGACTTGAATGTCCTGCCCTAACTTAATCCCACTTGGATGCCACTTCAGATATATATTTTTCTTCCAGACATTTAAAGTGTAAACATCCACCATGAGTAGCTCAGATAGTGTACCCTTGGATACAGGGGGAATTCAGGGCAGCAGCAGCAGCAGCAACAGCAACATTTTTAACTATAATTGAAGTCCCACAGATAAGTTCCCTGTCCTGGTATTGGGATTTGAGATGTGCTTGCAGTGACCCAGTTAGCTCCATAAACACTATTAGCTTCTTCAGCTTATATAGGAGTCCTTATAGAAGCCCTGCAGATGCTACTGCACATGGAGAAATGCCAAAACAATAATAAAGACCATCATCAGAATAATATATCCACTCATAGATGATTTGTGACATATTAGAGGCACTTTTATCATGGGAATGAGTGTTAATTGCTATTTACAGATCATATTTTGAGATTATGAAGTGGGTAATTAGTGATCATAGCCTTGACGTTTATTTCTCTTTAACCCATACTTTATAACTGCTCTGGAGATTTGACAGATGGAAGCTCAGACTGCTTGAATTATCTACCATCCCTGTGCAGTTTTTCCACCATTTTTCATCCTCTGTGTTCATCCCTGTGCCTCCCCCTTCAACTCATGCTCCCCATTTTCTCTCCAAGCCTCCATTTTTCTCTGTCCCAGATGCCCCTTTCTCTCTTTGTGGATGATATCATAATGAAGTATCCAAAGCCAGTGATTAAAGCAGAAAGGTGATTAAAGCTACTATTGGCCTCCACTTTGCTGATCAGCTCTCATAAAAAGCTCTACTACTGCTCCTCGACCATATTCATCCTCGCATTGTATCAGCCAGATAGCTGGAAGTGAAGCTTGTCCTCCTGATGGCCACCCTGTTCCCAGTGGAGTATGTGGCCTACATTTGTTTGTGGCGCAGTGTTGGGCTATGTGTGTTCCTTTATCAAACCATTACAGTTTTCTGCAGTGTACTCTCTTTTGTTTTCTCAAACATGGACTGTTATGTGGCTTTCTATTTGCCTGTCTCTCTCTTTTGTTCCTCATTCATCTATGTATCCAGAATTATAGGGCTCATCATTGATTGCTCTCAAGCACATGCCCTCATAACCTTAGATACGAACCATACATGTGCAAAAGATGCACGTTTGAAACAAGCACAGTCCCACACACATAATACACACATGTACACACAAAGGTCACTTTCCTTGGCTTCATTAGAGACTGCTTTATTATGGCTGACAGATGTGCCCATAAATCATAGGTCCCCTGGTGGAGCGAGAAGATTCACAACAAACTGTACACGGATAAAGGTGGAACACTTTGACAAAGGGAAGGGGGGACAGAGAGAGAGAAAGAGAGAGATAGACTGTGATAGTGGGAGACATGCACACATATCAGTATGCTGCAGCTATTCAGAGTGTCTTGAAGAGCAGATTTCTGCAGTGCAGAGAAAAAAGTATCTTACTGTTAAAAGAGGGTTCTTCTCCTGTTGTCTTCTGCGCCCCTGTGGAGTGATAAGCAGCATTTGTTACGTAACTGCTTTTTTTAATGAGAGGAAAACCTTCATCTTGAAAGTAAAATAAAGTGTTTAAGTCAACAAGTGATTTCTAGATTTCTGCCTCTGATTCTAACATTTTCAAAGTGAATCCAGGAAATGAAAACCCAATCCAGCCATGCCTTTGTACTTTTCATATTACTCAGGCTGTGTCACACTGCATTGTCTGTGACACTTCAAAGGAACTTAATCCTTTTTATGTGGCTGAACACTGAAATTAACTTTTTGGTCTTTGAAAGAAACACTCTGTATACACATCACAATTTGGATTTTGAATCATTTGAGTACCTGAGTGTTAGTTTTTTCTTGTAACCCCACTGACTATATTTTTTGTATTTTGACAACATGTAATAAAGTCACCGCTTTCAGACAGATGAACAACCAAGAAAGACAACTAACAGCAACAATCAGCAAATAAAATTGTTCTTATTGTACTGGATATTCTATTTTTGTTTGATTGATCTTTCTACCTAAAATTTCCATTAGCAATTTTTACTCAATGGATTCTTTAGTTTTGTTTTATCCTTTCGAATGTGCATCAGTCTAAAAATGTTAAACTTTGTAAAAATGTTCTGTCTGAATATACTCTTTTGAGCCATCTGTACAGCATCTTGTTCAGTATTACATATAATTTTTTGGTCGAAAAAGTAGTCGGAATCAAAATTGAATCCAGAACCAACATCAGCTTAGAAAGTACTTAAAATATTAAACTTTTGATTGAAAAAAAGGGGGGAAAACATCAAGGACATCAAGTCAGTGTCTTGAATAATTACTATGATCCTGTCAAAGTCAAGGTCAGAGTTTGATTTAAATCAGTTGACTATCAGTTCATTTCAAGCTGAGTGTTAATGAACCAGCTAAAAATGAAACATTAGAGTCATCAGTTTTACAGCTAATGAGTTTGCTGCTTACTATACAGAAAATGCACACTGAAAATAAAAGACACAGCACTTAATTTCCACACTACAGTGTGATTAAAAAATAACTCATTCAAAACATGCTGTCATAATTTCAAAGTCTACCTTGGTCATCCCAGTTGAAGGTTAGAGTTCAGGGACTAAATTCATGATCAATTAATCTAAATGAGATGTTGTGTCATATATTTGGCTGAGGTTGGTCTTTTACTTTGTATTTCCCTCAGTTATCTGGAATATGATATCCTTGTGACCTCTTGATTGTGACACAAGTCATATCAATAATCAGTAACTTGTTGTTATGATGCTTTCTGACTTTTGACTTATCCACCTTTAATGTTTGAAGACTGTAATTACACACCTGAAGGAGCTCAAGGTTCATCTGTGTATCAAACAGCAGATATACCCCGGCCCTCCTACTGTTGGTAAGGAGCTGTTGGGCTGCTGGATGAAGCACAGCTTGGGACATCCAAGTGACAAAAATGGATGTGGAAAAGGGTGGTCGTCGCTCTAAGGGTTTGAGTACCCTGGAAAAGTGTTTAATATTTCTCTTTGTAGCCATGACTGGCGCCTGCATCGGCCTGGTGGTTGTCTACTTCACTGACAAAAATGACTCTACCCCACACATAGAAGGTGAGTGTGTAAAACACAGAAGATGCCCATCAATGTGTTCCTGAGGTAAAATAACCTTGTTCAACATTGTACTGATAAGGTTTTTGGAACTCTTTTTTCTTTCTTTCTTACTTTTTGAAGGCAGTCCTTCTTAGACAGCCAGACATCACATAAATACTGTAAAAAAGGCAGTTAAATATTAATATGGTGTGGCTTAACATCTCTAGAAAAAGGAGTATCATTAAAGGTTTTTATAAGCAGCTAGAGTGAAAAATGTTGATAAAAAATATAAAGTGAGAGCTTCCTGAGGCGACTGCTTCAGTGACGGAGCAAGACTGAGAAGCATTTTGTCAACTCAGACCTCCAGTCTCCTTGATGAATAACGTCACTATATATGGTTCCATGTATATATGGTCAGTTCTACTCACTGCACAAGACTTGTCTGGGTGACAAATGATGATCTGCATTACAATTTTGAAGTTGCACTTTGGAAGGAAGATATACAACACCAGAAAAAGGAGGAATGATTTGTTTAACGTGTGCTATAACAAATATCAGAGCTTCCATTTTAGCTTTTGTGTTTAGTATCAAAGTTGAGTTTTAAGTGATCTTAAAAATTGTGTTTTTACTTGACAAGCGTTAATCAATGGTTAAAGGCTTGCCGTTGTTCTAAGCCATGCCAGTAGTCCAAAACTTTGGTCCTGATACTGATGATGAGTCTCAAAGACCCCCTTAGGCCACCATCAGATCAAAAATATCTCTGGTATAGGACCAAAGGACTGCAACTAATAACATTAACATCAAACTCTATTGTGTTTTGCATTTACAACTTCAAATGCAAGCAAGCTAAAGATGACGCATACAGAATCGACTTTATACCTACCAGATAGCAGCATGTCGCACTGCCACTGTGTGCACACAGTGCAGCATAAAATTAAGTTGTATGAATTGTAGATATTTAAAGAAATTAGTTAAAATAAGACTATTTTTACCCCTTGCAGGTTCCAATTGCTGGAGAGGGTGTGGGATACAAAAGGCAAAAACTAATACTGTTTTTTATGTAGTATTAGTATTAGTACCATTCTGGAAAGAGGTTGAGAATGCATTAATAAATATTTCTGAGTTAAGTGAACATCTGAAACCAGAAGATTTTTTAGGAATTAATGCAACAATAAGTAAAGCGGACATGTATCTTTTAAACATGTGACTTTCATGAAGCAAGTGACAAGGACATGGAAACAACTAAACCCACCTAAAGTTTAATCATTAACAACAACAGAACAAGCATTAAATGGTGAAAACATTATATTTAAAATTTACAAAAGAGATGACATGCACAAAATCGATAAGATCGACCCTAAATACAAAACAGACTGAGTCTACAGGAACTTATCCCCAAACTAGCAGTAGAAGGCACCAACCCCTCCCACCGCCTTGTTTGTTTTTTCTAGGCTTGATTTAATTATGGGGTAATTCATTTTTATCATTGTAAAATTAATGTTGTGTTTTTGTTATTTTTATGTATATGTTTATAGAAATATAAAACATATGCAATATATTTTAAAGGAACAATCGTTCACAATATTTTTTTTGCTATTGCAATGAAGTAAAGAAACAATATACATTATATGTATAAAAACAGGAAAAACAAGGTTTTGAGAACTAAGTTGTAAAATGCTGAGATTGAAATTGTAACATTAAAGGAATTAAGTCATAATGTTAAGAGAGTAAAGCTTACAAATAATTAATCTAATAGTTAATTTATTTATATTTTAGACCAAATCATAATTTGAGGCTACGGCTGGCCTGCTGTATATGTTATCTTGAAGGGGATTATCAGAAGAGCAGCTGCCCTCGTGCATTAAAATATTGATAATACAAAAGTCTCCTTTTTCTTTTAATGAAGCCTTCATACCTTGCTGTATAGCGTACAAACAATGAATAGAAAACTATGAAAACTGTGTCATTACTACTTATCACACATCCACCAGCTGTAAAGGTTATTACATGGCTGTAATGTGTTCTATCACTACACAGGTGTTTATTCCTCCTCTGCCATCATCTCTGCTGTAACTCATATCAGTTTCCCTCTGTATTCAATAACACCTTATTTCTTAAAGTCTTGAGTAGGATGACACTTCTAGAGAGGGAGAGCTGATGTGTTTGTGCTGCCTTGTTTACTTTGGAAATGAAGAGGGTGAATTGTTTTTGAGTGCATGAGAGGAGTAAAGTGGTTAAATCTCTATCAGCTGAAGCAATTTCTGTGAGCGTCACAGTATTAGAGTCTTCTGCACCTGTCTTTATGACAAGTATGAAGCAGATACAATGTACAACAAGGGCTGATGAGTTTCAGTCGGTTGTCACTAACTGTGTTATTTATTCGTGCATTATTTCAGTTTCTGTGTCCTCATTGTAACGAATGGGAAAAGCAGTCTGTCTTTATGAAGAACATTAAAAGGATCATTGCCCCCCAAAATGAGTTGGCGTGTTTTACATAACAGAAAAACATCACAGTTGTGTTGACAGTTATGTACTGCCTAATGATAAAATGTCATCTATTTTTTTGTTGTGAGACACAGCAGCACTGTGGGCTCAGAAACACAAGCTGTTGCAACCACAAGAGAGGAAAGCCTGTCGCTGCTGTGGATGATGACATACTGTATAATCAATGCTGTTGCCAGGGATTTTCAATTGATTTTAATTTTTCACTGCAAATACCATGTGCCGTTTTTTTAGTCTGTTGGACAGAAAAGGTGTGAATGTTCCAATTTAACCAGCTGTGTTGATGTCTGCACAAATTATACAATCATGTTTATAGTAAAGCCGGGGGCATGGCTCCATGGATGGTTTACAATTCTACAGACTGAAAAGAATCCCAACAACTCCAAGATGGGTTGCACTAAATTTTTGTGTGAACATTCATGGTCCCTGGAAGAGAAATCCTACTCCCATTAATAGCTGTAACTTTCCCTCTGGCATGAATAGCAGGTCAATATTTTTGACATATTCTGTGAAAATATCTCACCCAATTACTCAAGATACTGGTTGCTTTTCAATGAGATGCTTGTACAACACTGAATTTCATCAAAATAGGTTTACATACACTACCAGTCAAAAGTTTGGACACACATTCTCATTCAATGGTTTTTATTTATTTTAATTATTTTGGACATTGTAGATTAATACTGAAGACATCAAAACTATAAAATAATATGTTTTTTCCATAATATAGATTAGTCAAATAGGGCTATCCATTGTGTACTAACCCTACCTCTGAACAACACACCTGATGGTCTCTAACACATTAAGAAGGCAAGTCATTCAACAAATGAACTATTGACAAGGCTCATGTTAATTAGAAACCATTCCAGGAGACCACTTCATGAAGCAGATTGAGAGAATACCAAGAGTGTGCAAAGCTGTCATGAAGGAAAAGGGGGCTACTTTACAGAATCTAAAATATAAAACATATTCTGGTTTGTTTAACACTTTTTTTGTGAATTAAATAATTCCATATATGTTCCTTCATAGTTTTGATGTCTCTGATATTAATCTACAGTGTTTAAAATAATTAAAATAAATACAAACCCTTGAATGAGAAGGTGTTTTCCAAACTTTTGACTAGTAGTGTATATAAATTCTTTACAGAGTGATTGGTAATGCCTTTGTTATTTGTTGAAAATAGTAATTTCTTAATGAAATCCTCAGTTTGGTGCTTAATGGCAACTCCCAGACTGCTAAAATGCTTATCTGTGAGCATTACATTTAAGGGAATCGTAATAACAGTAGGCCTACAAGCAAAGTTGTTTTCAGTTCCCCTTGCATAATGTAACCCTCAACTCATTTAATTCACCGAGGAGATGATAATGGAAGCTTTGTTTGTCTCCTTTTTTCTCTACCTGCTGCCCTATTAGTCATACCTTTGGGGGAAGAAGCTGCTAAGAGTTTGTGTTGTTTATGTAAAGCTGTTATGTGTAGCCTCTGAAGTAAAGCAGGTTGTCTACTATCCGAAAATTGATGTTTTGATCACAGCTCTTCAAATTTGCATGTTAGGTGTGCTTGGCCAAGACAGTGAATCCCAAAACATTCGGCAAATAGGCTTAAGCACTGATAGGCTGGAATAAATATATAGTAAACATGCAGTTCATTGACCTATATTGCTAAAAATGTTACAAGTAACACAGTCATATCCAGTCACAAGTTTCTCCTTTTTCTAATGTTTAACATTTCCAGGGCCGGACTCTGGGTGTGGTGGTCCTCAGGAGCTGTCCGGAGAGTCAGGCACCTTCACCAGCGCTTACTATCCCAGCAGCTACGATAATGGCCAGAGCTGCACCTGGCACATCACTGTGGACCCTGATAAGGTGACACAAATCAGTATCACTGCTCTTTCTCAAACCCAAATCAGCATAATCTGTGTTGTCGCCTTTAAACCGTTATGATAATAAGAAAAAGATAAATAATAACAAACAGCCATTTTCATTATCATTACAATTTCAAGTCACAAACTATGTCGGCAGTCACAATCTGAAAGGAGTACTCCATAGATTTCAAACATCAAAGTATATTTAAGAGTGCTTATGTGGGAAAAAACATGTAAAGGTGATGTGCACAAGGGATTAGAGGTCTGATAGCTTTTATAAGCATAACAAACTGAATCTCGAATAAATCTGTAGTTGGTTTTGCTGCACTGTGGGCAACGTAGGCACAAGGTATTATCAAGAAATTGTTATCAGAATAAAAAAAGATGATATCTTTGATTTTGTTGCATCCATTTGTATATTTCTTAATTAGAGTTAGACATTATTATTAGCTTGCATTAATGAATTCCTAATCTTATAAATGTGATCAAAAAATGAAAGTGCATCACTACAGTAGTATCTGACACAATGGAGAGTAAAGGTAAGATAACAATTGCACAGTTGGGTTCAGAGCTGAAGCAGCTCCATTTTAGGTCTCTGTGTTATTTTTCAGTATGGTCAGCCAGTTTCATTAAAAAAAGAGTTCAATGATTTTTATATATGTTGCATGAAAAGTCACAAAGACAACCAATGAGCAACATTTTTTCTGTAATGGCCTGAAATTCATAATGCTTTCTTATTTTTACACGACGATGCTGATCGAAACACATCCCCCATGTCTCCTTTTCACATTGGGTCTTTTAAGTTGTTCTTGCTTGGTGTCTAATGAGCAGAGTTTGTCACGTAACTGTTGGGGAAACTGTTTTATGTGAGGCCAAGCAGTGGGGGACAGCTGGGATTATTGCAGCAGCAGCTTCTTGGACAGATGGCTGCCTTGTCTCCTCCATTCTCCTCCCAGCTCTCCTCCCCACACCCACAGAAGAAAACAAAATCCTTAATTCTTTTTTCTCTGCTAGCATGACTGCCCCCCTGCCTGCCTATATCTTCCTTTTAGTATCTTTAAACCTACATAGAGAAGCACACTCTTTGTACTGCATCCTTTCACGCACTGACACGCTTGCACATACTCTCACATGTGCACATGCATACGATGGTTCTCTCGCCTCCCCATCAGCAGCTCTTCTCTCTTATCAGCCTCACAGATTTTAAAAAGAAAGGAGACGAAACACTTCATTTTTTCTGCTGCAGGTGATCCATCTTTGGTTTGAGGAGTTTGCTGTGGAAGAAACCCAGCTCTGCACGGCGGACTTGCTCACACTGAGGGACTCTTTGGGCACCATTGGTAAAAAAAATAATTCTCACCTCAATCCCAACCTTGGAGGGAGATGGAAGTGTTTGCAAAGTCATGCCGATTCAAGGTTCATTTTTATTTTGAAAGATCAATAAATAGGAACATCAACTTAGACTCAATACATCACTGTTTCAGTTTACAGAGGCAGCTTTGATGTACTGTCCAAATCAGTCCATCCATCCATGGACAGACTCAGCTAGTGAGCCAGACAGCTCTGCTGGTCCACTGCACACTGCTCTACTTACAGTAACACACTCTGATCCTCTAGTTCCCAAACCAGACAGCAGAGTTTAAAGTGGCACACTTGGTTCCCAATTTTCTTGATCCTCTATTTTTTGTTGTCTGTTAATTATTCAAAGGCAATTAAACCCCTTGGGCTAGCCAGATTGGGCCACACTGAAAAAGGGGTCACATTTGTAAAACCAGTTATGAAGACCTAGTCCTTGGAAAATGACACTCTTAATTATTCACTGGAACAAATGCATGTTAAACAACTTTTAATATGCTAATATCAAGCAGTATAAATAAAATCAGTAATTTCAACAATGCTCAAATAGAAACTTTGTGATCTTCATGAAATGTTTTGTTTTGATAATTAAACCCTGATTTCACTCAGTGGAAATATCTTCACAGAATTTACCATCTCTAAATTAACTGTTTGGTACTTGCAGGTAAATACTGTGGCTACACTAAACCAAAGCCGCTGGTGTCGCTGACAAACCACCTGACGGTGTACTTCGACACCAATGACAGAAAAACAGACCAAGGATTCAAGGCTCATTATAAAGCTGTGGCTCCAAACCTCACACCAGGTAAAAAAAAAAAAGATGAGTGGAAATCCATTTCAGAAAGAAAATTGCCTTGACTCTGGTGTAATGCTGGATGTGTGTCTTACAGTATATGACTGACCTAGAAAGTGCATGCTACAGTAATAGGTGCAGGTTGAAGAGAGGGGTAGGAGAAGGGTAATGAATATGGTGTAGGTGAGTGTTGGATCAGTGTAATTGTGGGTGTCATTGAGGTGTATGTGAAACTGAAGTGCCCTTCATCCCACCTTACAGAAATAGCTGGAGCTGGTGGCTTTCTCCAAGGTGACCAGGGGGATCTGATGACCCCCAGCTTCCCAGAGACCTACATGAATGGAGCACTGTACCAGGTACTATGATATACCAAACAAGGAGACGCAATCAAAGCGGCAATGTGTACGCTACATTGTAATATTTACTTAAATAATACTGGCTAACATCTAATAAAGCACTGCCTTAATCAGCATATCTAGAATAGTAGTTCATAATAATGCACTCATTAACAAAAGTCAAATTAAATATTCAACAGGGGACTCATTCTTTATGGGCAGCATTTGTTACCAGTTAATCCCCTAAAAGTTTATAAGGCAATGTTTTCACATCATAAAATTCACATTTGTGAAAGTGGTTGATTATAGTGACCAACCAAATGAAGAATTATTACCCAACTTTATTCAACATTAGTTCTACTAGCATTTTGACCTCATTGCAATGGGTTTATGCTAACATTAGCATAAATAATTAGCATAAATAATAAACACAAAACCAGCCTTTTTGCAGCTACTTTAATATAAGGGAGCTATTTTTCTCAAATGTGCTTTTCTAGGTCATAAAAATAAATATGTATCAATTTGGATCTGTTTCATTAGCGGATAAAAACTCCTCACAGGAGCTTTAAAATATTTCCACTTCTATACATCATATTGCCGCAATCACAGTTTGTAAAATAAGTCACTCAGGTTTTTAGTGGTCACAATTGCAAAGCTCTGTTTTGAATGTTATTATTGGGTAATGACTTTTTTAGCATTCACATTGGGCCTTATATAACATACAATCAAGGATGTTATAGTTGAAAGTTTCCCTTTATGACATAAATCTGTGCATTTAAATATGATGCTTTTAACAAAGGTGATATTTTTGAAAAATGTGGTATTTACATATAAGCTAAGAGATACTCTGAATACCAAGCTATACCTCTTTATGTTGAGTTTTGTACAATATGTATTACTATTGATGAGACAGTTTTAAACAAGTCTATAGATTTCACATCAGACCTTTCAATAAATCCCTTGGCTGTGGATTTAACAAAGCCACACAGACTTTATTTATGGTCTGGGTTTTTTATTAATGCATCTCATTAAATAAAAGTCAATTTTGATGTCAGGGTCTGCAGGCTGGGTTTGGATGTGGAGTCAAATAGTGTTATTTGCTTGTCATTATGATTCCATCTGGCTGTTTTTGCTTGATAGGCCGCCACCTGTCCAAACAGGAGCAGAATCAGTGATTTGTCTGATTTAAATTGTACAATTTACCGTTGCATTTGTTTCTGTGTTGGGTTAGTGGATGATCACCGTCCCTGAAGGCGAGAGAGTACGTCTTACATTTACCTCCTTTGACCTGGTCCCGGAGGTCTGTGGGGATTTTGTTCAGGTCTATGATGGCGACATAGCTGGATCTTCTTCATTAGGTAATTATTGCATTGCACAGTATGTATTTATGGGAACATGGGGGGGGACACAATTATTGTCAAAGCAGCACTGAGCCTATTATCAACCGTATTATATTATATTTAAGGACTGTTGTGGTCATTGTGATTGCCTCTGTGACTGCTAATCATTTTTAACACTGACTGTAATCCATCTATCAAAGGAAAATTCTGTGGAGGGACGATGCCAAAGCCAGTGGAGTCCAGCAGCAACACAATGGTGGTCCGCTTCAAATCAGACAACACTCTGACCTCTAAAGGGTTCAAAGCTACATTCACCAAGTCCAGCCTTCCACCTGTTGTTGTTCCTACCACTACAGCAAAACCCACCACCACAATGAAACCCATAACCACCAACAAACCCACGTCAAAACCCATCCCTGTAACCACACCAACCATTCCATCTTCCACAACTGCTGGTAAGAACTCTCTCTGATCCAGATTTCATCTTGTTTCATTTTCTGTCCAGAACATAAACACAAACTAGTTATCAGAGACTCATGTTTACCTCTAATTGTCTGTCACAGAGGTCGGTATTTTCATTGGAGTTTCAGGCTTGCTTTTCTTAAAACTTGGCAAAAGAATCTGTCTCTGATTCACAAACAAGCAATAATAAATAGATGATAAAGTTGTAGCACCTGTGTATAGGCCACTGAAAGTAGAGGAAACTAGCTTTCTCAAACATTACTGTAGAAATAAACGTATAGCAGAGATGTTGAAGCTTTTGCCCATCTTTAGCTAGCCATAGCCATGTTTTTACTTAATTCTTATAGATCTTAAAGCATCAATTATCCATTCATATACAGTAGGAATGCACTTGAAATTTTGCGTGTGATACAAGACTGGACTAGTGGTCTTGGTGGAGCTTATGCACTCTCTAAATACCCTTCTAAATACTCAAACTGTAAATCCAGTTTGCCTCTTTGGACTTTTGGAGCCCCCCTACTTAACCTGCATGTACGTATCTTCCTGAATTAAGTTGAAATATACACCATCAGATACATTTGGATACAAGCACCAACACTGATTAATTAAGCTTCTTAAAAAAACACGTCCATCCAAACTCTTATTTTTCTTGGAAGACTTTAGAGATAAATAAGCTACAAACTGTCTTCACTTATCTTTTGAAAGTTAAAGTAGATGCACAATAAGCTCATTATTTATGTGATAATGTTTTCTAACAGGGTTGTTTTCTGGCCAGGGAGAGCTTCTTAAACTCAACTTAACTACTATAAGTCCTTGCACACTTGTCCCAACACAAACACTTCCCTAATGAGCAAGAAAGAATGAATCAACTAGCTCTGTGCGTGGGAGTAAGGAGATTCCCCTCGAGGTTCATTTATTCGTCACTTTATTAAAGCTGTTGGCAGACAGTCTATTTCTCTCCAGTGGCCAATTAAGGTACTACATAATGAGCCTGTTCATGGCGTACATTTGTATACATTACGTGTTTTTCATCCAGCTTTCCTGCTTTTAAAGACAATTTACATAATGAGGTGGGAAAATGATGAATGTTTACTTTCTCTTCTGCTGCACAGGAGATACAGTCATTCTTCAGGGCCGTAAAGGTGTGTTCCAGTCCTTGGGTTTCCCAAATCCATATCCTGCTCATCTACAGAGCTCTTGGAAGATATCTGTGGCTGAAGGGTTCCTTGTAAAGCTGCAGATCACTGACATTGCCATCACGGGAGAGGCTGGACAGTGCAAGGATGACAAACTGATCATCTCAGATCAATACAGCACACTAGGTGAGCTATGATTCAACTTCTTTATCAAATGCATCTAAGATTATTTTAGAAAATCTTTGCCGTTTCTGCTGGAGAAGCAGCCATTGTGATACAAATGTTATAAAATCCCCTTGTTATTGCATTTCAACCACAAAGTAAACACAGCAAACCAGCAAGTAGTTAATATCCATATGCTTAGAATATAACCTGTCAATAAAAATGTGGACTCTGACTCTGTTTGTTGCACATCATTGGACTTGCAGCTCCAGAGCTACAGTGTATTTATAGCTTGATATCTTCCCCCTGCTATAAAACAGTTGATTAGGATCTTCTTTGCAGAGGGCCAAGCAAACTATAAATTACCTCTCCTTATTATTCACTTCAGTGGCTGCAGTGAGGCCGATACAGCTTTATCTATTGCTGAGTTCTCAAGGACTAAAGCTCCGAGGTACAAGCACACGCTCATTGTGAAAGGTGGTGAGAGTGTGCAAGTGGTGCAACCTGTTATTTTCAGGGGGTGTGTGTGTTTCTAGAGAAGAATTAGAAACATACTCTGGCAGCAGATAGGAGAAGCAGGAAGTCTGAAAAGTCATTAGCTTCATAAATCCCTTTAGGCAGTTAACTAAGAAAAGAAGACGGGGAAGAAAATAGCTCACAAATGTACATATACAGCTTTGCCGTTTGCGTTATGCCTTGCCTGGTATGGCAATAAGCATACAGTGGCTGATGTCAGCTAACTTTAGGTAGGTATTTTTGTATAACTGGCGGTAAAAAGTAAGTTTTGTAATGTTTTTAACTTTTATAGCCTTGCCTTAAGCCACTGTTGAGCCGGTAATGAAGAACCAATTGAAAATGACTTGTAAATCTGCAGATCCTTGAAGCCTAAAAAACTATTTACTCATACCTTTCAGAACACAGGTCTTTATGATAAGGTCTTTAGTGAGATTTATTATTTAACCACAATCATCCCCTTGTGATTGTGCATACATCGACTATGACTTTTTAAAAATAACTATGATTCCTTCATTTTGTTAATGACATTTTCTTAAACATAAAATATATAATCTAAAACTTTAAAGGTTAGCGAAAAGTCTCACAACTTTGGGGCGCTGGTTGGCCCAGCTAGCGGCCTACCACCCAAAAACAGAGGCTATAAGCTGTGTTGCAGCAGTTACTGGTTTCACTTCAGGCCAAGACCCTCTGCAGCATGTCTTCTCCCACTCTCTACTCCACACGTGTCCTGTCTCTTTAGCTGTACTATCACATTAAGGCAAAAATGCCTCAAGCATGACTTTAGAAAAAGTCTTACAATTTTATAAAAAATGTAAAAACAAATATGTGTGAGAAAGATTACTAAATGGGTGTTTTGTATGCAACTGCCTCTGAAAATCTGCATGAATTACACCTCAACTGCCTCTGATCACTGAATGTTTTCCAGCGCTTTAATGTAACTGAAGCAAGTTTCTCAGAAAGACAGACAAGAAACAAGTCTGCACAATTATACCTCTTTAGCTGACACTAATTACACACTGATTCACAGTCACATTTATAGTAAAATACAACTGGCGTGTATGAATTCTAATGGTCTCTTCTGATATGGTGTAACTAAAGAAAAACTACAGAGTAGCACAAAATGACATAACTGCAAAAAAAACAACAGCCTTTGAAATCTAACGCTGACAACACAAACATTAAGTTGCTGTTGCACAATCAGAACCATAAATAAGAATAACAGTTACTCAGTCTGACACAAAGTATAATAATATAAATACTTTCTCGATATCTCTTCTTTAGAAGTTGGTTTGGCTACACAAATTAGCATCTTGCATACTTATAGCACAACATATCTGCTAACATTAGCTTCTGCTATCTGTGGTGTTCAAGTACGATAGAAGAAACGCTGTTTCATCTGATATGGTGTTTAGCGGCAGATGAAGTCACACTGTCAGGCAGTAAAGTCACCTCCATTTGTCAGAGTTGTCAGCATCCCCATCCATCAAACACCAACCACACACTCTGCCTCACAAACACACGATAACTTACACCCCACAGTGCTTACATACTTTTACTCTCCCATTAAGCTGCAGTCTTTGAACCATCCCCTTTCTTCTTTTCATTGACCTCTATCTTATCTCTCTTTCCCTCGCCTCTCTCATCCTCAGGCACACACTGTGGCTACATCCTCCCCCCTGTGGTGGTCAGCGCCAGTGACACATTATCTGTCACCTTCCAGTCCGACAGTCGCCTCACAGACCGAGGTTTCTCTGCCAAGTGGGAGGCTGTGTATCCAGAGGATATCACAGGTACCAAGGACACAAACACACATGCACTCAATGCATGGGTGAACACATGCACACACACAGAAAAGAAGGCACACGTGGGGAACTATCTACACTTGAGACACGTTGCTAAAGCAGCTCAACACCTCATTTGGATAAACCATAAAACTTCTCACTCCTCTCCTACATATTTAAAGTATAACACAATGTATAAGTAGTGTTAGTTCAGTGGAAGCACAGGGCAGAGTACAGTGCGAAGGATAAAAAGTGAGATAACACACCTCTATCTTTTTCTTTATCACTCTTATCAGGCACAGAATAAAGTATGAACCCGATTCCAGCTTAGGAGACACATTTCACTTATCATTCCACTTTTCCTGAACTATAAATACATAATGTTTGCAGCACAGAAGAATAGACCTTAAAAACACTGTAGGTTATATGCATTTTAATATAGGTTTATATTTGATAGGTTTAACTGTATTTTCTTTTTTGTAGAATAAAAGAAAAGAAAGTGAAAGCTGTGATACAAAGTTTAACATTTCACTCTGGAATCCAAAATAATGTAATGATTTGCACACACACTGAAAGGCTTTTCTTAATTTGAGTTCTTGGGTAAGTTTATATTTTCCACCACTTTCCTAATGCACAAACTTGCTTTTATGGGTCATTAGTTATTTTTATACTCCAAAAAATCAGCACAATGCTGCGTCATCCTTTTATTGGCTTCATTTTTTCTGTCTCCCTCTTCCTGTTTCAGAGATCCAGGGCTGTGGCTTTTCCTCCAAAGACCCAACAGGAGTCATCAAGTCCTTGAACTGGCCGATGAACTACAAGGCTAACAGTGAGTGCATGTGGAACATCGCTGTGCCTGTTGGGAAAACAATGGCACTGAAGTTCACCCACTTTGATCTGGAAGCCAAAGATACCCAGACATCCAAATGTTACGATAATATTGAGGTGTACGACATCAACGGTGAGACTAACGAGCAGATTCAAAAGCATGGTAAGTGTATTTGAGGAGTTCCAACCCAACTATGTATTCATTGACTGCATTTTGATCCTGAATCTGAAATCTTTGCATCTACACTGTTTATGTTAATGTATCTACACTAATATTGCCTCTGTGTCATGTTACTTCATGTGTAAAAATTGTTCTTTGAATGCACTCTAGGTCCATTCTGTGGGACTACGCTGCCGTCTACCATCCAGACAAAAGGCAACAGGCTGGTGATTCGTTTCCACACAGACTCGTTTACTGAGGCTAAAGGCTTCAGGGCCTACTGGACAACAGACACCAGCCTGCCCCCTCCCACAGAACCCCCTGTTCAGCCAAACCCCTGGGACGACATCCCAATAGGTGAAGCATATCCTTGAACCTGACTGTGGTGTTAAAAGAACATTTCAGGTAGCATGAATCTGAATTTATGCTAATAACAGATGAATCATTGGATCAACTGGTAGTATAATGTGACATGTGTTTATCATACTAATGAACCAACGACAAATTTATACTCCACAGAGCTTTTCCTTTCAATTTCCCTATTTTAAGTAACTGCGCTCCCATTAACCTAATATCCAAACACAGCAGGTGGCACTTCTCAGCACACAGCCTCTAATAAACTTACAGTGCTAGGTACCAAACAGCAGACAGAAGAAGTTTTTCATTATTAAGTTTTATCAAACACTACACGAATAAAGACTAATGGTGGTCACACTAGATATATAAATAAGCATTTATTTAGCTAACAAATCTGCAACTAAATATAACCCAACAACTCTCAATCAGAAGATTGGTGGCTTGATCTAAGCTCCTGCAGCCTACATCTAGTGAGCCCAAAAGTCTTCCCTGTGATATAGCCAGTGCTGTATGAATGTATGTGAATTAGATTAGTTGACGCTGATGGGCACTTCATTTAGCTTCCTCTGCCATCACTGCATGAATGAGGTGTGAATATGTGAATGTGATAGGTCCATTTACATACAAGGTATTGTGTTCAGCTTCTTACATTGCCCCCATGTGGTCAGAAACTCTATTGATGCAGCTTTAACATATGGCAGTGAACATATTTTAATCATTTTAATTTATTTAAAATTCTAAGGCATTTTAAAGCATATAAGGGCGAAGTTCAGGGCAACAGGTATTATGGATGGGCATTTATTCTCTATTTATAGCAATATTATATTGACAGTTATAAATGGCTACAGCCCCAAAAATGATCAGATTTAATAGAACTGCAGTATGCTAAAGTTTGTCTCTCAGGTAAAACAATTTTTGTTTTTTATTATGCTCCAAATGGTAAACATTGTGTTGTATCTATAATGCAGCCTTCCAACAGATTAATCTATTTGGGTTTCTCGATGTTCTGCAATCCTCAGGTTAGGTGTATTTTCCACTACCCACCATAATGAACGTTTACTTTGCAAGAGCTCCTTACAATCTGCAGAGTTCTGCCTAAATATTAAAGCCATTCATGCTAACTCCCACCCTCACAATGTCTTCACACCCCCTTCTCCCATCTCTGCGTTGCTGCACCTAGATGTGTTGTTAAACAAGGTGATATGGCGTTAGCGGGTGTGCTGAGAACACATCGAGTAGTGGTGTAGTGCTACACTTTTCTTCCAAGCAGACTGTCACCCGATTCTCATTCTTCAGCAGGCGATGAGCCCCAGGTGGCCCAGGCTCCTGCCAAGCCAATTGCTGAAATAGAGTTTTATAGATGGACCCTGCTGCCTCTGGGTTATTTCCACCAAGGCTGTGACTAGAGGTTCCCTGTGTGCTGGATGGAGGAAGGAGAGATAGAGGGCTCAAATGTAGGATGAGAGTTACTGGCATAACTTAAATGTCAACTCCTCTGATGATCAGAAGAAATTTATATCTTCATGGGTCAAAATGGTTGGATGTCGAGTAGTCTGGCCTGAAAATTGTGTTTTTTGTAAGAGGACCCATTGTTTGTTGGTAGCAGGAGCATGGCAGTATGCTTGCATGAGGATACAACGAATACAAGGGGATTAGTAAAAGCCAATAACACAGGGGCATTGTCCACAGCCAGCAGTGTCCATCTTTTATGATTGGAACATCATTTAAAAAATTCAAATGACAGCATCAGCGCCTGTGATTTTAAAGCCAAAGACACTGGCTTATCTGTTAGCTCCAGATATGTTCTGTTTATCCAGGCTTTGTTTACACACAAACAATCCAAAAAATAAAACAAATCCTTGCATGCACAGGCTGCCAGAAACAGGATGGATTACAATGGTTTTCTTCTTCTTTTTTTTTTGCTAGAATGGCCCAGTACTTGTGGGAAACCAGCGATTCCCCCTGCTGTTATGTCTCGCATTGTGAACGGAGAGCCAGCCAAGCCGCACTCATGGCCCTGGCAAGTGTCCATGCAGGTGAGAGGCTCATGTTGGAAAAGTAGAGCATTAACAGAAAGATACAAGTTATGAGACAGAATATCTGCTGTTTCAAAAGTTTTCAGATAATCCTGCAGAATGTTTTCATAATATAACATTAAAGAGTAATCTCCGGCCTCTTGAGTAATGTGTATAACTCATATAAACTGTATAACTGACTGCATGGCTACCTGGCTGCCAGTTCTGTATATCTTTTTTCTTATTCATGCAAAAATCTCTGTTAAGTACTTCTGTTTCTCAATGGTTCATTTTCAGGTCTGGCCCGATAGTCGACCAGATCCGGAATTCTTCCACACATGTGGAGGCACTCTAATTCACAAGAACTGGGTCCTTACAGCAGCCCACTGCTTTATGAAGTAAAAAAAAAAAATCTTTTTTTATCAGTATCACACTCTTTACAATAAACCAAAAATGTAGAATTAATCGAGTTGAAGCTTCCACAGATAAATATTTTGTAAGAATTAAGGGCCACGTACAGTCGTCCTGGATCTAAATGCCACTATTTTCCCCAAAAGTTTACCCAAACTCTCTAGAAGAATTCTTACATAACCTCACAGGGCAGTTATTGGTGTCTGTCCTTTTACCCCAGGCTTTTTACAGTGCATGAGTAATGCCTTGTTAGGGATGGCTCAACGCCTTGGCTAATGGTCTACAGTATCCCAAAGAGAGAGAGATGATGGTGCACTATGGAGTCTGTGTGCTATACAGTTTCTCTGCAGTGAGACAGGATGTGCATACACATAGTTATGTGCTGCACAAGTGTGGTGCATGCAGGGTAGACATTTTTTCTATTTTTAAAATAGTAAAATAACCTCGGTGCTGAGATTTTGTTTAACTGTCCTGTTAGTTTCCATTTATGGGACAGTGACAGAGTCATTTATCTCTGTGTTATATTATCACTAAATCAGCTGCTGATTTTTCTACCCAGATATGCTGATGAGCTGCAGCGGTGGCGCATGTGTCTGGGCAAACACAACCTGACCTACACAGAGCCGAGTGAACACTGCTTCGGTGTGACTGGTATCTATCGCCACGAGGGCTTCAAGTATCCCACAGTGCCCACGGTGGAGTTTGACATTGCCCTGGTTAGACTGGATGGGGAGGTGACATCCAGTGATGAGATCTCCTACGCCTGCCTGCCCTCAGAGGAAGAGGTCCTACCAGGGGGCAAGAAGTGCTACGCCACCGGCTGGGGAGACGAGACTGGTACCAGACATGCAGTTCATACACTTTATAATCATTTATTTAACTCTAGTCACACCTTCTCTCAGGTTATCTGAGTCACTGGTATTATAAAATAGACACTTGACACCGAAATATCATTGTTGCATGGTGTGTGTGCCCTCTGCTGGACTAAATGTGCAAATACCTCCTGTGCTTATGCTCCACAGTGTGCAAAGTATTTCATTCTTTTGTGACAATTAGAAATTATTTTATGTGATTCTCAGGTGATTCAATGAATGCTAAAGTAGCAGAGGCTCTTAACCAGGTCGCTTTGCCTGTTGTGCCACATGACACCTGCAAGAGGATGGACTACTGGTGGTTCCAGGTCAAGACCTCCATGATATGCTTAGGATATACCCTGCCTGACGAGCTCAAGTCTGTCTGTCAGGTAAAAACAGTCCTGAGAGGACAGAAGTAATACATCAGTAGTTTTATACCTAAATTATCATCAAAAAGATTACCTTCATGTCCGTTCACAGTGATGTATTTAACACCATGCTTCAAGATGTTTTTGTTGTGACTGCTTGCTTTTACAGGGAGATTCAGGTGGTCCTCTGGTGTGCCAGGATGCTCCTGGTGGTCCTTGGGAAGTTCATGGTATAACCAGCTTTGGCCCCATAGGATGCATTATGAATAAGAAGCCCTCCGTGTTCACCCGCTCCTCAGCCTACCTACCCTGGATCCGAAACGCCATCCGCAGGGACATGTACAATGAGCACAGTATGAATGCAGCTGCTCTTTATTGACCTACTTCATTCAAAAAGTAAATATGGCACAAAAGCAGGTTTTATGGCTGTTTTTCACCCTCTGTCCTCTTTGTGTAGCATCTGGCTGTGGAGGGCCCAAGGACCTGACTGGTATAGAAGGCACAGTGTCCTCGATGGGTTACCCGGGCAGCTATAGCAACAAAGCCAGCTGTCAGTGGAACATCCAGGTGCCCGATGGCAAACTCGTCCACCTACGCTTCCACAATTTCTCCCTGGAGGAGAGCCAGATGTGCCTGAATGACAAAGTCATTCTCAGTGACAGATTAGGAAGTCTAGGTATGTGAATATCTGCTTCCTTATACCTTACGGCCAAAAAATAATTTTCTGACTCATTTACTAGTGTGATAAATGCCTTATCTGCCATTGTCAAACAGATACAGCAGTTACTGTGGTCTCTATGAGGATGTATGACTAAGTTCCAGACTGATTACTTCAATGCAATTACTTAGCTACGTAACCCAACACATAGCCATTAATTACCAGCATAACCCACGCAGCTTTGCCGCCATCAGAGCATCCTGCTGTGTTGTATTGTATTATTGTGAACCCATAATATCAAATAGAAATTAATGGAGCATCTAAGATACACTAATAACACTAGCTTTTAGGACAGTGGTTCTTTAAAGAAGTCCGCTGACAGTCCCCCCATGATCATTTCTCTTTCAGGCAGACACTGCAGCCATGTGCCTCCTAAAGACCTGGTGAGCGATGGAAACACACTTCACATCAGCTTCTCCTCCAATGATAAGGTTGTGGACACAGGCTTCACTGCCACCTGGAAGGCAGTGGATCCAATAGAGGGTAAGACAGGAAAATAGTGTCACTGACAAGATACCAATGTTATAGCCTCCAGGTAAAACCAGTATATTTCATTGTCTGTTTTTCTTTCCTTTTCCCCTTTCTCTCTCTCCATCACATCATCGACACATCTACACATACACGCAGCTCCATGTGGAGGGAGCTTTAGCAGTAATCAGGGTGAAATCATCTCTCCAAACTGGCCCAAGGACTACCAATCTGATTCTGTGTGCACATGGCGTATCACTGCCCCTTCAGCAAAAAGTGTCCAAGTAACCTTCACTCACTTTGAGGTACAGGCTGTGAACACATTAGGGAACTGTGTGGACTACGTGGAGATCTTCAATGGACAAAGCATGACATCAATGGGTTGGTTTTTATACAAAAAGCGTTTTGCTTCCATTTTCTGTTATCAGATTTCTCCTCTACTAAAACTTGTTTACTTTTTGTTTCTGTAGGTCGATTCTGCGGCTTTGCCCCTCCACCCACCCTCACCATACAGGGCGACACAGTTGTCATCCGCTTTATTAGTAATGGAGACAATCAAGAGGCAGGCTTTCGTGGTTACTGGACCACTGATGCTGGTGTGATTCCAACTTTACTTCCCCCTCCTGCAAACCCATGGGATAACATCACTATCGGTGGGTGCAGGCTTGATTTCTTTCTTTTGGGTCTCATGTGGGGTCCAAGTTTACAAATTGAAACTGTAGAGAGATCAGAAAATGGATTATCTGATTTCTGCTTTAAAAAAATGTTGTGATGCTGGTCCTATTTAAATACAGGTTGAATGAATATTCATCAATAAAAGCTTACTTATAAAAAGCTGAATGTGCATTTTTCTCTTCCTAGACTGGCCAGTAAATTGTGGGAACCCAGAAGTGAAACCCAAAACAGGTACCACAAGGGTGGTTAATGGAGAAGAGGCGATCCCCCATTCCTGGCCCTGGCAAGTGTCCATGCAGGTAAAGTCAGCTCCTGTTTCTCTATGAGCTATATTTTAAATGAGAGGTGCTTCATTGAAAAAATAATAATAAAACTTGACTCTCAGGCTTCACCACTGAACCCAATACCTTACATGCATGGCTGTGGAGGTTCTTTGATTCATGAGGAATGGGTCCTGACTGCTGCTCACTGTTTCATGTTGTAAGTTATAACCACAGCACATACCACTTTGAAAGCTCATACTCCTTTATATTCGATCTTATCAATGTTTTTTTTGCAACAATATACATCAAATGACAATGTTAGAGCACCGTGACAGTGTGCATTGATTGTAAAAACCTTCGAAACATTATTATAAATCTGAGCTCCCCTTGACTGTACAGTGATTTATATGAAGTGTCAGCTAGTTTTTTTTTTACTGTCCACCTGCAAAATCACTGTACTGGTTCACCTTTACTGCTCTAAGTGTAGAATTTTAAGCAAAATGACAGTACACAGCCTAGATTGTACTATACAGCAGACACATTTAGCAACTAGCAGGAGGATATATGTAGCCACTTACCTGGAAGGTTTTTTTTTTAATGCTAAACCCAAATGAGACAAAACAACAATCCAATTCTAAAAGCATATGCAAAAACTTAAATGTATCTTGGGCTGTTTGAAAGTATTTGAGTTAGCCATTATCCCTACATTTGACACTCCTTTCATATCAGTGAGGTCAATTGCAAAAAACTTCCATTCATAAGCACCAGAGCTAACAGCCGCAAGCAAATTAGTGTGACAATATTTGTCTACAGAGAGTCTGTGGTAATTACTGTGAAGAACTAAAGTGGGTGGTCATGGTCAGTTCTCACAGGAACCATGGCAATAATTTCCTTCTTGTTTGGGTTGAAGATTACAATAGTTTGTAAATTCAATCTGATGATAGTTTGATGTTTTTAAAGTTGTATTACAATTAGGAGTTCAGTAAGTCCATGGCTGTTCAGGAACAAACTCAAAGTAAAGCACACTTTTTCCTATGAATGGAGACAGGTTAAGAAACAGTGGTATATAATCTGGAAGAGCTGCTATTGATGGTTGCCTCCATCGGGGTGGGCTTTAGTTTTCATGAAAACTAAACTAAAAACTAAAGACAGATTTTTCAAGTTTAGGGTAAACCTGTAGTGTAAACCATTAGAAAGTTAGTAGAACAACTAATCTAAAAAAATGTAATATAAGGTTCTAATCTTTGCCTTCAAACTGCCTGTTTTCCAGCCCACTGAATAACCCCTCCTACTGGCGAATGTGTTTGGGAAAGCACCACATGAACTCCTCTATGGATGTTCCCTCAGCAGAGGAATGCTTCAAAGTGGATGGTATCATCCGCCACGAGGGATTTGTCTATGAGGAAGATAACACTGACATCACCAATGACGTAGCTCTGGTGCATTTGACCAAGCCTGTCAACATGACGAGGGAGATCAGCCCCATCTGTATGCCTAAACCTGGGGCTGTGATGCCCGCTGGGAAACCCTGCTTTGTCACCGGCTGGGGAGACGAGAAAGGTACACAAAAGGCAACTGCAGTTGTATAATTTAAAAGTCCATATTGACCATCTTCACAGGACGATCATTTTCCTCTTATTTCACACTTGGGGTGAAAAGCTAAAATGCAAGCATGGATTTGTAAGTAGCTAGCCAGTGTAAGACAGTCTTAAAGAAATAGTAAATTGTCATACATTTCTTGATAATGAACAACTAAAAAGACAACTGATTGAAATATTTATAAGGGAGCAATCAACCATCAGCGCCTTTGCAATAGTGATATGTAACACTCCGAAATGGTAATATACTTTCAGCCACTGCTTTGAATAAGACTACAATAGCTTTTAAGTGGCTTAATGCACTAATAGCACTTTGAGATTTGTTCAGTATGTAAAGTGCGTGATAAATAAAATGCATTATTATTATTATTATTATTATTATTATTATTATTATTATTATTATTATTATTATTATTATTATTATTAATGCTAACCTTGGCTGTTGTTTGGCTACAATTAAACAGAATCTTACAAAATGCAAGCAAACATTTTGCAGTCTAGGAATTAAATGCCTTTTGAAATTTTCATATGTAACACAAGCAAATAGTAATCCTAGCTTTCCACCAATTCTTAGATTAGGGTTATAATAGCTAGTCAGTGGCTAAATGCTCACATTAGAGGTTATGTGACTTGCAAAAGGGTTTTTAATAGAGCCATTGTAACTTGGAATATGGCCAGATTTCCCTGCAGATTTTTCAGTCAAAGGTCTTCAGTTGATGATCAATAGAGAAGCTGAAAATGATACCTGATTTACAGGACCCATGTGCACCTTTGTGTCTAGGCTTATTCCAACAATGTAAACCTTTTCTTTTTGTTTCTATCATAGGTAACCTGTTCCCAAAAGTTGCAGAGAAGCTAAACCAAGCAGCCCTCCCTATTGTTGACTTCGAGACCTGCAGCAAACCGGCGTACTGGTGGTACACCCTCAGGCCCTCCATGATCTGTGCTGGCTATGAGTCTCCAGATGAGCTCAAGTCAGCCTGCCAGGTAAAAGAAACACATGCTACGACTACTGTAAAAACTGACACAATGGAATTTTTATGAAGATATTGTCAAGTCTTCATAGTGTTTCTCACTCCTCATTTTGTGCGTGCATTGCATCACTTGATTGGGTGGTCTATTACATAACTCCCTCAAAACCTGTTTTGTTTGTGATCAGTCAACCTTGATCACTAATGGCTGCCTGGTTTCTGCCGTAATTGGGCAGAAGAACACAGGAGCATCTTTGTTTGTCATAACAAATAAGCATGGACATGAGGAGATTTAAAAGGGAAAAGGGATCCAAAACTCGTGGCTTTCGAATCGCGACAGAGCTTTGATAAACCCAATGTCGACATTTCCCTCCCTCAACAAAACACACATCCATTTGATAAAGAGTGACCTTCATAATTTCCATGTTACACAGATGATTTATGGTGGCTGTCAAAATTCAGCGATCAGCAATACATCTTCCTCTCTAGACAGTGAACCTTTGGTAATATCCTTATCTTGCTTATCACAGGGTGACTCTGGCGGTCCTTTCGCCTGTGCAACAGGAGAATCTAACACAACCTGGGAAGTACACGGAATTGTCAGCTTTGGACCTCAAGGCTGCATCAGAGACAAGAAACCCTCAGTATTCACCCGTGTCTCTGCCTTTAATGACTGGATCAATGACAACATCAAGAAGTTTATTTTTGAGAGTGATGTAACCAACTAATGTTCAAGTTTTGAATTAAAGCTTGTATGTTTACTACAAATTTCTGTTTTTTATTCTTTTCTGACCAAGGCTTTGTGGGCATATATTCAGGGTTGTTCTCTGCTATAGTATTTTACATATCTTCAGGAAGGGAGAGATGGTATCTGAATAACATTTTACTCAGAACTATATTTAACAGTACCATGTCCATTTCTCAGTTATACAAGTTGGGTACACAAAACATCTCAAAATACATGTTGCATTTCCTTTTTATTCTATTTTCAATGTAGTGGCAGCAACATGACTTTGCTTCTCTCCGGTTCCCAGTGCTTAGAAGCTTCCTCCTCTTCCCCCCTCACTGGCAGCCAGATGAATCCTGCAGGCACAGATTTAAAGTTTGGGGATTTAACCCTTTAATCACATGACCAGACCAGTCAGCCAATGGGAGGGCTCGGCTCAGATTTCAGCCTGGGAGGAGAGAGGGGAATAGAGAGGGAGGAAGAAAAGAGGCAAGCACTTCTCTGTGCTCATAGCATGAACAGCATACGACTCTCTCGATGTGGATTACTTGTGGTTTGTTTGTTTTTTTGAGAACTTGGATGGCACTTTTAAGAGTGAAAAGGGATCCCAACACTTGGGGACGTCCAACAGTTTGTCCTAGAACAGGGTGAAGAAGACAGCAGGAGGGAAGACAGCAGAAGTTTTTCCTCTCATCTTTGCCTCCACAGGCGTTTCTTCTTCTTCTGTGGAAGAATGGGGGCAGGAGCTCTGACCATCTGTGTGAGTAGAAGCTACAAAGGCTGAGCTGGCTCACAGACTTCCCATTCAACCTGTGATTAAGGGCTAAAGAATGCAGTGTTAGTGTCTATACATGCCTTTGTGATGAATCTGTGCGTTTAATGTTCTGTTAGAAACATACGGTTTTCTTAAAATCTGAAGAAGGGAAACTTTTCTAACTACATAGATGACTACCGGCTTCAAGAAAACTTTCACATGCAGCCAAAACAGAGACAGTATGTCCTTCTAACACAGCTCTACATTGGTTCTGCCAGCCCGGTACAAGCCCCCGTACAAACGTATAACTGCAGGAGAAGAAAAAGGATAAATACACATAGTGAGCTTTTGGTTTCCTGCCTACAACCGTCATATTTTCCCAACTAACTCCACTGCCTCTATGAGGTCACTTTCACGAAACTTCCCTAATGGAAAAGGTATCTTTACAAAATCGAAATCACTTTAACATGCCCTTTTTGGTTTACTTTTCAAACCACATGTCTCTAGAATTACTTTCCTTGTCTTGAACAGCTGCTTGCAGTGCCTGTGGTGCTTTTGCTACCAGTTGCTTACATGGCCACCCACATAGGGACAGGAGGGGAGGGAGAGGGGAGGAGGGCTGGGAAAGAAGGGGCACATGCTTGGGCTTGCTATCCTTTCTTTGAGAGAGCTAGAATGACACAAGAAGATGGCCTTGTCTGTGTGGAGTTTATTTTTGTTAAACCTAAAAGATGTGTTGACTCGCTTGAACGGCACAGTTTTTTAATAGTGTCTCACACTTCACACATTTCAAGCTCACACTTGAAATAGTGTTCCTCTCAAGATCAGAAGGGAGACAGTCAATAGTTTCAAGAGTCTCTCAGCAGTTAATGACAATAGCTTTGTGTCACTGTCAGCCGCTGAAGTGTGAAAATATTTTAAAGACAGGGAGGGGAAGAGGGGACAAGAATCATTAGGCTATTCACAGCAGACTGTCTCAGTAAACAATGGAGGCAAATGAGCACTACCAGGAAGTGTTTCCTATCATTACTGGCTGCTTTAGTTAACAAAGGCCCTAAAGCTATTTAAATGTGAAGGATCAGCTTCCCACAAACCTTGCTATTGACTTGTTGACGCTTAAAAAGTGGGTTCTATGTTGTGGGGGATCACTGAGAAATTTCAGGAGTTCTGACCCTTAAATTTTCCTGAGCTGACAGTTCACACATGTGACAGCATGAAGTATTCCCTGTTGGATGGGGGTAGATGTGTGTGTGTGTGTGATTTTGATCCCATACACTGGTGTGAACCCGCTCTTCGGGGCTCTCTTCGGTGTACCACTGAACAGTGCTTCCTATCGAAGTGTGCTACTTCATGGCTTTGTGTATGCATACAGCCAGATCCTAGATGCTTCTCCTGAAATTTTAATCAATGATTTTATCATACACTATCAAAGCACGCTCCTATTACTCTGACAATGCAGATGGAGAGAGTAGTGGTGTGATATGCCAGTCTGTGCTAAGAGCATTATTTGACTGGGGATATGAGTGTACAGAGACACACTTCTCTGGAAATATTAAATAAAACTTTCATATTAAAGAACCAAGACATGCTCGCCTTATTCTTACAACACACTCTTCCCTGTGTGTGACCTAAAAACATTAATAAAAGCACAAACTGGCAGCCTCTGCTATTATTTTGCGCTACAGTAGCAAAACTAGAGAGAACACAAGCCGCCTGATGTAAACGAATCACCCCTGCATGCTCGCTCACAGGGAATTTTCCCTTTAGATTTCCTGCTGCATTCTAACATGAGCTCACTCCAACTGCAACAGGTAGAAAATATTTCAGGTAAAGTTGGGGTGAAAAATTCAGCCTTTTTTTGTTCCCGCATGCACATTACTTTTCTTTCTCCATAGTAATTTCGAGAAGCTTTGCACAAGTCTAAAAAAGGACTTAAGGGAGAAGAGTGTAATGTTTTTATAGCCTCAGTTTATTGTTACTTTTATAGCAACAAAAGAACAAAAGCACAAGTTTACAAGGAAACCTGCTAACAACCAGGGCAAACACCAACATGACAGCAACACTCCGGTGTGAGGATGGGAACACAGATCACACAAATGGATTGCAGATTGGTCCTCCGACATTCAGTTTCTTGTTGTAGGTTTCAATGACTGGATTTCCCCTCAGGATAAATAAAGTACTTCTGATTCTGATTCTGATACCAGAATTCATTTACATTCATTCACAGAAAATAAGTTGTTATGTTAACTTTTTGCGAGACAAATGATAAAAAAAAAATCCTGGACAACCACAATTGTCATTGCTCCATATGTCATTACTTAATTACTCTGTCAGTCATCAAATAAATATCTATAGGATCCAAAAGTTTGAGTGTTTTTCAGGAGCCTTGTGGTTTGCTTCATCTCACCTATAGAGCACCCTCTATTTCTACAAGTGTTTCACTTCTTTTATTCTGGATGTTCAATGTTAAAATGGTCTATTTCTTACAGACAACTTGTATTTTAAATTATCAAAGTGCAGTTTAAGTTATATTTGTTTTTTTTCCTAGTTCCCCATATGGTAGTGAAGTGTAAAGTATTTTACTTTCTCAGAGGGTGTCGATCACACTTTGGTGTCAGGTGGGGTTTGATGACATGATTTACAGTAATATTTCTTAAAGTTGTAGGAAAAGTAGTAGTTATTTACTTGAATGGGCCTTAAAAGGTGAAAAACTGACAACTAGGTATTTACCTGTGACAGAATGACTCATATAATAAACTAGAAAGTGGGTTACCACAGTTACAACTGTCTGTTTTTTGTTACTATCAAGAAAACTGTCCGTCCGTCCGTCCGTCCGTCAGTCAGTCCGTCCGTCCGTCCACATGATAGTAAAGACCGATTTAGGTGACATCTGTTCAGTAATGCCTATCCCAGTCAGACTTAGCTCAGACTGGCTTAGCTCTTTAACACCTGCAGGAGTAGTACTACTGGAGACAGTTTGCAGCCCATTGCTGCATTAACTCTACTGTGACCTATTAAAATAGTGGGTAATTAAATTACCCACTATAGACTGGACACCACAGACATAAACCTGAATAGTAACTTTAATTTAACCTCACATTTAACCTTTAATCTCTTAACTCCATACAGACATATCAGACCAAAATAATTAGGCGAATGAATTATAGGAATATCTTATTCAATCACTGACTAAAAAAACTGTGAAGACAGATGACATTTTAGTGTCTACCAATGTGTAAAAACAGCAACAACTACCCAAGTCTCTAACCAGCCATAATAAGACACAGTCTTTAATCATGTCAAGGCAACCATCCAGGCATGAAGTAGTCAAGTTAAGACAAGACAAAATGTAGATGTACACTACCAGTCAAAAGTTTGGAAACACCTTCTCATTCAAGGGTTTGTATTTATTTTAATTATTTGAAACATTGTACATTAATACCAAAGACATCAAAACTATGAAAGAACATATATGGAATTATTTAATTCACAAAAAAAGTGTTAAACAAACCAAACATTTTTATATTTTAGATTCTGTAAAGTAGCCCCCTTTTTCCTTCATGACAGCTTTGCACACTCTTGGTATTCTCTCAGTCTTCTTCATGAAGTGGTCTCCTGGAATGGTTTCTAATTAACATGAGCCTTCATTTGTAGAATGACTTCCCTTCTTAAAGTGTTTGAGAACATCAGTTGTGTTATTCAGAGGTAGGGTTAGTACACAATGGATAGCCCTATTTGACTACTGTTGTAATCCGTATTATGGAAAACACACATTATTTCATAGTTTTGAGGTCTTCAGTATTAATCTACAATGTTGAAAATAATTAAAATAAATAAAAACCATTGCATGAGAAGGTGTGTCCAAACTTTTGACTGGTATAGTCTACATCATGGCATTCATCAGGATGAATATTTTTAATGAGCCTGTGAAAGAGGAGTGGATAACATCTACATTAACACATTGTCTGTCCAAGATGTTTTCTTCACTCTGCCGGAGCATCTGCCAGGGTAAAGATCTTCCTCTTCAGCCATCTCTGCACCATCTGTGAGGTGGGCTTTAATCAGCTGACCTGACTGTGGCACATGCCTGAACCCATTCTGTCTACAACAATTTTCCACACAGCGAATAAATTCTTCCTCCTCTTTAGCACCCTCTTCTGCCTCCCCAGTATGGTGAACCAACTGTGTCACTGTGGCCAAATAGTAGCTGTGGGCCTCTCATGTCAGAGTGTGGGTCACTTCACTCGTTTGAAGCAGTGAACTCTGGAATTATAACAATATGTCACATGGTGCAGACAGAGCTATGACAACCAGATGAAAACTTACAATGAAGTACAGGAAGTCGATCCCTCTTTACTCAGACTCTGAATCCTGCCTGTGATTTGTGTGTCTTCACTGTTTTGTCCTTTTTACTGCCTACACAAAGCCATCAACGCACTCTGCTCTATTTAAAGAGGCAATTGAATCAGTAATCTTCCCCTGTCTGTGCTATGCTGGCTCCTTATAGAGAGATTTCTGTGTACACACAATGTTTACACTCAGACAAAGACAGCTGGTGTGCTTGCTTTACAGTCTGTGTATCAAGGATAGACGCAGCATGAGGAACCGTTTGCTTGGTTGAGTTATCAGATAAGACATGCTGAACAGTTGGTGAATTACCCCACAAGATAAATGCTCAGGGTTTATCCCCGGGGGAGAACGGGTTCAAAGTGGCATTAAGAGACAGCAGAGGTGGAAAATGACTAAGTTCAGTGTGAAAAGCCCCTGCAGTTGTTGGATATATTTTTCTGTTTCATTTGGTTACATTGGTGATCCAGATGGAATACTTTTTAATGGCATTTATAGTTTTGAGCTCTCGCTTCCAGCTTCACTTCTAATGCAAGCTAGCGTCAAACTACTGTAGAAATTTGGACAAATAGCAGACAGGAATTTGAGTGCATGGAAGGATGTTGAGGATGAGGATACACATTTTATGTTGTTTTGGTCGACACAGTCATATTTAAGTTTAAAGAAAAATAAGTTAAACAGTGCTGACCTACACTTACCAACAACAATGCCCAAACAAGCAACTCGACAAATTACCATTGAAGATTCAAAGGTAATTTAAAGGTCCTTGGAGGAACTTTCAGTTTGAAGTGACTCTAGCCCCCTCCTGTGGACAAAGCTGTACCTCTACTCTCTGCTGAATTTGTCCTGTACATGTGTTAGTAGTGTTTTCTGACAAATAATCTTGTTCTGCTGTGTTTTAACAGCCAAAAATATCACTTATTGTGAACCGTTCCTGTGGAAAATTAAAACAAACAAACAGCTGTTTAGGCAGCTTACTGAAACCCACTCTGTCTTCTGACCTACTGAGCAGCAACAGTTGTTAAAAAGCACTACATAGAAACTTTGCAGATTGTGTTTTTAACATATAGGTATGTATAATTAATGATAGATATTTTTTGATGGTTCTATAGTAAATAATGAACTAGGCACAAAGTGTCAAAATTAGCTAATTGTCAAGAAGCGGCTATATAAGAACGCTGTTGATACAATGGTGCTTCATAGTTATCCAATAAATTAATGATATTATGATAGTTGAGTACTATAGAAAAAAGATACCAGGCTGCACACCTTGATAATGATGAAATAGTTGAATTACAAGAGCATTGTATTCTGTTCCGTCCGCTTTTAGAGTTAGTAAGTAAAGTACAAACACATACACTTTTCAGTAGTCAGTAATTTGATTCTTCACTCTAAGTTTATATGTTAGCTTAAAATATTTCTGTGTATGTTCAAATAACCTTCCAGTCAAAACTTTTGAAACTACCAATTTCCCATGTTCAAATATAAACAGTTTGACTGGCAACCCTTCCAGATTTTAGCAAACTCTACATTCAAAGTCATAGTCATGGCTGTCACCGTGATCCTGCATGTGTGTCTTTTAGTGCTCCAATGTGTGTCACTCTGGCAATACCTTTGACCAAAGGTGTTGCATGGTAACTTGATCTTTGTCGTAGCAACACATGCAGAGCCAGCCCTCCACTTCCTCTTCCTTACAGCGCACTCTGTGCTTTAAGTGTATGACTGCAGGAGGTATGCTTTCATGGACTCACCACCATCACAACAACACATACCTTTGGGTCTTTGTACCAGAGATGGCCTTCCGGAGAGATGTCTCCATGGTGTCTAACCTGATGATCCAGCTTGATGCCCTTTGTGCCTGCAGTGTCAGTGGCTGACTGTAGCTGTATGCTCCTCTTCCTGTAGCACAACAAGACAGCAGTGCAGGTTAAAGAAGACATGAAGAGGATGGTTCAGATACCACTACTGCGACCCAGGACAGTGGCTGCAAAGCGCACCAAGCTGTTTGGAACAACCCTGACTGAGCTTCATCAGAAGGGCCTGGTTGAGGATGGTGTTCCCCTGGTGTTAAGGAGGATGGTGGACTATCTCAGAAAGCATGGTGAGGAAAACACACCAGCATGTAAAAGAGAGAATAAAATGTCCTGATTGATTGGTTCTTTATGATTAGTTATTTTTCAATTCTAATAAATGTGAACTTTAAAGTCCAGACCAGAATTTCACTTCTTCTCTGTAGGGTCTTTTGCTTTTTGAAGCATATATTTTGTTTTCTCTTAAAAAAAGCAAAACATTTAAAATGTTTCCATCAAACCATTATCTTTCCAATTTGGGATTAGCACAGCAGAAATGTATAGTTTTATTCAATGGTTAAATTATACATCAACAACATCATAGTCTATGTTTGCTGACGTGTTCATGAGATCTTTAAATCTTATCTTTACTTTTTTTATTCAGTGACAACAAGCCAAGTATGGGGGGAAGTTGAAACTCAGAGGCATTTCAGACTTTTTCAGTGTGCTCTCATCCCAGATTATCTCAATGCCTCCTTGTTCAATGTGATGGATGACTGTAACAGCACCAAAATATATAAAAAAATACAAAATGTCCTTACATTAGATTAAAATTGATCAACGCCTATCTGAAGTACACATATTTTGGGATAAAAACCCAAACCTGTACATAAACTGTACTTGGTTATACAGTCTGTGTTGGTGGTATTATCCTAATTAATTGTTTTTTTTACTCCTACTGTTTGACCACTAGATGTCAGTGCAAGAAAATGTAATTCCACCATGGCTTCTTAAACTTCAGGCCTTTTGTAGTATGACAAAGTTTTACACTTTAATTCATTTTTATGGGATGACTACACATGACAAGTACACTAAGGTAAACATTGGCAAAGCAACATGTGATGCAGACATTACTTGACTTTACACTGAAGATTTTCTGTTAAAAATTGCTAATAAAACATATAGGGACTGCACAGTTTACCTTCTTTGTGACAAAAAGGCTCTCTTGTATGTGGTTGATTTCCACAAGATGCTTTCCTCCTCACCGTGTAGTTTAGGTGTAGTAAATCTCTTTTCGGCAACAGTGTACTCCCTGCTCTCAAAACCCAACACAATGGCCCATGTATGCCTATTTCCGAGAGGCCTCTCATACCTTGTGAGCCTGTGAGACAATTATTCCAGCATCTGTATTGCTTTCTTAATTTCAGCAGCCACATTAAGACAATCACAAAGTCAGCCTACTATCACCTTAAGAATATATCAAGGATTAAAGGACTTATGTCTCAGCAGGATGCAGAAAAACTCGTCCATACATTTATCTTTAGCAGACTAGACTACTGTAACGGGGTCTTTACAGGACTCCCTAAAAAAGTCCATCAGACAGCTGCAGCTCATACAGAATGCTGCTGCTCAAGTCCTAACAAGGACCAAAAAAGTACACCACATCACTCCAGTTCTTAGATCTCTATACTGGCTTCCTGTCAGTCACAGAATAGACTTTAAAGTCCTGCTGATGGTTTATAAAGCACTGAATGGTTTAGGCCCAAAATACATTGCTGATCTGCTACTACTTTATGAACCACCTCAACCTGTGAGGTCATCCGGTACTGGTCTGCTTTCAGTCCCTAGAGTCAGAACGAAACATGGTGAAGCAGCGTTCAGTCATTATGCACCACATGTCTGGAACACACTCCCTGAAAGCTGCAGGTCTGCTCCAACTCTCACCTCTTTTAAATCAAAGAGTAAGACTTTTTTATTTGCCACTGCCTTCCTATCTTAGCTTATATTAACCCACTTTAAATTAAAATTTGAATGCAATTTTTAATATGTTTATAATTTTCCTTTCTTTTCTGTTTTATCACATTTGTCATTTTAATTATGCTCTTTTATGCCTGTCTAAATGTCTCCAATGCTTTTAATCTTTTAATATAAAGCACATTGAGTTGCCCTCTTGTATGAAATGCGCTATACAAATAAAGCTGCCTTGCCTTGCTTTTCCTTCTAATGCTTTTATTTTGGTACTTCCGATAGGCGGCAGTGTGAATTTGTATTGGGCGCCGTTAGTACCAAAATAAGAGCTTCATGAAGACATACAGGTATCCTAACCATAGTCGGTCAGTACTGACTCCTACGGGTTACTAGCCGGGCTGCCTGCCGTAAATGTTTTAAAGGCAGTTTTGCAAAATACAATACAAGCAGCCTTCACTGCATACACACAAAAAAATACTACTACTACTACCACTACTACTACTACTACTACTACTAATAATAATAATAATAAAATTAAATTAAGAACAATAAAATAAAATTGTCACACAGATCTTACAGATAAATAATCTACTGTTGTCGAGAAAGTCCATTAAGGGTGCCCACACCTCTTCAAATTCTTGCATTTTACCCCTTTTTACATAGGTTAACTTTTGTAGTGTAACACATTGAAATCTCTCTAATCCAAGATTGTGCAGAGGATACTTCAGTCCATCTCCAAGATCGAGCAACCATCCTCCTGGCCTGCAGGAGGCCAACGTTGATCAGTCTTACACTTAGAGTTAACAGGAAAGCAATCTGGGTTATATTAAATATTTAGATTTACATTTATATTTAATATTTAGATATAGATTTTACATTTAGGTTTTGATTTAACATGTAGATTTAGATTTAGCATTTGGATTTAACAATGATTTTAACTTAATATCTTCACAAAATCACAAATATTCTTCTAAATGTGATTAAAAAAAGAAAGCAACTTTTAAAAATCACTTTACATTTTTATGACGTTTTGTTGCTAAATGTGGAGAAATGTTGCAGTTTTGTTTTCGGTGCCCCATAGGTATGGGAAGGAAGTGACGCAGTTAAAAAAACAATTAAGCCTATTTGGCTAACTAAAGTATAATTTGCGATTAACTTACCACTCAGTCCTGTTTGTTGAATAGCAATGTCCAGCATACCCCAACGTTTCCAAAGTCTGTATAGTTCTTCAGGATCCACTCCTCTGTCTGCTGCAGCTGACTCAGGCCGAGGTGAACCTTATTTATGCAGTTTAAGAGGTGAACACATTGGTGAAATCTTCAGTGAGCTGCTTCCCGTCACTTTATGTCCACCTGACATGAAGCTAGAATTAGCGAAAAGAAGCTCGAGATAGTTAGCCGGTTAACTTTTGAGGCGCTATTTGAAGATAATTGGCCCCCAAAACTTCTTTCATTGACCATCGTATTCACAAAACCATGGTGGCTTTTTAAGATAAGATAAGATAAGATATACTTTATTTGTCTCCCGTTGGGGGAAATTATTTTGTTTACAGCAGCTTACAACACGGGACAGGGGAATACAACAATGTACTGACATAGTAAAAAATATAATAACAATAATAATAGCAATGACAAGGGTAAAATATAATATAATATAATAAAATAAATAAAATAAAATAAAGTAAAAATAAAATAAAATATGGCAACTATTACGGATGTATACACACTATGTAGACAAGAACTGAACTGATACAAAATTGTTCTTCAATACCAACCATTAATTTGTGATATATATCACTTACTATTAACGATTAGTCATATTTGGCTTAAAAAAATGTAACTAAAGGCACTTTCAAGATAACTTCATCAACGTATGTCAATACAGCCTACATTTATTTAAAACATTTGTATTCGAAATGTATCAAAGTGTTATTATATTTACTGAAATTACGGTGCAATACCTCAATAACCATGTGCAATATTGTAATTTATTCCATGACATATTTTATTATTATATTCATCTACTATATGTGCACTCTGGCTTAGGCTAATTTATCTTATTTCATGTCTTTAGAAGTACTTCTATACCTTTCTTTGTACAGATAGTATTTTTATTTTTATTTAGAATTTTTGGATTTTTGTTAAGATTTATATATTTATTGTCCTTACTGTCTTGTTGTGTCCTTACTGTCTTGTTGTTAAGTACCAGTAGTCCATTCACCACGTCAAATTCCTTGTGTGTGCGAGCTCACTTGGCAATAAAGCTTTCTTGAATCTCTAATCTTGAAATTATATTGGGCATAGTTAGCTATGTAATTAATTAGTTGATAGACTGGCGCATAGAAGCATCAGAAGTTTTCCTGAAGTTTACAATGTTTTTGTGGTTTTCCTTCAGCATTGCATCAGGAGGGTCTGTTCAGAGTGAACGGGAATGTGCGTGCTGTGGAGATCCTGAAGCAGCGGCTTGAGAGCGGAGAAGAAGTGGACCTGCTATCTGAATCTGACTCATGTACTGTGGCAAGCTTGCTCAAACGGTACCTCAGGGACTTGCCAGAAGGTCTGGTTGACTCCTCAGTTCAGCAGGCACTGATACATCAGTACCAAGGTAGGAAAAAGTTGTGTCTGGTCGTAACATTACAAATTTGTCTTCCAAGTGCTATCTTTGGTGCTTATCTGTGACGGCCAAGGGCATAGTTTCCAAGATATATCCTTCCAGCTCACATTTTATACGTTTCCAAACATCACGTGAGACCTGCCAACTTCCAAAATCCAAGATATGACACTGACACCTTCACAAGTGGAGAGAATATGACCTATGGTCATGACCTACATATTCTCTCCACTTGTGAAGCTATCAGTGCTATTAGCACTGCCGTCATTGGCACCAGGCAATAAACATGAGAAGACACTGCTGTGTCCAGTGCATGTTTGTGAGAGTGAGAGAGACAGATACTGGAAAAGTGATAGTGCTCTTAATTCTAGCTTTAATCTTGGAGGGTAAATTAATTTGACAGATGAAGTGTCCATGGTCACTTTGTGCTCTCCCTCCATCACTTGTTTTAATCTCTGTAATGGAGGGAGAGTGAACATCTTGGCGGCCGTATTAGTTTTTCCTTCATAGACCCATTACATTTTGGCCTATTTTCAGGGCCTCTGGCCAAATGCTACATTAAATGGAATGCTTATTTTTTACCCAAGACAATAAAAATATTTTGGTTACTTAGACAAATTAAAACCGTATTGCCATTAGATGGCTACTTTATAAAACTCATAAGACAGTGCTAAAAGGTTAGGCAAGCAGATTAAGGTGCAAAACTGATTGATTGTAAAATTGATGTTTTGAAATATGGATACATATAGACGGACAACAGTTTTTCTAAGTGTCATCCATTAAGTTAGCAATGGCTACATATCACAAAAGGTTAGTAAGATATTCCATAATTTTGATGAAGCATAAGCATATAACTTAAGCTATATCATTAGGGTTAAAAGCTCTTGAGTATATTTCCTTTTTGGGTGTTAGTTGTAAAAAGTCTATTGACTTGATTAACATAAAAGCTATCCTGTCCACATTTCACTCTGCTACTATTTGATCCACTTGCATTGTCTGGGTTTTATGTGGTGTGCTTTATGATGTGGTCGAAGTGGTCTCTGCATCCCCTTAAAAAATGCCTCATGCACTAACCTTTAAAATCTTGGACCCCCCCAACCACACACATGTACGTAGGTACTAAGCACTTTTGAGCTGTTAGGTACACAAAATCAGAACTTGACGTAGCAAGAGCAGCTGTGATCCCTCTGAGCCATTATTATTATTATTATTATTTCCCGTCTCGTTGTAGTTCCTTAGACAGACCGGCACACCTGCCAACCTTCGTACACATACACACACTCACATAGACTTACGCACGCACATAGTTTGCGTCACTCGTTCATTTTGGATTAGTTGTCACATCCGTTTAGCCAACTCTGACCCAATTATGTTTCCCAAGTAATAGCATCAACATATTTCCAGGCTCTTTACTCTAATGCTCACACATTACTTGTTAAATTAACACAGTATTAGATATTACTGAGAGCAGGTGGATGGAGCTATCACTTCTGCTTTAAAGTCAGTTAACTTGGCTTTATTAGACATCAATCAATTATTCCAGTGTCAGCACAGCAGAGCACCTATCAATCATTAGACAAAAGCTTTCTGAATGGCAACCAACAGTGACTGATCAAACATAATTTTGTAGGATGCTAACCTCTGACCTTTTCTGATGTCTTGTTGTGTTTTTGTAGAGTGTGGTGATGATGTGTCTTACTCAGACATGAGAGACATGCTCCAGCAGCTTCCAGATGTTCACCTCAGCCTCCTCAGATACCTCTGCCACTTCCTCACCCTCGTTGAATGCAACCACAAGGAAAACCGCATGACTACCCTCAACCTCGCCACTGTGTTTGGACCAAGTGTCTTCCAGTGAGTCACACTTTTCTATTTCAGAGACTGACAAATCCGTCTGTTGGCTGACAGTAGTTGGCTGATATGGGCTTATCACAGATGTATTGGTAACAGTATGAATGTGTTCCTATATGAAAACAGTTTTACAGAAGATATACTAGAAACAAGGCTGATCTAGAAAATGTGTCATTACAGATTTTGTCAAGCAAAGGATAGTGTTGTAAGTTAATACTGTGAACTAATTTTGAAGGTTCAACTTAACTCATGCAGTACTCACTCTCCTCCATGCTTCATTTTTGAATGCCAGGCTCTTTAGTTGTGTAATAATCCAGAACTTTCAAAGGCGTTCTTTGCCTCGGTGCAATTTGGTTCCAAACAAAAAGCGTAAATTCAGTAGATACATTTTTTTTTTTTTGAGTGCATACTGTTGCTGCTTGATGTTATATTGATACAATTAAAAAAAACAGAAGCATTTAAGTTGCTTTAATTTAAAAAACTCAGAGACCATACAAAAATCTTCACAGAGCAGCAAAGGTGATATCTCACTGTGGGTTTGTCACTACATGCAGCATCTTTAACATTACATGTAGCCATTTGCTCTGCATGTAGCACAGCAGCTTTAAGGATAATCTGAATTCTGATAGCTTTAGATAGCAGCACAAGATAAAGCGAAACCAATAATATATTTTTTTGTAAGTAAAAAACAATAAAGAAAATCAAACTTATTGAAAAGTTTAGTCATTTTCAAAAGCTGGAAGTGTTATCAGTCAACATGTAGGCGCCTTATACTTGGATTGAAGAAGACTTGGTTTAGTCTGAGAAAAAAATAGATGGGCACACAGTCTTGATAGCTGAGGGATTCAATCATCTTCTCTCTATTTCTGTATTGTGCGTCAGATATTAACCCTCTGTAAGCCTTAGCCCATTTTTGGTCATTCGCAATATTTGCCTGTTGTGTTTTGGTGTTTTTTTCTAAGCTTGGGGCATGATATTAAAGACAGTGGAGTTATTTGGGTCAATTTACAAAATTTTTACATATATGATTTGGTAAGTGTAATGTCCTCCAGTGTACTCATTTTACCGACGTTCGTGCTCTTAAGCCAAAAATGGCAGCCATTGAAACCCATTCAAACCACGTTTTTTGATCCTGGAATTACTACATCAGAAAAAAAGGTTCTGAGTTACTCATTGTTGTGAACCAAACCACAGGGACCTAAAATTTTGATTTTTACCATAGAACACCAGATTGCGCCATTTTCTTAGTTTTCATCCCTTTGCCAAATTCATGCTACTCTCCCTTTGTCCACTAGGGGCACAAATCCTGCTCTAGAGTACCAAAGGGCAAATGGGTTCAGACTTTTTTGAGTTCACTGCATACCTTGAGATGTCTGGAAGTGGTGTATGTGTGTGTTTAGTGAAATTATTTTGTGTGTGTGGGAATATCTGTAGCCAAAATTGGAGTAATGAATTCCTTATGGGAAAAATGCCCTGATTAAATCCCCACCTAAAAGCATAAAACACTCAAAGTTTGAATGCCATTATTCTGCAGGAAAAAATCCTATTTTTTTTCAAAACAGCTTTGACATTGTAGGTTTGCCTTCAAAATCTATGATGTTCAGGGTTTTCAGCTGAATGAACCACTTTTCATGTTTCCACTGTGGGCCAAACTTCATGTAGGTTTTGATTATCATTTTTTTGGCTCTTTTTGGGAATTTTTGCTATAGTTTTACATTTTGGAGCCTTTCATGCAATTTTGAAATTAGATTCAACCAAGGAAGGTCTCTGTGTGTTGATATTGATCCTCAAGATTGATGTATGTATATGTGCATGGTGACAGTAATGTGTGTGTGTGTGTAGGGGGGATCAAATTATAGCCAAAAACCTATAGAGAAAGCTCATTTGCTTTTCATGGGTTTTTTCATAACAAAGGATCAGTCACAGACTGGCATATGAAGGGTTAAACTTTTGAAAATAAAATTTGTTTCAATTGATAGTGATGAATGACTTCCATTGAAAGATTTTTTTTCAAAATTTGAAAAAATATATTATTGTATGGCATATTTATAACAGTTTAGACTGCCCACTTTTGGTTAATTTGAGGCCAAAATTGTGACTTTTTGATAAAAAACATGACTTTGCAAAAAAAATAATGCAGTCATTTAATTAGTGTTGTTGTGAGTCATCAACATATGTTAAAATGTGTTGACCCCAAATTTTTTTTTCCAGTTTTCATTGTATTATACAGGAGATAATAATTTAGTGTTTTTTCATCCCCTAAATTCCCCTCTCTGGCACTGTAACACGTGGTAGCTAAAGGGTTAATTATAATATTAGTGAATGTTTAGTATGTATCATTAACACTGAAGTTAATTTAAAGATTAAAAAAAAAATTGGAACGATCCATCAATATATGACATATTTATATCAGTTTAAAGCAATGCCCATTTTTGATCGCCTTAAGACCTTCAACGTAACTTTTTTAAACATAGGACATTACATGAAAAATAATGCAGTGATAAAAAAGTGTTGTTGTAAGTCATCAACATATGTCAAAATGTGTTGACTCAAAAAAAGAATTCCAGTTTTCATTATATTATGCAGGAGCTGATCCATTTTTGGTGTTTTTTTCTTCCCCTAAATTCCTCTCTCTGGCTCTTAAACACGTCGTAACTAAAGGGTTAATTATAATATTAGTGAACATTCAGTATGTCACATTAATACTGAAGTTAATTAAAAGATTTAAAAAAAAATTGGAATGATCCATCAATATATGACATATTTATATCAGTTTAAAGCAATGCTCATTTTTGATCGCCTTAAGACCTTCAACGTAACTTTTTCCTAGGGCTTACAGAGGGTTAAGAGTTGGATTCATATGTATATATTTTTTAATGTCAATAAACACCGCCAAAACAATACTTTAAAAAAAAAAAATCGAAATGTATTCCACAAATGCTACAGCAAATACTTTGTAAAGAGCTGCTGTAAGTTATTTGTTTCCACTGGGAGAGAGAAAGAAGGGCTTTTTCTCTCCCTCGCTCTGTGAAACCTTGAGGCCAGCAGGAGGTGCTATAGCATATTTAGTGAAGTTGCAATCATTACTGTGCAAGTCTGCTACATTGCTAATGACAGTCCTATTTATAAGCTTCTTTCAAATTTGTCAAAGCTTTTTATTGAGATTGCTCTGATACTCTGAAGAGCTGAGTACTGCTGTTCTCACTCATCTATTTATGATGTGATTACTGGGCACTGAGTTTTCAAATCACCCTTTTTACATCTACAGCTGCTGCTCTCTAAACTTGTGACTGATGGGTATATCACTGTTGTGTTCAGACAGTGGAACCCTGCCTGGTAAAGAGATCAGATCTCACCGGGCAGAATAGAGAAGAAGAACCTGCACTGGATAGCCCTGTCTTACTGTACAGCCTGTTCTCTACGTGAGAGGCTTGTCTGGGGTGAATGTGTGAATGTGTTTGGGAGTTGATGTTATATAATTAGGCCTACAGCCAAGTGTACATCTCAAACAGCTGTTCACTAGTATCAGACTCAAATTTACTAGGGCAGCTGCTTTTTATCTAACTTGCTGTCGAATTAGATCAGTGCTGCTAAGTGATGGAAGAAAAGGTGAACCAGAAAGTCATTCTTTATAACTTTGTAGAATCTGATAAAATCTTTGATGAAATCTGATTTCCTAAACATATATTCATATTTTCTTACAGTGTCGCTCCTGGTTTCGAGGCATTGAAGGACCAAAATATCTGTAACAAGATCATGGTGAAGCTCATCCAAAACTACAACAGTATATTTGACATGGACAGAAACGGAGAGAGCTGCCCAGAAGAACAGTCAGTCCTAATCATAGTCAAGGTGTGGTAAACTCAACAGATCACTGGGTGCTGATGTTTATTTAAAAAGTTCTGTGTTTGTTGTCGGTAATATGAAGTGCAGCTGGTAACAAACTGAGTCACATGTTGCGCCGATGTTTTTGAAACAGTTCCTCTCTATGAACTCATCCTCTTCCCATCCAGCATGATGACTTAACAAATACAGCCTTACAAAACACCAAGCTAAAAATTGATTCAACTATTGATTTTATATACCAGCCTCGCGAGGAAGGGTCCTCCACAGGTTGCTGTTTTTGAGTCTCTGCTTGTTGATTTATATTTGCTGCTTGGATGGGTGATGTCTTCATCGATTAGCTGGTTTGTCTGGTCTGCCGGTTTTCCGGCTACATCTACCTGAGGAAAATGTAGCTCCCAAGACACAAACCTGAGCAGTGCAGCACAGCAAAGCACCAGTTTCATCGTCATTTAAGTCAGATACTTAAATAATTAAGCAATTCAAATTGAATTAATGTACATTTTTAGTTCAGTTTAACTCTGTTTAGAAATAACACATCTATATGAGAGCAAAACTAAAGGCCAGGACTTTAGAAAACCCCAAATCAAAAGTCCATAGTCTCGTGTTGTACTTCATTGAACACAACATTTTTTAAAAACACTTTAGTTTCATAGAAAGTTTTAAAATGGATATTCAGGGTCTATGCTGTGGAAATAACTTATTTCTAGTAGTCACATATTTCAACAAACACATTGTCACAACCTACTAAAAGAGGCTGAGTTCTCAGGGATTTTTTTGATAATGAGATTTATTTGAATTTAGTCATGTAGCAAGTAAAGTAATTATTATTTCTCATCACCATAAAAGTATATTTTAATAAATGGAAGATCCTCACACCATGTGATCCCATTTAGGGACTCTTCACACGAAAGAAAACCTGGTTGATCCAGAAAATGAATAATTGATTTCTACTTCTATTTGTTTTTTTCCCTGGTGTAAAAAAAACCAACTATATATTTAGTACAATATTTACATCCTGTGAAGTATCCTTGAACAAAGAATGAAAAACAATTAGAAAACAAATGAAAAAGTGTATCTTTAAATTGTCAGTATGACCTCAGTCTCCTCACTGGTGGCTACAGTCATGTTGAAATGCCTTACATATTTGTAGTCCACGTAAGGTAAAATGAGAGGAATATTCAGAGCTGCAACAGCTGCAGCATGAGTATCTGAAGAACAAATATGAGTGGAATTGAAAAACTTTGACGAAATTTCTACTTTTGGAAAGTCATTCTGCAACACTTGATTGATGGCTTTGTTATTGAAACGTGACATCGGCCATCTGATGCCTCAGCTTTGGGTCCAGGAAATGACTACTTTGATTTAGCTCCTCCTAGATGTGACCTCTCTAGGCCACCAGGGTGCTTCTCTGACCATTTTTAACATCATCATGCGTAGTGCTTGGCCCCTATGTGACACTGTGCTTACCATGCAGAATAAAAATGCTGTGGATGTTAAATATTTTAGAAATTAAAGTATACATATACAAACTGAGCTCCTAGGGTCCTAGTGGCAGTTAAATGAAACCCAGAATACCTTTGATGACATGTAGTGTATTTTCTTAAAGCTGTTTTCAGTCACAAATGTCCCACCATGCTGTTTTGTGAACTCCTTAAGGGTACAGCCACATGAGACCCTGCAGACCTATGGGAAACCCCTTGGTCAGAATAAGATCAACTTACACACAAACACGCGTAGATGTACATTTAACACTAACACATACACACAGAGATGCTCAGCCCACTGAGGCCCCTTGCCTCCTGACCTCCGTGGCTTGGTGCCTTTGAACACGGCACACATGATCACCGGTGTTACCTTTTGCTTTAGAGACAGAATTCTGATGAGCAGTAGGAGTGCATCAAAGTGTTTATGTGTTTGAGGATATTCAACTCATTAAAATCTATTTTGACCCCTGTTTTTGAGGCTCACAGTATGAACACTCATACCCATGAGTACTTTTAAAAAAATGACTCCCTGGGCGTAAAAAAAATAGTTCATAGCTACTGTCTATATAAAGCAACAAATAAAACTTCCTTTCTCTCCTCTTTTGTCCTCTTTTTTGGTCCCAGGAGGCCAGCGTATCATGTGTAGAGACAAATCCGTCACCCAGCCTCCCTGATGGAAATACACCAACACCACTTCCCAGGATAAAGGTGTGTGCTCGGCTTTATAACAACACGCACGCCTGTATGTGTGCGTCTTTGTTTAAATGTTTACTCTGCTGTTCTGAAAATCTTTGCTTGGGTCTGTCTTCTGCGACATGTTGTTAATGAAAATTCCCAGGTCAAACTTGCTTGAACCCTACAAATTCCCTTACATAGTCCTTTTTAACACCAACCATGTGATCCCTGTGACGCGAAATAACATGGGCATGTTTTGGAAAAGCTGTTTTCCAACAACAGAGCCATTTCTGCTTACGTCTGTGTAGGTTTCTGTAAGCTTTAAAGATATTATCAGTATCAGCTGACCTGTGTATACTGCCTGCACTGGTAATAAGGTCAATCAGTGTGAATACATGATGACTTTTGAATAATATGACTGACATTACTGATAAGCTATCATTCAGAATCAGGAGATCGGTTTAAAATGTTTATTTTTCAGCTGCCTGACAGAATTCTATGCATGCATATATCCAGGATTGCTGAGTAGAGTATAAACTGCTTTCATGGATTTGTGATTTTATATTAAGCTGTGTATCAGGTTCTTTAAAATGTCTTTTTTCGTGCATTTTCTTTATATTCATTTTTCTCCACAATGGCCGGAAAAAGTCACCACAGAATGAAGAACTTCTGAGCCAATCCCCCACTACCTCTCCAAACATAAGGCAGAAGAAAAAGAAGGTATTGATAATCATTTGTTACTGTCATTGATGAGATGCTGCATGTGTAAATACATTTTCTTGATTAATACAGTCTGTATTTCTCACCCCGTTGAATTAAATGAATACTTTATGCTTTCTTATCTGCCATACGGCCTTGGCAGTCATTAGCTCGAGGTCATCACTCAGACTGCCTGTGATGCCTGTGGCCTCGCAGCTCGGTCACATGATGTGATTTGATAAAGGCAATCTGCCTGCAGGAAACAACAACACACTATTTGCAATGAGAGACAAACAGAGGCTGTGGTATGCATATCTGACTGTGCTGTGGTATCATTACAGAGGAACCCTGCAGCCACAGAGGCTGCATTTGTTCATGCATTTGACCATAGCAAAAGTGTTTGTGCACACGTAGTAGAAATTAAAGTTTGGCTTATTTTTTAAAAATAGAATCAAAAAGACAGGAATGAGTTTATTTCTAAACATAGTTTTAATGATGATTAGTCTGATCTCTCATAGATGCAAAGTTCTTTTTACTTATATTTGTGTATATTTTAAATTTAAATGTATATGAATACTATCTGTAAGGTTGGCTCATCTTTGAGAACAAAAATGACTGAAATCACCTCTCTGTGATTGTCTTGAAATTGGTTTTAAATAAAGATCTGAAGATCAAGACTAGTGTTATTGTGGAGATAAGAGAAATGCTGACTGATGAAAAGATACACTTGGCAAGGTAAAAATGTCTGCTGATGAAGGATGTTTTTCTCCCATAGTGCAATGCAGCAAGATGTCTGCATTTTTTAGAGCTGGTATGCTACTAAAGCTTAAGACTGTTTTTAAAATTCCAGAGGTGAGTTAAATCTTTAAGCTAAGAAGTTAGTTCTCCACCCCCACTATGAGTCTTATTGCACAGGAAGCTAAACACACTTCAATAAAAGTTGTGAATTGCCCTGAAGGGGTTTTATTGGAAGCAGTTCTGAAGCTGTGAAAAGAAAAGTCAACAACAATTAGATTCTGTGATAAAATTAAATTAGCACAATGACACAGATACAAGGAAACTGAATTCACAAAAAATCATCTACTGCTGTTAAATTACAATTACATTGTTCCTCATGCTTGGAAGAAAAAGGTTGCATCAACACTGAAATACTAATAAACATTACACTGTATGTCTAGAAGGTAAATTAAGATTAGATTACAGTGCTGCAGGAGTTAAATGTTAGCTGTTTAGTTGATAGCGTTAGCAATAAACTGGCCATACATAAGCTAATTTCTACTAAATCTCAAGTCATCACTCACAAAACAGCTATAATAAAAAGGGTATCTACAGATGAAGCTATAGCATTTGTGTTTGCTGAGTAGATAAAATATAAATGTCAATATATGTTTAAAAAATCCAACAAAGCCAAAGCTGTAACTGTTTAAGCTGAGCAGAAACTGATTGCTTAGCTACAATAGAGCGGTGGAAAGTTTTGGCATTTAATCATGTTAAGGTTGAATATCAAGAAGACCCATTTGTTTATTCTGTTGATTTCTTTGGCTAAAGCTAAGACCAGCATACTCCTGGAAATCCCTCACTTCCTGTCATAATGAAAGTGCGTTTAGCTGAAGTGGCTAGCTCTAATTTCTCAAGTGAGTCATTCAAACTATAAATATCAAACTTTTGTGGCTGCATTCCCCAAACACTGCTGAAGAACCTCCTCTATGTAAACAGTTTCCCTATCATGGCCAGTCAATACAGATTTGGCCTTTGTGATTGCGACTAAGAGGAATACAGGTTAAAGTTAAATTATTTGATGGATCCTCGCCAACACATCATTACCAGACCTAGACTATATGTTTGACACTAGTAGGCAAAAGTGCTATTTGTGTTTATGTAAACTATAGCATACAGAATTCCTGAGTCTCATGCTGGGTCAAACTGTGAGAGAGAAGTCTACAAACAAATACACACCCATCCACGTTCCAAATGGAAAGACATAAACCTGTCTACCGTTTGATTTATGATGCAGTTAATAAAAAGCATGAATATGGGATCAAAGGACAACATTGTTAAACGCTGTAGACACTATGAAAATACACATATAAGAGGCGGAGTATAACTATTGGTGTTGAATAGTATAGTATCACAACAAAGCCCTCTGTTGCTATGGTATGTGTTCATAGTTTTTCAAAACAGGCAAATGTAAGCTTTCTTCTTTATATCAAATGTGTCTTGGCTTTTCCTGCCTCCTTTTCTAAAAGTCTGGTGGGAGTTGGTTTTGTGAGCAAGACAAGGTACGGATCATATTGTGAGGTTAAATGAGCTGTTTCCTGTAAGTGAATAGAGATAAATCAACAGTGGCCAACTACATCAGATTTTTTATTTTAGCAGATTACCAGAAAGTAAGGATAGCAAAGTAAGAATTTAAGTTGTAATAATTAAGTTCAACTTTCAATGCTGTCTTTTGATATTTCACACAAAAGCAAGATATTAGTTAATCCATGATTTGGAAAGCAGGTCATATCCTCATGTTGGTCCGTCAGGCTTCATTGCTATGTGGCCTATTTAGCCCCGACTTGTTGTTGTTCTGTTTTGAGCTCTTTTTTTATGCATAGGCAGAAACTGAGACCCAGGAATGGAGGCAGCATCAAGAGTTGGTGGTTAACATGACTCAAACCGACCTGCCGTCTGATATTTTGCCATGCCTGTTTTTTACTGTGTCCATCATTCACAGTTCAGTATATGTATGGTCACACTATGTGATTATCGTGTCCTTTTATAGTGTGTTCAAGTGTGAATTACAGTCCAGTTAGTTTGAATGCCACCAAAGAGGATTCGTGACATTTCACAAAAATGGTAAAACAGAACATGAGATGGCATATTGATCTGGTTTCCAGGTCAAGTATGTGTATTTTTGAGCAATTTCCCCCCCTATTTGCATGATAACATTTTAATACCAAATAACATGAATGGAACAAAATTCTCCTCTTAAAAAGATGGCTGAATAACATGCTAATTCATCCCTTTTTGTTCCCCTTCACTCTATCTGTGGTTCCATTTGAATTACAAGTTTAGCTTGATCAATTACAAAGTCCTAGGGGCAAAATCCATACGTACTCTAGCTAAACTACATAATTGCCAATTATGTTTCCAGAGATCCACCCAGCAAGTGCATGACTAAATGGAGGCAGCATTTAAAGATTTCTGAACTACCCAGTGTGTTCAACCCTAAATGTCAATTTCTGCTGATAATTAGTTAGAGAAAAGAAAGCTTTTTAACTCAACTCAGCCACTTTCAGCCTTTGTCTTCCATTATCTATATGGACACTGATGGCGTCAGACCCATTACCGGTTATTCTGTCGGCTGGCTGTTGTTCATATACACTTAGAGAAAGCTGTCTGACACATTCTTTAACTCTCCTCTGAACAACCTTGGTTCAAACTCCATTAAAATGCAGAAGAGTGCTGCTCACAGTGTAGCTGTAGTTAGATTAAGGTTCTTCATCTACACTGAAGTCAGTGGTTCACGCTGTTTATATCCTCTCAGGGTCAGCACGGTAAGACAAACATCAGTCTAACCTTACAGTTTTACAAGCTATCCTCCCCCCCCTCTGTGGTGCTTCCTTTATTGCTCTATGCTTCGCCTCGTTAGACCTTTTAATGCATCTATTTGGTAACTTTAGCAGAGGTTCAGTGTGTTTCTCTCTGCGTGGGGCTGAGTGAGCTTGATTGAGCATAAACTGGTATCAGTTGTGTATCATTTACCTCTCGTGCTGTCTCTGGTTTCTCATCACGAGAGTCACCTGCTGCTGGCATCTTTCCCTCTCTCTCTGTAAAACAGGTGAAGAAAGGGACGAATGACAGCATGGCTGAAGTTGTTCTTCAGCCCCGTCACTCTGCTGGGTTACCCCATGCGAGGACCCAGCCCATACCACTAGTCTCGCCCCTGACCTCAGAGCGGAGGACCCCCAGTCCAGAACCAATGGAGACAGATTCAATTACACTGGCTTGTAAAGACACACTAAACAGCAAATTGCACATGGACCACCTCAGCGTTAACCCTTCAGGCAGAATTGAGGTCCTCAGCAGGTGAGTGTTTCCTGTCCCTGAGCATGCATCAACATCAGGGAATATTAGAGATACAGGATAATATTTCTTGCATGATGTAGACATTTTTTATTGAAGAAACAGATCATCAGAATATGAACAGACCATCTGAGTTTGGGCAGCAGTTAACCTTCCAGTTAGTGATGTCTTGATTAGCTATCTTGGTCTCCGATCTGCTGACTAATCTGATAATTCTGTATTTGCCTAGATAATAGAGCTACACACCATTTTATTTTGTCAACAAAACATCTAAGGTAAAGAAATTAACTGAAGTGCAGGGTTTGTTGCGTTGGCTCTGCAGTTTTTTCCTCAGGTGCTTCAGTGAATGTGCTTGAATCAGTTGCATGTTAAGTTTTTGGGGTGTGAAATTGGTAGTGCAACTGAACGTTCTGGGTTCACCCAAATATTTATACTCAATAAGAAAATAAAAAACAGCACCTTGATGTGGAATTCAAGCCATAACTGAGACTTTATCGCACAATCACACTTGTGCACAGACAGACAGATTACAACAACAACAACAACAACAACAACAACAACAACCGCTTTATGGCAGTCTACGGTATCTCTCCAGGGACTCACGGTTCAAAAGGCAAAAACATTACCACACATAAAACACAGGACAGCCTGTTGCACAAGTATTGAACACAGCTCTACTTCTACCGCCAATCGTATTTCATATATGGCAAGTGGCTGTTGGACAATTTTTTTTTCTAGTTTAATCAAATATTTCCACAATGCTGACATTGATAATGCTAAGTTACTCAAATGTTTGAATTTTGGAGCAAATTTTCCTCAGTTGTTCATCAGCTGATGTAATTTCAGATTAGTTAAAAGCTGTAAAATATAATGTAGAATTAAGTCAGATAGTAACATTTATGGATGCACTGTATGCTTTAATTATTTATTTGTGAAGCCTGTCTTTTGAGTAATTAGCTGAAGCCTATCCATGAGCAGAAATAAAAAGATGCAGCAAAAACTGCAGTATATTAATGAACTCTATGATACTAAATCAGTTAGCCCTGCAGTATTATGATCCCCAGTGTTGATATTATATTAGTTGCCCTCCACTCTTATAATCGAATTTCAGGTATCTGTAAGCATAAAGCAGGAAGATAGATCTCAAGCCCATCAAACCCAAAACAAATTGTCAGCACTGTATGCATAAAATAAAACTTTTATAAATAGTATCTATTTTTTCATGCTCATTTTCCAATGTGGATAACCAAGGATTATTCTATCAGTGGTAAGCAGGTTATGCACCCATGCACTATTTGCATAGGTGATGTGATGTGCTATCAGTTGAGGGTGAAGAATCTTGAGCGTCTGATGGCGCTCAGGGATCTAAAGCCCGGGCCCTGTGGCAGTGTGCCCCTGGCATGCAAACAAGCCTATTATAAGAAGTTGAAACTGGAACCACTTGGTGTCAAGTGTCCTCAGTCCTGGAATAGCAGGGTTACAGCTGTGTCTGTTGTTGGGGCATTTGCTGCTTTGCTTGAGGGTTCAGACCAGCATTTACCTTGACTGTGATCACAACTGCATTGCTTGACTGCTTCTACAAAGTTTAAAACCCTCCTCTCGCTTGTTCCAAATTCAGTTTATAAACTGTGTATTTTTCATTTGACATTTTTCATAAATTAATGTAAGGGACATAATTGTTACGACTTCACTAGCAATATGAGTGATGGAATCAATACATAATATTATGTTGAGCAAATTAGTAAATATAATATGAGTGATGCTGAAACATCAAGATGGGAAATGATGACCCTGTTCTGACTTCTAACACGGCTTGTCGAACATACCAGTGACCTTTAAGTGTGACATTAATCAGGGTTTCAAACACTGTCAGCACCTTATCCTTGAACACATTACATAAAAGTTAAGTATGACACCCACACATTTGTGTGACCTCTCACAAGCTGGTGACACACACTTGTAACTAGATATACTTATTATACATTTTTAATGTCTACATTTGTTAAGATAGTTTGTTAAAGGTATTTTTAACCTAGAAAGTATATGTTTTTTAACTAGAATTTTACTGAACTTTCAGAAAACAGCCTCAGATCAAAGATTATATCACCTCAGTTGATAAGCAGTAAAGCATTTGCAATCATATATTTTTTTTATCAATCAGGTCAGCCATTGCCTCCTCATGGAACAGATGTCCCTGTCTCTCGGAAGAGGCAAATATAATACTTCCAAGGTAGCAAAAGCTTTCCTCACCATGTCAAAGTACCAGTAAATCTCCTGCTGGGTATCCCTCACACCCTTAAAATCTCTCAGTGAGGGGGCATTGGGTGACTGATGTACAGACAGTGTGACAGCGCACCCCAGTGAAGTGCGTCAGCAATATGAACTCACTAGTATTTACTAATAAACACCTGCAGTTCATAAAAAAACTAGACTATCTTTGATGCTGATGCAAGAAGTCTTGATATATTGACAAGTGATGTATACAACTGAAAACTTTGGAGCCTTCAAATGTTCAAAAGCAAAGACATTGAATTGACACAGAAAGTTTAGGTGTCTATTAAAGGTTTAGGTTTCAGATTTAAGTAGCTTGTGGTTTTGACTCATGACCCACAGCAAATGCATGATCATTTTCCATGAGTGGATCCATCTGTGTTTTCATATCTGTAGATGCTCTCATGCCTGCTTGTCAGCTTGCTCTCACTTTCCATAGGTATGTGTCAGACAAGTCTGTGTCAGCATAGGGCAGCATATGCAGCAACACAGCCGTAAGCTATTCATTTGAATGAAACATTTCCAGAAAGACAGAAAAACAGAGCTTCTTTTCATTTGACTCTTATATTAATTCAATGTTTACAGGGAATACAATCAAAATGTTTTCACGTTTATGACAATGTTATTTTTGTTGTGTGTGATACGTGAGAACAAGTATGTGGAACGTATGTCCACACCTTGTGGGTGATTAAGAAGCAGCTTTGAGAATTTATCTGATGACATTTGGCACATACACCCTTCATTCTAGGGGCTACTCCTGTCCTGAGTAGCCCTGCTCACTTAAATTCACTGTCAGCGTTTGCTCCTAATTGTCATCTTTCTCAGTGCTTTCTTTCAGTGGTTCATGTCAACTGTCTTCATCCAGCAGAAGAGTCTAATAATTAAATACGCTACAGTGCTCTTACCTGTACCTGAAATATGACACCAGCCACCCTCCCCTCTCACAGGCTGCATGGGCCAACATAGCAGTGTCATGTGAACTTACCGTGCTCTCAGCGTTGAGTAGTTGCTCTTAGGTGATGCATACTGGCTTTTGTGTGTAGTTGCCATGGTTCACTGAAACATGTGATGTAACCATTGGGTTTCTTAGAAGCCCACTGGAAAGTGGTGGAAGTGAGGAACTTTGCGGTGTGGTGTGAGTGCAGGCTCCCCGTGAATATATTGGTATTTTTGGTTGCTTGTCTAGAGGTCTCATCCATCAGCCTGACAGCACATATTTACAGCAGGAATTGCTGGCTGGATCAGACTGGTTTTCTTGCATTTCTGATCTCTGTGCATATTTTCCAATTCTCATCCTGCACAGAGACACATAAGAATAACTAAGATGTTGGGTCTATGAAGACTCGGTCAACAAGCTCTTTGTAATTACTTTATCACAACCAATTAATTATCATGTAATGATGATTTAGCCTCTGAGAACAATGGCAAATATTTCAAGGGTTCATGTGAAATTGTTTGAGTCAAAACCATTACAATTAGCTTCTTTATTCTTTAATAGACACAGTCAGCTTCCCAGAAAGCACACTTCAGTAACTTTTACATGATATTCACTTTATCCAAACAGTGTACGATTTTTTTCAGTGGTACCATGAACCTTAGATTAATAGTTAAAAGGCAAGTGAACTACATACCACATATTTGATGCTGTGTAAATCCCTGCATGAATGAAAATGTCCTCAACAATATTAATAATAAGGAGCATGCAGTTCATTAAAACATGCTGGTCTGTTTAGTACTAATGAAATCATATTTCATCATATCTATAGCAAATGTGATAGTGTCTCTTACCAGATGATTCAACCAGGTAGCTAGGTATGGCACCTGAGCGGGATCAATCATCCAGTTTTTCATAAGGTATGGACAACAATCCCATCCTGATCTATTTGTTTTATTAATGTAATGTTCTTTGTCAAGTGAAAGTAATGGTTCAATGCAGAACTTGACAGCTTATTACCATTAGCACCGTAGTGTAGAATCTGCACATTAGCAGCATTTCAGGCTGGGGGAAAGGATTCTTTACCCACCACGTGGATGTCCCTGCACCCTGTATCTATATACACACGTGCAGAAAACTTCTTTGATCTCATACTTGACACTCTCCCAGTTGCGAGCCCTGAGGCTGCTTGGGTAATTTGCCAAATGTCTCAAAGATGATGTATTAGATACAAACTTTTGCTTGCCGCATTAAGCATGATGGTCTTTCTCTGCTCAACCCCCTTCTCTCTGATAGTTTGAGCACGCAAAAAACGTTGCTAAGCTGGACTTATCTGTCAAATACTTAAGGTTATGACCACCACACACTTAGTGCTGAGATATTCTAAAAATGTTCACTATCCGTCGGAAGACTGATGTTTTGAGGGTTCTGAATGAACAGAGGATACAGGTCCCTGATCCCCTCAATTCTTTTTTTTTTTACTCTCTTTCTTTGAAAGTTTTGTGTTGTCATTATGAACCAAAGTACATCTTCTCTTTATGGGGCATGAAATTCACCTATCACACGTTTAATTAGACTTGAGAAAGTGTTGTTACATGCAAGAAAAAGAAAGATTTTGGAAAAGTTAATAAAGAGCAGGGGAAGCAGAGGTAGTCTGCCAAAAGTTAGTAGACTGAACTTAAGTTATTACAGAGTGTCTGCATAGTCAGACTTCCTTTATCCGCATATTTAAAAAAAAGTTTAAAAAGTAGAGCATGTCAATGTTGACCAACTTGTCATTGGTAGTTTTCCGTTTGTCCTGGAGGGATCAGGACTTTTCTGAGCACCCCTACAAAGCTTGTCCTTATCCCCTCAGTAAGGTAGTGGGTAAGCAGGATTTCCGCTTTCTCAATTCACGGCAGCAGTGACGGCACACATTATTTTAATACGCTTGCCAGACTGTGTAACACCAGTTAAGACGTTTTGGAGAGAAAACATTCCCTCCCGAGGCTGTACAAGAACTTGGACGTGTTTGTGGTTGTTCTCACCTGAACCTACAACAAGACAGGAAGAATACAGTGTACATGTTGTGTACATTGTGTCATTGAAGAAGACTTTTGAAGTTCAGTCAACTTTGACCTGTTTTGAGTCTTGCTTGACTTGAAACCTAAACCCTTTGTTTTGAACGTGTTGATGTGTTTCCCAAAGTGGTTTGTCCTCGCCTCCACAGTCCTGCCCCTTTCTGTAAGCCCCATGAATGCACGTCACGTACCAAAACACACCTGGGAACCAAACTTTTACTCAGTGGTCCTCTCAACAACAACTCCTTTTTTCAGGTTTTACAACTATTGAGACTCTACAGATTTACCATCATACTGGGTGTTTACTGGCTCAGAGAGCAATATGAACTCATTTTGGAATATTTTGTATTTTTGGTTCTTCTTTCAGAAAATAAACAAAACAGAGTTTCTGTGCTACTCTATTGAAGATATCAACAATATTGTGTTGTGTTTCTACTTTTACCCCCTCTGTGCTGTACTGCTTATAATATGAAAGAGACTTTTATTGCTGTCAAAATTAAATCAAATGTAAATCTTAAATCTCCACATATTCATGACTGTTAGTGGTTGTTAGAATATTTGATATACTAGTAATAATTTATAAGTTTTTTTTTAATATTCAGCCTATTAGGGGAGAACGGGGTTGGTTGTCACACGGGCTGGTTGGCACACTCGTTATATCTCGCCACCAGAGCGCACTGTCTCTCAAATTGGGGTATGGACATTTCCAGAATTAGGATCAGAGCTCACCTACATAGTCTTCTCTGGAGTAAGACAGCTGAACTTGAGGTGAGAGGACTTTTTGTGTTTTTCATGTTTTTCAAATATTCAGCTCCTCAGTATTTTTCTTCTAGGCTTTTAAACGATGGGTTTATAACAAAACAAGTGTTACCCTTACAAAGTTTGAGGGGAAAGCTATAGTTTAGATTTTTATTAGCTAGCTAAGTAGTTGTTAGATGGTTGTTAGCCTTGATGCTAGCAAAAAATTCCAGTTGGGGTTGGTTGTCACATTCTCTTTGGGGTTGGTTGTCACATGTAACAACCAACCCCTATGTTGGCAAAATCATACATGGTGAAATTAGTTGGAGTATGCAGACCCTACATTTGCCATCACTGTAACTCAGACAGTGACTGCATGTAGCCTAGTTGAGTAGGCCATTATTGTTAGGCCTTTTTGTTTTGTTCTTTATGTTGTTATATAGACTGCCCTAAAAATGTGTTTCCTGTTCATGTTCCTTGCTCATTTTATGTTAAAATGCATTCAGTTATGTAGGCCTATCACTTGTCAGTGCAATTAAACTTTCAAATTTAGTTCTGCCTTCTTGCCTTTTCTAAAAGATTTTTCCCATTGAAATACCATTGTGACAACCAACCCCATAGTGTGTGACAACCATCCCTTGGATGGGGTTGGTTGTGACAATGTGTCAGAGTGTCTTTGATAGTTAATTGCCTCTTTGTTACAATGAGTTGGAAAATGAGAGGGATACACATTTCAATCCAACACCTTAAGCTTCAAATTAATGAAGGAATGACTTTTGAAAGATGTTTTGATGATGAGCAATCATCAAAACAGTTAAAAGTGTGACAACCAACCCCGTTCTCCCATACTTGATTAATTAACATTTGATTAACTACAAACAATTGTATAACCTTGGAAAATCAAAGTTTAATCAATGAATTATCAATAGTTGTTTTTCCTTCAATGCAAGAAATCGTCATTCACTACCTGATAAACACTTAACTTAGTTTAGCAGGTGAAGTGCTACACCTGGTTGTCAGCACTTGATCTTTCGTCCAAATTCTTTTCGCTGCGTAACTGTAAGGTGAGAACACTTGAAGACGTCATTATGGTTGTTTTTGCTTGTGACTGGTCTTCATCCAAGTCTAACTGAAGTGATGAAGGTCAACATAATTTTCCTGTAAAGGTTTTAAAATGGCTAATGATTTAATATATTACCTTTAACATAGACCACTATCCAATGGCATGGCATATGCAGTTGTTTATTCCCTTGATGTACCTGTTTGTCATTCTTTCACGAGAAGAACAGACTCCAAGGCATGCAACTCATGCAGCATGTGGTCTATTTGGGAGCGGTGATCCCCATCTACCCTCTGTTTCTCCACAGACCACACTGTGATTCTGCACAAGATGTGGTCTTTACAGTCTATGTCCAAAGAACACTCCTATAACCGGAATAATATCAGCAAGTTACACGTCTCAGTCAGAATATGGAAATTTCCAATAAACGCCTAATTTGGAATATTACATCATCATTACAATCGGAACATAGTCATACTCAAATGAGAGCGCAAATGTGTCAGCATGTCAACATTGTCATGTTGACAATGAGCAAGCACAAACAATGAAGGACACTAAATCTGAAGCTGGCCTGTGGAATTCAACCATTATTTATCTCTATACTTAACACATATTTCTCCTGTGTCAAAGAATGCCATAAGCTAAATAGAGTCATAACAAATTTGAAACACAAACCTACTTTATTTGGGGTTCGATATGAAATTTATATAATGTTTAAAAGTTTCATGGTACAATTCAAGCAGACGCGCAAATACATTCTTCAATCTGAGCCTTGATTTAACGATACAATATTTATTTCAAAGTCTGCCATTTCAGGTTGAGTTGCAGTGTTTTTCTTCCTGCTTTGACTTTAGAGAAGATGAATTCAGTGTTCTCGCTCCACTAAGCACACAAGACTGGGTGATTATGAAATTTTCAGCCCAGCAAGTGCCAGGATATGAAAATGTTAAGCAACCGCCATTCAGCGCCAACACCGTCGAGTTCCTCTAAACGTTGCATAATTTCATCATGAGCTGCTGGCATACATCCAATGGCAGCAGACAGCCTATATTCTAGAGCAGCACACATTTCTCTCCTGGTTCATAATAATTACCAGAGACAAGTCTCACAAAGGCACTGATCTGTTGCTCTGCATGGCTATTATTCTGCAGACAAAAGCCAGCCTTATGCTCCTATTTTCAGCCCCGGTGACATGTAGCGATGGGTGGAGGGGGGGTTAATGTTTTTATGCCATAGTGCTTCATATCCATATCCTGCAAGCTAATTAATAACAGGTGTTTCTTTTTATATTTCAGCTCCCAAGAAGAAGATAGACCAGTATCCCCTTTCTACATGAGGTAGGCCTTCTTTCTTTGAGATTCCAAGCTTTCAGGACTGGGTGACAGTATGTTGTTTTGGACTGGAGGTGGGGGGAGGTTGCTGTATGCTGCCTTGGTGCATTATCATGGGAAACAATAGAACCACCAGTTAGAGGGAAAGCAGGGCGGCGTGCACATGCAACAGTTTGCTCATCACTGTTTGGTTATTGTAGCAGAGCCAGCTGGAGCACATGTTACAGAGACACCACCTTAGCAAAATACATCGAGATGAAGACACTGTGTTTCAGATGTATGATTTCTTAGACTCGTTAAAAGACATAAAAATATCATCAAATATCAAGTTTTACATAATATTTTTTCATGATTCCAGTTTAAATAGTTTTTTGTTTTCTTTGTAAAATTATGAACTGAAAATGTAGGATTTTTTTAGTATTTCTTTCTAAATAAATAAACATGCTTTCAATTTATTAAGCAAAAAATAATCAACAGTTTCATTAATAACAAAAACAATGAATTAATTGCAGCTCTGATCATATCCTAAGATTTCCCAGCATTCAATTTCCAATTTTCTAAAAAAAAATTGTTTTTTGTTGTTGGTGCCAAAGTGAAAAAATACAATCTTGTGAGAAAGAATGTCCCAGTACAAGTCAATGACAATACATGGATGCAATCTGCTGTTATTGTTTTGATCTATCATGTGCAGTTGTTAATGTTTCACTACAGTCGAACCACACCTCCTTGATAGTCACTGGTTAATCATTAGTGACTCTCCAGTCATCATTTCCTATTTAGCAATCAGTGATTGTTGACTTAAGGCATTTTAAAAGCAGGAGATTGTCTAGACAGTGTAAACGGCTCTTCATCCGTTTGGTAGTCTGACTCGACACGTTTTGGCTGGGGTGTTGTCTGCTGATATGACCCCAGAGCTGATATGGCTGAGGGGAAGCTGATTGTGTAGTTGAGCATTTTGTTAGCTTTTTTTCCCCAAAACAGTTGTAAGGAGGACAGAGACAAAGGCCTCATATGACACCATCAGATCTGACATAAAAAGATTAAGTTACAACATTAAGTATACTTTACTTATTTATACCTCATAAACGAAAAAAGACATTCCAAGCAAGAGCACCAAGACTTTCTTGAATTTAAATAAATCCTTCAGTGAAAACACATGGCCATTCGTTTCTTTAAGACAGAAATTCATATCTTTGTATCATTTGCAGAATGCTTTTGTAGCATAAGATGAACAAAAAATCCCTTGTATTAACTCTGACGTGAACATTTCGTCTCTTTTAATCCAATGAAACACAAAATCGTTCTACTCATGAAATAAGGTTGAAGATCAAAGGAGTCCTGCATTCGTCCAAGTCGTAGACATGTGGCTGTTAATAGTCAGCTATGTACAGTATGTGTAGAATTGAATACATAACTATAACCTATTTTTACTGAGGAAAGAGGTATATAATCTCTTTGTATTTATGATGTAATCTCTGCAGCAGGCGCACTTACTCAATTAAATGGAGATGGCATTTTCAAAAGTACACCACAGTTTGCAACAAAACAAAGAACCTTTGAAACACTTAATAAGTCTCAATAATTCATTATTTAACATTTACAGGCCCACAGTGCGCACACATGTACTAACCTACAGTAGCTTTAATTTAAAGTAAGGAATGATTGAAAATGGAGACAGTAGATGTCTGATGTTTGGATTATGTTCACCTTGATATATCCTTTCATGAGTCATCTAACTCTCACTTAGGCTGACAACGTTATCAGAAACTGAAAAAGCCTTACGAAAATGTAAAGACATAGAGCTACATAACTTTGCACTCGGCTGCTGATGGTACAACTGAAGTTAAGTGAAAAAACAGCTCATCTTGAGCATCATGTCACTAGAGAAAACGTTGGGTATCTGTGAGGTCAAAAGGGTTTACGCTCTGGGGAGCATGAACATCAGCCATTGCTCTCATTGCTGCTGGTAAACAATATTTTCCTTTTCAGCTCCTCAATAGTAATGAATTTCCTTAATATTTCAGTTTGATGTTTCTATTGACATTATATCTGTGTTTTCTGTACTGTCAGTTCTTCAAAATAAGTTAACTGTAGACATGGTAATTGGCACTTTTGTACACTGTAAGATTAATGATTTGCTAACAAGACAACTACTGTTTACAGATTGAATGATAAAGCCGTCCTAATGTACAGCTCCAGTTCCTCTAATTCTGATATGACTAAGACGGATTTTTGTTGACACTTCATCTCTGCCTTCTCCCTCTCATTTCCTTATCTTGCTCACACTCAGCAGTGATGACTAACTCCATGGCCTACTTGTACTTTGTCACATACACACATGCACCACACAGATTTTTCCTATCTCAGCTGAAGTCTGCTTGCATTCCTCTTCACACAGAGACTCCCATGCTGCTACATGGGGGATTAACCTCAGCTCAGTCAAAAAGGATATAAATCAACATAATTTTCTTCTCTGTGAGTTGTCCAAAGACTCTAAGGGTCCTGGCTAATATCTGACTGTGGTGTAACACCAGATTACCTGAATGGACGCCCCAGGGTACGCAATGTGGGGAATTTAACTGGTATAAGCTTAAGCTGTGGAAGCTTTGGAGTTGTTTCCTCCTTGATTTGTATGCCTTACAGAACACTACGGATGCATTACTTTGTACTCGCCATTTTAGAGTAGCATTGTTTTTTCTTTTGTTGCTCAAAGGCCCCAAATAACCCTGTTGAATGATGCCTGAACCTTTTAAATTAAATAATTGTATTGCCGCCTCTTATGAATTCAGTCAGTGAGACCAAAAAGCGGCTGATGACAGTTTAGTTAAACATTTGGAAGATGTTTTTTGCTCTTCTGTTATTTGCGTTTTTTCTGCTTAACATTGAATAAGAACTTTTATACCACTCTCAATCTTTCAAAGTATAAAGGAGTTGTTAGGAGAGAGTTAACCTATCTTACCTATGTGTATCAGATTCTGCCAGGCCGCACTCAACCTCCACATTACAACTGGAAAACAAGTCTTTTCTTTACCATTGTCTTGAAGGGTTTCTCATGATGGAAAACGTTCTGTCTCTGTAAATGATAATATGAGGAGTCAGGCCTACACACAAAATGATAGGACACCATATAAATAAAATCAACTTGTCTTGACTAAATAAATTTGACCACTTGTGACAACTGATAAGTTCAGACGAAGGGCTATTATGAGTGCCAACTTACAAGAAAAGCAAGGGAAGTGATGATTCAGTCTGTAACTCTGTCTTGGGGGATGCTGTTGAAAAATAAGCGACAAGACTACTCAAACACAGAAGAAGAAAGTCAGATACTTCATAAAACCAAAAGAATTTCAAGGATGCCATCGACCTGTTCAATTGTCTGAACAAAGCCTATGATGATGCACCTGATGCACCGCAGCCTCTGTGCCATGAAGACAAAACATGACAGCCCCAATGTCAGGGTGCTGACACCAAGCGCACAGATAAGCCTCAGAATTCCTCCTCTCCCAACTCAGTCCTGCCTTTTCCCTTTGACTTAAACTGCTCAAATGAAAGCACTTGTTAATGATTGTGTTAAATTCACTGCTGTGTCTCTGTCCGCTCTGCAATCAAGCACATGCTGAAACGCCAACCATGCCAATAAAGAACACTGCCAAATGACAATGTTGAGCTGTAGGGAGCTGTTGATTTCACTTATCTCGGCGCTTCTCAGATCAACATTAAGCAGGTTTTCTTGGCGTTGGCTTACACAGTAGAGAAAAGGCTACACTTTCCTGCCACTTATACCTTCTTCAATACAGCTCTCAGTTCTTTCTCCAATGTGGCATTGACCTGCTGCCTTGTGCCCAACGTTATCCATTTTAACAAGTGACTGGAGTAGCGCCTGACAGAATAACTGGTATTTTTCTGGACTTCTTTTATTGGATTATAGTCATCCTTACAAATCAGGCAAGCATTAAAATCAAACAGTTATTTTACCGTAGAGCAGTGAGAGTAAAAAAGTCAGGGAGTCACTCTAGCAAATTCAGATTCTAGACTTTATAGCTCGTCTTTACAATCAGCAAATTAAATCGCACAACAACTGTGTTGAAAAAACTACCAGCTGATCACTTCCTGTTTGAACTTTTGACTTGGTCTGGTGTGGGATTTAATATTTATAGAATCTGACTGTTAAAGAAAGGATGTTAGCTTCACCCCCTCAAGTTATTCTGATGTGGATATATTCTTATTGTGTTTCTGATGGAAGGATTCAACCTTCTTTCCTAATAGTCCTCTTTGACTGTGGTTAATGACTCAGACTGTCCCCATTGCGCACAAGGCGACGATGCTGTCTCATACCAGAACAGGTCTAAAGTCTTTTTTGATATCATATCCTCTGGTAAAATACCAAACGTTCACATGTTGTCTGTACTTGTGTGCCAAGCCCGGATGATGATTGCGGCAATTAGATATTTCATTTCTTCAAGCAGGCAGGCACGTTCAGCTGTTTATTTCATTAACAGCCTAAGTGTGTGTCACGTGGACATATGACAGCGCCTGTTTCACATTAAGTACCAACACAGACCGTAGATTTGTGCATGAATACAAGTTGTATTACAGGATATCATGAAAATGAACTAGATGCCAGCACACCTTATTAGGGCATGAGCAGGGTTGTAGGATTATCAGATAAACATTGCTTTATTTTAAATGGTCAGAAGCCAAAAGGGTTGGGAGCAGCCACCATCATAAACCGTGACAGTGCTAAATTTATAACATGGGGCACGGCACGCTGGATTTGATAGGCTATTAACATTTCGTCTGGGATCATATCCACCTTTTCCTGGCACGGTTAAATAGTCCATCCTCTCATCACCTCCATACCTAATGACACTGCAGCACAAAGGACACCCAGTGACAGGTCATGACACATTAGGAAACTTCTGTCATATTTCAGGCCGGAGTGTGTTCACTGCACTTGATGAATTCATGCCTGTGGCATCTGCAGGCACGACAGTGTGAGGTCAGGTTAACATAAGTAAGCCATTAAACAGTTTTTTTGTTGTTTTAACCTGTTGCACTCAGAGCCAAGTATACTATTAGTCACAGGTGGGGTAATATTTTTCCTGTCTTGCCCTGAGACAATATAACAATTAGGATTGGAGCTCCTTTGCGGACATTGCCCTCACTGCTCTGCCAGTATGAAGTGTTTGTCTGAATAAGGGAACCTGAAGTGAAACTGAAGGACCTTTCTTATAATAATAAAAGATTTGTTTTGGCAATTCTGCTCACAAGCCGACAGTAAAACCCTCCTGGTATTTACAACCTTACGTTTATGACTGGAACTTGTTAAACCTCACATAATAATCATCTGATTATCACACATAAGGGCCCGTCGCCTTTTAATTCACCAGCTAGCTTACAGCTTTGCAATGTCAAAGCCATCTGACACAGCTTCACCACAGTCACCGTCACTTTGTGCCATCAGCCCATCATTATCTCTCCCTTCTATCAGTGCATCGGTTGAGCATCTTCCAAGCTGTGCTGTTACTGTCAACACCACTGTTTATGGAAGGTTTTTTTCAGGTCACCCCTAAACATGGTGAGGTAGCTGAACTCTAAGATAAAAAGCAATGATGTATTTCAGGCAGTGAAAAGGTCATATTAAGGAAGGAGAATGAAGATTGGTGCAAATATGACATTGGCAACAGTTTTTCTTTAAGATAATCAGATTCTTTTTTGTTTTGTCTGTATTGATATCAGCTTCTTAAGTTTTCTTTGCTGATTTGTATAGCAGTTTTACCAATTATACCAATCATACCAATTTGCACTGACTCAACAGCATTCAATACTTTTTACTGTGTTCCTGTCGATGACTTGCCTCTGTGTGTTCTGAGAAAAGGAGAGCAGGGAAATAACAAAAAGGAAACTGCCCAATACAGCGGCATTGACAAGCTGCTCTACTGTCAGACTTGCTGGTAGTCATAGAAGCTGGCCACTCTGCTCTCAGAGGACCTACTTATGCTCTGAACACAGCTGAAGTTAACACTCACTCATGCACACTAGATGCCTTGATCACCTAGGGCCAGATCCAGAGCCAGGGGGATTTTCAGTGTTGCTCAGTGACCTGTTGTGACCACCTGTTTCTGGGGCATTAACTCACCTTCTCCTCTTGTTTTTCTTTCAGTTACCACCTTTCTCCTGTCCACTGCAGACCAGATGCTGTAAAGTAAGTGGACTATGCTACTGTCACATAAGTGGTATGATATGCAGTGCCGTGTAGCAAATGTAGTCATCATTTTTATTCAAGAAACTTTTTTAAAATGATTATTATTAAACTTTTATTGTACCATGAATGGTAGAGTGCTGCTCTAATATTTCTTTTCTTGGTCTTTAAGTTTTCTGAACAGGACGATTCGTTCAACAGTGGAGCAGCACCTCTTCAGTGTGAATAGTCTTTGGGATCAAAGTTCAGAGGACTGTGAGTTGACCTCTTGCCCGCCGTCTCTTCGTCTGACACCGATTACCGCCCGACAGAGACGTCGACACCAAAGGGAGCAACAGGAGGAGGGGCTGAGACACAAAGACAAAAACAGGTACATTGAGTCTGTCATCACCTTGCCGTTGGAAGTTGATGGTACCACCATGTGATCAGTTGCAGTTTGTCTTTGATTGCATTACTAAATTGGCTGGCCACAACCTTTTAGCTTCTTATTACTTTATTTATGTTAGTAAATGTGTTATTAAGTAGTATTTCCTGACAAAAATGTGGAGGTTAACACATTTAGTCCATCAGCTGCAACCTTGATATTGCAAGTAGATGCATGAATTATGTATCGTTTGCACATCAGTGACTTGGGAGGAGTTTCCAGTGTTGATGTATACACAGTATGTACATCCCACTGTTTATATTAATGGACATTGTTTGTGTTAAGTTGACACTGGTGGCAGGTGATGTACTCATCTCATGTTTCTCTCTACTGGCCAAACAGCGCATCACTTTTATTATGTCGTGCAAAACCTCAATAAAAGATCTCAGTTTTAGTGATACACCGGGATAAATATGTAAGACCAGCGACAACAAAACATCTCTTTCTGATTGTAATCAAGGTAAAGTTTGAATTTTCGAATTTCCTGTTTTAAAAGTATTTCCTCTTTTAACTCATCCACTCAAAACCACAGAATTGTGCAACGACCTAATGTCTCTCTGAAACACTGAATTGAGTCACATGACAGTCGCTTTCCACAATGCAAATAAATAAACACGTTGATATATGAAGGCAGCACTCAAAACTTCACTTAGTAGAATTGAATTGCTGGAACCATCACATAAATACTGTCATAATTAAGAGGTTGACCTCAGGAAGAGAGGCAGATAATGAACACTTATGGAATGACATCTCATTTTCACTTTCACAACAATATAAAAAACTAGTCAGATTATCTTACACTGTAGGGTCCATGTCTTGTACTCTACTGATAAGACAAAATAAGCATGCCATCCATTACTGAAGCCTGACCTCAGTACCTCCATGTAATACTTCTACCTCCAGTTGGTGTTCTGAAACAATAAACAAGGTTTCATTCTGTGTGGGAGCTAGTCCACTGAGACACAGTACAGTCATAACAACTGGAGTCATTGCACTAAGAAGCTAATCTTTGTTGATGGAGAATCTGTTAGATCGGTGACACACGGATTAGAGGAGTGCATTAGTCCAAAGTCTGCAGAAAATGTCGGTAAGAGCGTGGACAGTAAATAGATGGTAAATAGAATTAGCACAAAAGCTAAACAGATCATTAGCTGCAAGAGAAGATATAAGTAAATGAGCTATCAGTGTGCCCTTGGCTTTTACATGGCTGAAACATTCATCCAGTGTCAAGCTGATGAAGATGAACATGAGTGCGCAATAGTGAGAGCTAGATGAAAAGCAGATGTCTTATGTCTACACTGCTTTCTTTTCCGTCTGACACAGAGCTGGATCCGTCAGAGCAAGCACCAACAAGGAGAACATCCCGTCAAACAGTGGAAGCAGCTCGGTCAGCGTAGGGGAGAACACAGGCTCTATCGGGGACTCACAGGGAGGCCAAGGTGGTCACGCTGAGCGAACCCCCAAACCAAGGAAGAAACACAGCCCAACGCTGGTGCAGCTTACTGACAACCAGGACGCCCACACAGTGAGTCATCACACTTTGTCGCTGTGATTCCTCACCAGCTTGGCAGAGTCTCTCCCCTACTTTTCTCTGTTATTTGCTTTTCTTTACTGCTCCTCTGCTTTATCCCCTCTCTCACTGTAACAGGTGTAGCTCAATAGATAAACCCAAGAAAGCAAGTTTCTTTTGTTGCTTGTAGCAGTATCTTGGCTGTTTTAAATTACAGTGAATTCTAAATGTTCTTGTTAGTTTTATGCACCAGAAATGTATTTTCAACAGTTTACAGGGCTGCCATTGCAAACAACACTACTGATTTATTCAAATGCACTTGCTGCGTATAAGTGTCAGCAGCAGTTAATAAGGATCAATTAATGTGAACGCAGTCGGATGGAGGATGACAGGAAGTACTGCAGCTGTCTAATGGTTCTTGTTGTGTAGCATCCTGTAATATGCAGAATGCCACACTTATTGTAAAACACTTATTTCCAATGGCAGCTCAAACTAAAGGGCCTCTTGTGAGTAAACAATTTGCTGTAGCTTTAAGAAGATGATGCTCCAGAGAGCCCCTTGTCCTTTCATTTGTTATCATGTGGGCACTCAAGACCACATGGTCACAAATTTGAGATTTGTTAATTGCTCAGCATTTAAGAAGTGACTGAGATTTACTAAACTGATTATTTTATAAAGACTTTTTTTTTCCTGACCAGCCTTATTGGCAAAAATAAAAAATCACAATATTTTGGGAGATTTGCAGATAACCATAATTTATAGATTGCATCCTTCAACAAATGCATAAAAAAAAAAAATATATAGATGTGTTCATAAAAGTCTTGTATTGTGCTAGCTCACTCTTGTTAACAGTATATTAGATGTGGTAAATAATATCAATTTAAAGAATGTACTTTACAAAAAAAGGTCTTATTTATTAGCTTAAACTGAGTCATTCAAGTACATACAATTCAAAAACACTGAAATCAATAGAGCAAGTATTGAGGTCAAACAATGCAAATATGAGAAAACCATTTCATAGAGGCCTACATGGTTTACTTTGTAAAATATAGCACGAAGATCATTAAAGGCTAAGCTGAAAAAATTATATTTCCAGTCAATTTAACAACAATAACTCTACCGGGGTTTGTTGTTTTGCCGTTACTAAAGCTGCTCAGTCATGGTTGGATGGTGACTTTGAAGCTTTTAATATTCTTCATATTCTGTGCAGTGGTTAGTTTGCAGATAGTGAAACAAGCTAGTTGTTTATTTGTCTTACACGGCGTCAACTTTCCAACATAGTTTGGGGGACGGGGACGGGCATTTCAAGCAAAAATACTATTAGATAGTCACCAGGAACTTTTCACCGATTATTGGAATAGTCCGTCCCCCCCCCCCCTTGCAGACATAAAAAGAGAGACAACCATTTAATGACTGTGCAAAGATTTGTCCAAAACCAGCTTCTCTGTTAAATACTTTCAACACACACATTTCGATTAAACACAGAGCTGAGTTACACATCCTGACCAAAATGTATCTAATCACTTCCTGGTCCCAGCTAGTTCAACGTAAGGATTTAATGCCTTTAGCTAGTTGTAAATTGAATATCAGGGAGTCATACTGACTATCCGTGCAGTACAGTGAGAGCTGTAATCGAGGAGTGTGTGAAAGCAGTCCAAGTCACAGCCAGTACATGGTGTCCAGTCCATACAGACTCTTCTTACACTACTGCTGCATTAAGTTGGATTGTTGTTTACTGATGTAAAGTTCAGCTGTCCCTCTGAACGATTGACATAAATAAATATGTTGAGTTTACACTCTCACACTCAAGGAACAGAATCCCTGTGCCAATTTCTTTATGCAACAGCCCAGTCGAGATGCCTCAACATACATTTGGTATGCATTTGATAGGTGGCACAATCGTGATTGGTTGGCCGTATGTTTTGCTGAGTGGCTGACAACAGAGGTTTGATGTAAGCAAGGGCCTGCTGTGAGCTTGTTATGTCAAGAGCCACTGAGGCTCTAAAGGCTCAAGTGGGTTAATTGTACAGCAACACAGCATTTAAAGGTGACATATCACGCTTTTTTCATCAATATATATTGGTCTAAGAGGTCCCCAAAACATGTCTTTAAAGTTTATGCTCAAAAAAACACTATGAAATCAGATTTTGGCATGCCTGAAAACCCCTCTTCTTCAGTCCTCATCAGAACACTCTGTTTTCCCTCTGACCACGCCCCCTCCGGAAGTGGATGTGCCTCGGCTCTCCAGCACGTTGACCTAATGTTTACATGTTGGCTGAATATACACGGCTGCTCAGAGATCGCGTTACTTCAACCCTCTGAATCTGATCCAGAATCTGATCCTGACGGAGAGGCGCCTGTAGCAGGACCTTTCTGAACGATTGGTCATAGATTTAGTGTTTCTTGTTGTTTTATTTATCAGTATGTAGACGTGTGTCTTGGTACACAGCTACGAACATGTAGCTATGTGGCTATGCTAACTAGCGCTAGCACTTATCCATGATAAATAAAAATCATCCACTAGATCTTCAAATCTGCAGACGTGGGGAGTCAAACCGACCTCTGCCAGAAAGGAAGCAGGACCTTTTATGAAGGATTGGTCACAGATTTAGTGTTTCTTGTTGTTTTATTTGTCAGTATGTCGATGTGTGTCTTGGTACACAGCTACGAACATGTAGCTATGTGGCTATGCTAACTAGCGCTAGCACTTATCCATGATAAATAAAAATCATCCACTAGATCTTCAAATCTGCAGACGTGGGGAGTAAACCCGACCTCTGCCAGAAAGGCAGCGGGACCTTTTCTGAAGGATTGTTCACAGATTCTGTGTTTCTTGTTGTTTTATTTGTCAGTATGTTGACGTGTGTCTTGGTACACAGCTACAGCTACGACATGTAGCTATGTAGCTATGCTAACTAGCGCTAGCACTTATCCATAATAAATAAAAATCATCCACTAGATCTTCAAATCTGCAGACTTGGTGAGTAAAACCGACCTTTGTGTTTATTAAGACAGCCTACAACTAGCATGCCTCCCTCCTAAGCTCCTTGTTACCACACATTTGTGCAGGTAATGAAAAACGGGGGAGGGATTCAGTATTATTTTATACAGTCTATGGACTGAACAAGCTCCGAGCTCTGACTCCGTGACAGACCGGATATTGTTGTGACGTAACAAAAACACAGAAGTCTGAAACGGCTCGTTTCACACACATTTACAGAAAGGTGTAGAAATCAAAACAGGGGCAGAATGGATTTTTTTCATTCTCGGGGGGTTTGTAGACATGCCAGGGACACATATTTCAGGTAAAGAACCATTAAAAAGTCAATTTTGCATGATATGTCACCCTTAATATATATATATATACTTTTTTCCTTGGTGATGTTTTTGTTCAATGTCATTGTTCAATGTCAGCCATAAAAGCACCCTCTGATATGAGGCCACTGAGGAAATGAAGTTTTGGTTTTAGGTGTTGTCAACTGTTTGGTGATTCTCATGAATTTTGTGACAGGATATTGTTCTTCCCCTGTGTTTTATCAGATATGCTAATACAGCATTTGTAAATATTTCTTTCAGCTCAAGGAATGTGTTGAGAGAACAGGCTCAAACCACATGGAGACATTTCAGAAAGGGTAAGCTCCCAAAAACCTCAACTTGATCCCTCTACAGTTTTAAAACAAATTCATTCCACATGGTGAATTTCCCTTTCTCTTTCCTACACAGAAAGTCAAAGCACCTGTTACCTGTTTGTTTTTATGCTGATAAGCTACCGGCTGCCACCGGCATGTTATCTTTAGAAATCCGTTTTGCATGTTGTAATGTTTATAACACACACACTGTCTGATAAAGGAAGACAAAGATAGACTTGTGTGTCTGTCCAAACTGAGTTGGCTTTCACAGCTTTCCTACTAAATGAAAAACTGGAAAGCACCTTCTTTTGTTCATCATGAGCTGATGTGATCAGAGCTTCTTTGCTGAAGTGGTTTCTCTTTCTGGTTTTCAGGAATGACATTTCAAGAAAAGATATCCTCACCTCCTCACCTCTTCCTCCACCTCAGGTATGTTCAAATGTATAATTCCTTTACCATGAGTGTCGGTCTTTTCTGTTAGCTTCCAAATTCTGTTTCAGCTTTACTCCTTCCTCCTCCTTCCTGACACAGTGAATCTACTCTGCCAAACAAGTGCCACTGTTCAAAAGTAGAGCATCAGATTTCAGGGAGATGGATTTGGAAGAAAGGGGAGGACTGAATATTTCATATTGATGCTGGTTTGGTACTGACAGAAATGTGTCAGCAGAGCCAAGTAAGAAAAAGTGCCAAGCTCCAACAGCATCAAATGGCTTTCTCAGATTGAACCTTTTTACTTCAGACAGTCTCTTGTGTATTTTACAATTTAAGACAGACCTCTAAGACGAGATTAGTGGGAGAGTTTTTTTATAATTCTGACCATTTAACACACACCAGTCGGCCAAAACATTATGAACACGGAGAGGGGAATCAGGGTATCATTGATGTTCTTTTTTGAGTGGTACCTGTCAGAAGGTGTTATATGTTAGGCTGCAAATGAACCTTTTGTCCTCAAAGTTAATGTGTTTGAAGCAAAAAAATGGACAAGTGTAAGGATGTGAACAACTTCGACATGAACCACGCTATGAAAGCTCTTGTGTGGTGTTCCCAGCCTGCAGTGGTCAGTACTTACTAAAAGTGATTCAAAGAAGGGAAACTGTTGAACTAGGATCATGGGCAACAAGCTTCACTGATGCATGTGCTGAGTAAAGGCTGGCTTATGTGGTCTGATCCAACAGAAGATGTACTGGAGCTCAAACTGAAAAAGTTAATCCTGGTTCTCATATAAAGGTGCCAGAACTAGGGCTGGGCAATTCATCAAAATTATTTACAACTGACTCTTATCTAAAAAATTATATTAATGCTTCATCTGTGTGTTTCTTTCTTTCTTTAAATCACAAAGATATGCACTCTGTCATTAGATCATTCCCCTCATACAAGAAAAATAACAAATACAAAATAATTATTCATGAATCTTGATGAAGGTAAAATGTTAAATTAATCATGGCATTGATTTCAGACCATATCGACCTGCACTAGCCCAGACAATCAGTGTATCACAGTTCATTGTGTATGGGGCTGTGTAGCTGCAGACTGGTTGGAGTGTCCATGTGGACCTCAGAAAATGTTCTTGTGTCTGCGCTGAAAAACAAGAACAGTATTGTATCAATACTGACACTCAGTACTATCTAAGCACTCTATGCAATATTTATTTGTTTGTTTGTTTCATTATAAAGGGACCATGTACAATGTTATTCATATATATTGTCATTTGATGCGTTGGACCTTGGCATGTCCCAATCAAAACATCACATAGTTATAAGACATCAGTAGAACTAAGCAGTACAATACAAACACAGAGGCACCTACCCCCCCCCCCCCCCCCCCCCCCCCCCCCCCCCCCACACACACACACACACACACACACACACACACCTGATATTAAATCAGTGGTTACAGATAGGACACAATAAAGGCATCAGTCAGAATATCAAAGAAACACAAGTTAGGATCAGAAACTTGTGGATTTAAAGTTATGAAAATACAGAATTGAATAAGATCAAGTGAAGAGCAGTGAGATGTAAGTGTCTTTATAACAACAGATATTGTTTTGACCAGCACCTTGTTAATTAACCTTCTCAACTCCATGTTGTTGCTTAACTCACAAGTGCTTTTTAACACTACCACAGTTGATAAGTTAAAAAGAAACTCCTCTGCAGTTCCACAGAAACTTATACTTTTGACCAAAGGGAGATTTTGAATAAAGGGGATATTCCCATTGGGTTTTTTTTTCAGTGGTACTTTAGTCTCCTGTTCAAAAACATTGTGGAAAGGTAGCACCTTTGATTGTGTTCATGTGACTGTGAGCAGAAGGAAACAAGTCACCTTCTCCATCTGCTCATCTCCAGTTATAATCTGGACCAGCACCAAGGAACAGAATCATGCAGCACTGCACCAATATGGTGAATCTCCTTCTAAGCAGTCCAGATGGATTTCAGTGGCAGCTCAGGCTACAGCTCTGAACCTCCACCAACACCACACTGTGCCACACTGAGTGGCCATCTGGAGCCGGCGTGGTGCCACAGCCTCTCTGCTGCTCACTAAAGCCCGGGTTACAACTCCAGAATCACATAGACATGATGACCTCTTCACCTGCAGCTGGTTTGTTCATATGTTTTTTAAATACACGCAGCTTAACTTATGTTTACCTGCTGTCAATCTGAAACACAAAACACTTTGGTAATTTGGCAGAAGTGTACTTTTCTCTCTTTTAATTTCTTAACATTACATACCATGTGTTTTTAATCTAGACGCTGGTTGGCCAAAATGAGGCAAAGTAGTCAAGTCCAATTTAAAATCATATAATGTTAAAAATGAGAAAAAGGAAATAAAATGCAGATTAGAGGGCAGTGTTAAGTACAATCTGCCTACTGAGTCATTAAAAGTTAACACAGGTAAAAATACTCTCTTCATTTAACATCTATTATGAGAAATAAAGTCTTAGTGTCACATATGGCAATATGTTCATGTGTGTCTTCTTTTAGCACGAGTATCAGTAAACCATTAGCACATGACTCCATTAGAATGTCATGTATCTTCAAATAAAGATATTAGGAAGTGATGGTTGGCTGCTACACTGATATGTCAACTAGAAACTAACATAATCATCATGGTTTATTTTTATTTAGCAGATTAATTTTTTCAGTTAAACGAGTCAATACTTTATTTGTAAGCTCAGAGAAACACTCACGATGGCAGAAGCAGCATCCAATGTTCTGGACACGTGCATATGTGGCGTGCCACGGCTAACTTCACACAGCAGTCCCTCTGTGGGCTTTGATACTTGATGAGTGATTTTTTTCTCATGATAGTAATGCGTGTGGATGCAAGTGTGTGTGCATGCGAGTGTGTGTGCGCGCAAGTGAGCGTGAAGATGGTTTAAAATGAGAAGTGTTCAGAGAGCTCTAATAGATAGTGTGGGAGAGCATGAAAACAAAGCTATCAGACAGCAAGCTTATGTCGGGCCAAATCCTCTGTTTAGTCGGTGCATGTGTTTGTGTGTGTGTGTGTGTGTGTGTGTGTGTGTGTGTGTGTGTGTGTGTGTGTCTGTGGTTGTGTGTTTGTGTGTGTTCAAGGTTATAGTCTTGTCTGTGTGCAAGCTCAGCAAAATGCCCTTTAAATTCCAAATAGTGTTTGTTTGTACACTATCTGTAAGCCCCCCAAAACACAGCTCAATCATCATCTATTGCACCCCCCACCTCCAACAAAGTACACACACACACACACACACACACACACACACACACACCACACACACACACACACACACACACACACACACACACACACACACACACACACACACACACACACAGTAGCTCTGTGTATCCCCTCCTCCTTTGCACCAGCTGGACCTCACATGATGATGTAATCATGGTTTGAGTGTGTTTGACTGAACACAGTGGCTGATGTTCTAGGGAACAAAATGCCGCGTATGAGCATGTGTGTGTGTGCGTGCATGTACCTTTGAATTAAATGCGAACACAGCGGGATCATAGTAACATCTGTGCTCCTGTTAATCCCCTGCGTTTCTGCTCAGAGCATCTTAAAGTGGAGGAACATTGTACTCTCCACAGCAATACCTACCAGCAGTGATTCTGCTTGTGATTATTGATTGCAGATTGATTTAAGGGGCATAATCTAATCATCAGGTCTTTCATCAAACTGTCTTTAATGATTGAATTTGCATATAAAAGGATACAACAACAAAAGTGCAGCTTGATGAAGAGGAAAATGTTCGAATAATGTGACGAGCTGTAGTTCAGTTGCTCTTCACTCACAACATCTTTACCTCAGAGACTCCTGACATTACATAACATTCGTTCAGGAGACCCTTCTGTTGCAAGCTTAATGAGTCCATACTTTAATTGCATGATTAGCATCAGCTGTGCTGCAAACACTTAAGATGATGACACAAAGTAGAGTAATTAACATGGATCAAGTAAAGAAAGAAGAACACACAAGCTGGTAATTAAAGTTTTCCTAAGATCAAAAACTTTATGGTGAAACTTTCTGATGAGAGACTTCAAAACTAAGTGTCATTATACATAATGAACTACAGTATGCTGTCAGGATGAGCTGCTCTGAATTATTCCAAAAAGAAGCACACTACCAATTAGTTACTTGCACACATAAAGCTTGCAACTTCTTAAAAACCTTGGGGGCAGTAGTTTTTTCATCTCAAAGTTTACATTATCTAGCACCACACCTCTGCTCCTATAACAGGCCTTTTTACATAACAATGTTTTGACATTTCTTATAAGAGGAAGCACAGGGGTGAATAGTAAAAATAAGGATGTCTCAACTACATTTGCCTGCATTAGTTTCAGGGTCCTGTTATTCTTCATGCTCACTCACAGTGACTGAGACTCACTAGGAGAGCTGAGAGCCTTCATTGATATTAAAAGTAACACTTGTGCTGTTCACACTATGACAGGTGAAAAGGTCTGCTATAAAAAATGCTGATATTGTGAGTTTTTTAACCTATCGATATGTTATATGTAGAGAACAATTATTAATATTCATACCGCATACAATGACACACTAGACCTTTGTTCCTGATGTCTCCCTCATGTGTACTCTCATCATTTTGTGTTCATAGTTCTGAAGTGTTATTGATGCGTTTGAGTGATGGAGGATTTGTTTGTTTGCTCCCTGGGTTTTAGAGTTGGTATCACTGAGCATATCATTTCTCTGAATATTCTTGGATAAGACCTTGGCTTTGAAGGTGCAGCATGTACTGGGGGGGGGGGGGTCTGTACTCCAAAACAGTTACGGTAAAGAGTACTCGATGGAAATTTCCGCTCTAAGTGATCACTGTCCTCACGCTCTCCACTCACTAACACCGCTTTATATTCTTCGAGATTTACATCATATCAAATGTATTTCCTATGAAACAGCTGAAGAGACTTGATAAGTCCTTGTTTTTTGGCCTTGTGCTGTTCTCTTCAGCACATGAACACAAAAACACAAACACACCTGAGACTAATTATGCTGTTCCACTGTAATCTCACATAAACCTGCCAACAAAAACAACTCAGTATGATGGACAATAAAAAACACAAAACAAGGGGCTGTTGTAACGAGATTCGAGTGCACCCCTTCCTGTAAGCCGTCTGTAGCATTTATGAGGTCTAGTTGCAGTGTGTCTTGATCTGTTTCACCTAAAAATAGCTTGGTCCCACGCCCAGACAGAGGAAATGGGACCCCACAGGCTTAGAGCTAAGTGATCCAGGGGCACGCTCTAAATGAATGACCAGCCAGGTATGCTGTCCTCCCAAATGATTCACATCACAGTACAGCACAATTACACAGCGTTGGTTGTGGTTAAAAGCACAGAAGAGTTGAGAAAAGTTTTGGATACGAAATGAGGGAGGGGAAACCTGTTGGATGACTTTAAACATATGAAGTTTTCATGTGAAATATCTCTGCTATGAGCTACGTGTTGGCCTGCGGAGAGACTAAGTTGGAGAATAAAATCACCCAGTCAGCCTACGTGTGTATGCACACAATCTGCGTGTGCTTTTTCTTGTCCTCACCTCCCTCCCTCCCTTTCCCTCTAAAACCCCTCCCTTCTGTTCTTGCTGCTGTGAAACAAACAAGTCCAGAGCGGAGCTGGGGTGGGGAAGATATGCATGTCAGGAAGGAGAGAAAGCAAACCGAACTACTGTGAGAGAGAAGGGAGAGAAAACAAGAGAGGGAAGAAGGAGGAAAGGAGGGAGGGGTGAAGGATTCCAGTGGGTGAGAGACGAGGCGGAGCCAATTCACTCCAGCTCTCTCTCACACAGCCGAAGGCTTATGGGCGGATGTTTTGGCCACAGAGGCAGCCAATGGTTAGCAGGGAGCAGCCCCCTCCGTTAGGGCAGGGCCAGTCGGAGGGAGTGTGTGGCTCAACTTAAAGAGTGTGTTCGCAGACTGCCTGCTGTCGTTGAGCACTCTTTTCTTTTCTCTCATGGTTGTTCAGACACTAAGGATGAAGATCCAGGAGTCGCCCATCACTTGTGACATAGGGAGGGTTGGCAGCAGTGGAGAGGTGCGAGGCTCGGACTCCGACTGCGAGAAGACGAGCTGTGAGGATGTTCCCCGACTGGACCTGACAGCACTGACTGAGGACAACAACTGGGGAGGTGAGTCTAGGCCAGCCTGCTGTTGTTTTTCATGCTTTTATTGTACTCCCACATGCAAATCTTCCTTTTTGATAGGCCTTATTATTATTTCTGGAATATACACTTTTTCACATGAACAAGCCCAGACAACACTCTCTCCACCCAACTCTGCACATGGGTGTCTGGGTAGCAGCTGCACACCTTCTGCTTCCTCTCCTCCTCCTCCTCCTCCTCCTCCTCCTCCTCCCCCTGATGTAGCTCCTTCTGCTTCCCCTGTAGGATTTAATAGTAAAAGATCCTCTTAAGTTCTCTAGCTGCCTATATCTGGAGGGGAAACACACTGGAGACACGCTTGTTTGCTCAGCTCACGAGATAAGACAGCACTGCAGCCAGCTAGTTGTTTTGTTGCAGCTGAATTAGACCACATGGGAACCTTGAGTGCTGTATGAATCTCTCCAGAGAAAATATGAGCCGAGTTAAGAGCTCCTCCTTTGCTTTTGTTTAAAGAACAAACTGCATGTTTTTTTACCAGGATTTATCAGTGATTTGGCAAAGTCTGGCTCTGGATTATTCCCAATCTCAGCTGCTGCTGTAATTCCCAGTGAAAATCAATCATTAAAGGGAAAGTTTTAATGGTGATAACAGTGTAGCAGCCAACACACAGCAAAAAACTTGGCTTACATCTGCAGAATTCATTGACCATGGTTGAAATAGTCACACTCGTGCTCCATTTAATAAAGGTCACGTTTGCTCTGTCACCCCAGGGATAGTGATGTTAGAGGGATCCGTGCACATGCGTTCAGGGGCAGCTTTGCACAAGATCAAATTTAATGTTGTATGCCATGTTATTTTATTGATGCTGGCTTATCAAGGGTAATTTTGAATGCAGTGTTTGCAGAAATAGTCACGAGTGGCACTCTATTCACGTGTCGCTCCCTCCCCGTGTTTGCTATCAGACCTATTTGAGTTTATAATTCAAGTGTTTGTTTATGCAGGGTTAGCGTTTGGTTAGAAAGGAAATCGTGCACAGTGACCATGCACCTAACACTGTGATTGTTTTGTTAGGACGTTGCGACACAGCAGAGGTGGGTGGAGGTTTCTGTGTCGAACGATGAAAGTTGAATGTTTTGCTTCCCTGTAAACTGGAATGATAACCAACAGGTTTATTCCTCCAGAGAAATACAGTTAAAGGGCTTGTTGCAGCGTGTACTTCCATCTGCACGCTTCAATTGTTTATTTTAACTTGCCCCACCAACACCACCACTGTTTCCTGTTTATTGTGGAAGCCAGTGCAATAAATCTGTCAGCTTCAACTGGCTCAAGTTTGGGGCAGTCGCAGATTATTGCATGTTTTGTGGGGCTCTCTAGTGGCCAAATGTGATACATAAAAAATGCAGGTTTCCAGAGGTTGTTATTGTTGCTGTGCACGCTTTGCTCCATGAGGGAAGACATCTCAAGCAGTTAAACAATGTGGCAGAGTCAACACAATGTTTGGTTATTCTGCAGCAAGATCTGATGAAACTTCATTTACTCAGAGATGAATTGTTGAGCAGCAATTTCAGCATTTCAATTTCAGTTATTAATAATTCATGTTGCAAATAAAAGAAGTCCCAAATAAGCTCACAGCCAGAACAACAACAACAAGGTTCACTGTAAGGATCTAAATCTTAGATTGCTTCCTGGAGGGTGAAAGGTGTGGTTTAGTGTTATTGCGTCTGTGGTAATTCTGATTGTGTGTGCTTGTAATTAAGATGCTATTTCCTAGAGAGGGGATGTAGCAGGGGTTTGTTGGACAGTTTGTGCAGGAAATTTAGAATCCAGGTGGCTGATAACAATACAGACACATTTTTTTTAGATCACTGGGCCAATGTTTTCATTCTTGGCTTCTCTCTTAAACCTCCTTCCTGTACACTCTGTCCTGAATTCACAACTGAGCTCATGGCAGCAGGGACGCCACAGGGAGGCTGCATGATTGGCTGTGACAGGCCATACAGTATCTCCTTTAGGTGCATGAGATGGGGAACACATCAGACCCTCTGAAGCATACGAGTGATAGAGATAGTCCGAACTACTATTGTGCATGCTTACTCTTCACAGAGCCACAGAGGGATTTTATGTTCTGGTGAAACGATCCAAGATAAATAAGCAGTTAATAAAGCAGTGTAAATGTTATAAATACTGTCAGGATGATACGTGCATACTGTACAGAAGGTGTAATACTGGACAAATGGGCTTGTTGATGGATGAGGGCAGTAGGCAATGGTGCGGGACCTTTGTCCTAGTACAATTTGTGCCAGCGCCTGTCATGGTGACCCGATATTTCCCGCTGATCTGCCCTCGCATGTGTGCTGGCACTGACAGAAAGAAATAGTTCATGAGCTAATAAAGTTCAGGGAGATGCTTGTTTTGTTTGTTTTTTATTTCTCATTTTGGTGTTTTTCCACCTCTGTGTCTTTGTTTCACTGTCTTCACCTTTTCACTTCATTTTCTCCCTTCTTTTCTTCTTTTAGATTCTCCATTCTTTAGCACACCCTTCCTTGATTTCAAAAGCATTTTCCAACACAGTTTTTGTGATGGTAAGTGTGACGGTACATCGCAGTCAGTGCTGACTTGCTTCACTGTAAATAACATGTCTGAGAGAAAGAAAGAAAAGGTTGTGTGAATGACCTTTTCCCCCTGCATGACAACATGCTCGAATGATCTGGAACATTGTGGCTGAGCGTTGCGCACACAACAACCTTTAGCCAAATGGCAAACTGGCATGCTTTTTGTTTCATTAGTCCACTTAATCCTGAACCATCAGCAAGAGGTTGATTTAAGGGATTAATTTCAGATGCTGGCCGGCTACACCTCGCTGCACTCTGAGCAAGATAATAGAGCTAAAGGGAAGACGCTCACCTGCCGCTGAGAGCGAGCTCTAACATGCCAGAGAGTGGCTACTTGACAAACTGCACGTACCTTTAAGCTCAGGAAGTCCTCTGGGACAAGAGCTGGAATTCGAGCTACGTTTCTTCTCGTACGCACACACTCACCCTAGCTAAGAAAAATATGCATGTGCACTTTAAAACTGGGCATGCATATTTTCTCGGGTGATTCATGACACCTTGAATGTTTACACAGACGGTTGGTTTCCTTCTCAGATTGTTTTTGCTCCCTTCATTTCTTCTCCCCGTGTAACAACTCCTCTGTGTATCTCTACCGTCTCCTGACACCTGATGCTGCCTTTCTCCCTGTTTCTCTGAAATCTGCATTATTGTTTCCACACACTTTCTGTACACCTCTTTAACAGTGAACTCTCTCAAACGACCTGCTCTGTCTAGCCTCTCTCTCTCACGTGCTTGGACAGACATTGAGCAGGTTTATCTCTCACCAGGCAGAGTGGAAACTTTAACACAAAACTCACATCACTGTGCATCTCAGCAGGGGTCGTGCCCTGACATTATCCTTTGAGAGGCAGGCATTATTAATAGCCTGGGATTGTCAGGGGTATCTGCATGGCTATTTTCACCAGACATAATTATTGCCAGAGTGGAGACTGTAACCAGCATGGGACACACAGAGAGAGAGGGGGGTAGGCGTGTCTTCCCACAGCTTCAGAACAACATCTGCAACTGTCGAGCCACACCAGAGAAAAGTTTCATCATGTCCAGTTTACGTAAATAAGGCCAGAGAGAGTTGAAATGAATGTTAGGAGAGAGAAAAATAACTAACAAGAGCTGATCTGCTAAAACAAGAACTTTTTATCTGACTTTTCCAGAAATATATGAAGTTATTTTAATGTTTTTTAATCTAAGACTTTTGGGGAAAAAACAAGAGGCAGGAATACATTTAGGATGTGGTCCAAAGTTGGAAGAACTTTGGATTTTGGACTCTTTGGGGCCAAAAAACCATTTAAAGAACATACTTTGAGGCATTTTGAAACTACAATGGATGTTTTTACCTCTTTTTGTTGTTGTTGTTGTTGTTGTTGTTGTTGTTGTTGTTGTTGTTGTTGTTGTTGTTTTCACTTTTGGAGAAAACAATTTAATTGATTTTATTGAGTATATAATAATCTGCAGAACAAATCAGTATTTACAGCTAAAAGATGAAAATGAATCAGTTTGTAAAATCTTTGTAGTGAAACAAACTTTTGAATATTAAAGGTACTTTATTAATCCCCAGGGGGGAAATTAAATTTTTTCACTCGTGCTATTTTTTGGACATGCTACACACACAGTTTAGGTTATTTCTAGTTTAAAATAACCTGAATAAGTCTGATAAAGGACATGAGGGGATTCCGACTCAATAAGCAGATTTGATATTGGATTAAAATCAAATTTCTGTTAAGCTCCACCTGTAGATGAGACCAAGTTTGATCCTGTTATTCTGTGGCTGCCGAGCTCTTCGGGATGTAATGGTGTTTCTGTTGTCTCTGTACAAAAGACACGTGATGTATTTGTCTGCTGACCAGCATGCAACACAAGATCCCCTGACACACCTGTCCTTGTTTGCACATCTCCTGTTTACTTTCACTGTGGAACAAGCAAAATGTCCCAATTTAACCCAAAGCTTTTGTTTGTTTGTTTGTTCCTCAGACCCTGTGCCGGCGTACTCACTGCAGAGGGAGAGCATGGACCGCGAGGAAGCCCGACTGTCCCCTCACGCAGGAGGGCGTCTCATCCGCCAGCTACTGGAGGAGGACAGCGACCCCATGCTGTCCCCTCGTTTCTACGCCTACGGACAGTGCCAGCAGTACCTGGATGACACTGAAGTGCCTCCATCGCCACCAAACTCACACTCGTTTGCCAGGTAAGCACTCGACTTGGTTGTGTTTGCAGAGAGAGAAGAAGGAGCTGCCTGTGATATTAATAACATCGTGTGTCCTTACAGTCGCAGACGGAGTTCTTCTCTTGGCTCATGTGATGATGAGAAAGAGGAGCTGACGTCTGCCCAGCTTACAAAGCGGATTCATATACTGAAGAAGAAGATCCACAGGTACGAGGAGAGGTTCGAAGAGGAGCGCAAATACAGGGTAAGTGCAGATAATGTTTGATTTAATGAATTATAGTCACAAACTGAGTGTTGCTTTATTTTAAAATACATGTCTTCTTTTTTTTCATCCAGCCCTCTCACAGTGATAAAGCTGCAAACCCAGAAGTGCTGAGGTGGATGAACGAACTGGCCAAGCTTCGCAAAGACCTAAAAGGTGAGACACAGTCATGAAAACTCTGCTCAACACCCAGCTAATAAACTCGTGAACAACCATAAACTAATCCTCCCCAATTTCTCCAGAACACAAGTTGTTGAAGTCCGAGGAGGATCTGCCACCTCTGACCCGCCAGCGCAGCAACACTCTTCCTAAAAGCTTCGGCTCTCAGCTAGAGAGGAAAACGCAGCAGGAGAAAGTCCCGAAGCCCACGGTGGAGAGCAGCCTGGAGACGATTCAGAAGAAGCTGCAAGAGAAGAGGGAGGAGGTGAACCGGCCTGAGGACATCAAGGTAAATCAGGAACACCTCTCACACGATTGAGGATGTTTTAAATAAAACATAGACAGACATATCCAGCAAATGGATATTACGTGTTAGATAAACTGCATCAATTATACAGCAGTTAGGAAGGCTTCAATTAATTATGTTACTGCAATATTTGTGTTAAAAGAAGTAACAGTGTCGCAGCACTGAATGCTTAGTTTGGATTGTTTTGTCTCACTGTCGGCTCCCTTCTTCTAACAGGATATGACACGGGAGCAGATTGGAGCTGAGAAAGTCGCCCTGCAGAAAGCTCTCCTTTACTACGAGAGTATTCACGGCCGACCAGTAAGTCGTCTTCTTACTCCTCTTCTTCAAACTAACACCACAGAAACATGAAGTCTGACCCCCCCAAAACTTAAGATATATCTCCCTGTCAGCCATGTTGGCCCAAACTAGAAAAATCCAGTTAGCTGTTGGAGTGTGACCCAGATTTCAAGTGAAGGGTGAATAATGTCTGAGCCCAGAGTGTGTGTATCTGGAGAGTCTGTTAGCCAAAAAAACAAAAGGAAGGATGTTCTTCTCATTTGTTGACTTTTTTTTTATGTGTTTATCTTAATTGGAAACAGATTTTGTATACAGACTTTTTAAAAACAACTGCAAAAATTGGATCATTAAAGAAACTGGCACACACATTTTATTGTCAGACCAAATCCAGCTTCAGATCTCTTTAGTATTTTAGTATATCAGGAAGTGTAGTTGACCTCCCGTCCCTCCTCAAGCTGCGTTCCTCTGCGGTTTGTGGTTATTGATCTTCACACTCTAGAGGAGTTGTGGGCTGGACTGGGATGGCTGTCATCTTGCGTTTATGTCACTGTTGTAGTGAGTCAGTCTGCAGGGGGACAGAGGAAGAAACGAAAGAAGAGAAAGAAGCTAACACTGCTAACAAGATGCATTTCTCTTCCTTCTATTTTAGGTCACGAAGAGTGAGAGACAAATCATGAAACCTCTGTACGACAGATATCGCCTGGTGAAGCAGATCCTGATAAGAGCCTCCACCATCCCCGTCATTGTAAGTCCCACTTCTTAACCTTTGTTTTTTTTCCCCCTCCACAGCTGTCCTCTTTGACGAGCATGTGGCAGAGATCACGTCAGTATCAGATTGGTGCAGACACTTAATCCTCAGCCCATGTTGGCTTTAGCTCCTGCTGTGGGAAACCTGTGCGGTGGCTGCCGCGCCACAGACGTGTGATCCACCTTTTGGGCTCTTAGTCCATCTTTAGCGGCTCAGGGAGTCCTCGGGTCACAAGGGAGCTCACAGGTGACAGATTGAGTTCACAGGACATGACATCAGCTGAGTGCAGCACAGGGTCAGAAATGTAAGGTATTGACATTTGAGGTATAATCTCTAGTTTTATAACACAAACAGAAGAACAGAGGGAAACAACAATCAGTTAATGCTTCCTTGTTGCATTAATAGTTGCATAAAATAATTTAGTCTATAGGTTGATGCGTTCCCTATTACCTTGTGTAGTCAACAAATAACATTTTTGTTATGTAATATATGATCTGCATTAAGTTTGTTATATAAAGCAGCTCTAATCCCCATGATGCAAATTGAAGTGATTCCCCACAACAGAAATAATGCTGTAGTTCTTCGTAGAATTATGTGGAATAAATGAGTCAAATGAAGCATCAGTACATGCTGAATTTTCCAGTGGAAGGTCTTCCTGCTGCCGCCTTGGTGGAAAATAACATCACCGCTACACTTTTGGATAATTTCACTCTAAAAAAAAGAAAAAAGCCCCTGTTGGTAGACAAATCCAAAGTAAAATGCATTTTGTGTCAAGCAGAATTAAAATATCACCAAGTTTGAGTGTGAGCTTCAAGTTTGAGCTACCACCTGCAAGCTAAGCATACAGGTGCAGCTACTCAGACTAAAGGCCAACTTTCACCAGATCCTTCTACGGTCCGTCTCCGATCTGTCACGGCACCGGATCTGATAGGTTTCTATTCTGGTCAATGTGTTAACCCCCACTGGATCCGCTCCGTTGCGTTCCAGCTGTGTCTCTGATCCAGCAGGTCGGAACGCAACGGATCAGCTACGCAAGACTTCTGTTTTTGCTGGATGCAACGCATCAATTAAGCACAGAGCAGATGGAGTGGGACAGGAAGTCAGGCACCAAAACAAAATAAAAACCTGGTTAATTTTCAGAATAAAACACTGTGTTATCGTTAGATAGTTTTTTAACTAACTATGACAAAAAAATGTAATTTTGAGCAGAGGCAGACCTGGAGTCAACAGGTCACAGGTTTTCAGAGGCTGATAAAGACAACATGGAGGAGGAGTGGAGGAGGAGAATCCTTGATTCAGTGATTGCCGTGGTAAAACCTCGGTCACATGACTCCAGCTGTCTGGCGGTCCTGCTCCGTGCTGCGTTCCGAAGACGCAACCGGTGGGTGTCGACGGATGAGAGAGCACGGAGCCGGACCGCAGTGGATCGGAGACGGACTGGACACGGATCTGGTGGAAGTCCCGTGTAATGTTTGGAAGCATTGCGTCACAAAAGACAGCAGGGCACTATACGAACTGGAACTCCTTAAAAGTGAAAATGCTGTTGCATTAACAGGGGGGTCATTGGACGTCAATGAGTAATCAAAATGATCTTGGAACAACTGGGCAGCATATTGACATTGATGGATATTTGCAAATACACTCCTACATATTTCATTACCTGTAACAGTGTTAGCCTTTAAAGAAAATTAATAAATAAATAAACACTGTAACAAGCACTTTGAAGTTGTTTTCAGCCTCTATGTCCTGGTTTCAGACCACACCGGTGTAGCAGTGCAGCATTTATTTGACATAATAACAAATCTAAAGGATCTAATTTGTACACATTCTTGTAACAAAATAAGCAGATATGGTGTTGTTTGGTTCCTGGAATGCCACCCAATTGAAAAAAACTGTCAACTAAACCTAGTTTTGGGCCCCATTCAGGGTGCTGACTGTGCTCATTTTAAACAAATGGTGGTACAGTTTCTTCAAATCTGTGTTATTTGGATGTCTATAATTCATCAAGATGAAACATAAAGGGTACATCTGGTGAATACTTGAAGGCAGACTGTTGCACTTCACTTTGCCCTGCTGTAAACACCACAGTGTCAGCGTGGTTAACGCCTCCTTCTTAACCATCACCACAGGGTTCTCCCTCCAGCAAGCGCAGAGGTCCCCTCCTTCAGCCCATTATCGAGGGCGAAACAGCTCTTTTCTTCGATGACATCAAGGTGAAGAGCTGCTGCTGCTGCTGCTGCTTGAATAATCATTTGACAGCTTCTCCCACCCCCACCCTCTCCCTTATATAACTACCATTTACCCCTCTAATGAACCTGATTGCTGCCTGTTGATTGGCTGGTTGCCTGTTTCTTGCCACCAGCAGTTGTAGAGAAGAAGAAGAATCAGTAGCGGCCTGGTTCTGTGTTTTTTGGAATCAGTGTGTGATGATTTTTGATCCAAATGTGTGAGCAGTGTACGTTATATTTACAGGATAATTCTGGTTTACACAGCTTAGGTCCCTCTCTTTACAGTGTAAGGTTTTTTTTCCTACAGTAATATTATTAATATACTTGTTAGGTTTTTGGGGGTCAAGTAACACACTGGTTGCAAAAGAGTCAGATATGTGAGACATGCAGACAGTCAGAAAGAAATAAAATAAACCTTCATGCTCATCAAATTTATTACGGAGAAAACAAAATACATTTTAATAAAAAAATAATAATCTGTTTATTCAAAATTAAGCAACTGATTTAACATAATAGCAAGAGGTCAGTAGTAGCTGGCCAACAAGAAGGAGGAGAAGTGACGGTCAAAGCTACCATTATATGACTAAAGTTGTGATAAACCAGAATGATCCTTCAGTCGTGTTCAAAAGACAAACTATAATCAAACTAATTTGTTTGCTCTGTGCATTTTGCAGTAAATTCAGAGTGTTTCTTTGGTTCTTGGCTGACAAAGTTTGTCCTCAGTGGTCTGTGTGTCTTCCTCTTGACCTCCTTCTACACATACTAATGGGTTAACTCATGAATCACAAACTGGGATGTGGTTGTGAGTTTTGCTGCTGTAACATTATCATTTATGACCATTGATGACTAACACTGCACGACCATCTCACACAGCAGTGTTTGAGCCTGGAGGCCTGTCGACAGCATCAGCTTTTTTCGATTAACGCAGAGATGGATGTGGATACATTTTTTTTAACATGTTTGTGCTCCTGCAGGAGGAGGAGGATGGCTCAGAGGATGATGGAGAAACAAAGAACCAGTTCATGGTGACCGTGAGGCCTGACGTCAGTGTGCTCGGCTTCCTGGACCACATGGACGAGGAGGTGGACGGTTTCATTTCACCCGTGGACGAACTTTCACCTTCTAAGAACACGATGGACATGAGGCTGTCTAACCTACACGCAGCCACCACGTAAGTCACTGTAAAGACATGAGAACTAACTGTTTTAAGAAGTAGGGGAGAACGGGGTTGGTTGTCACACTTTTTACTGTTTTGATGATTGCTCATCATCAAAACATCTTTCAATAGTCATTGCTACATTAAATTGAAGCTTAAGGTGTTGGCTTGAAATGTGTATCCCTCTCATTTTCCAACTCATTGTAACAAAGAGGCAATTAACTATCAAAGACACTCTGACACATTGTCACAACCAACCCCATCATGGGGATGGTTGTCACACACTATGGGGTTGGTTGTCACAATGGTATTTCAATGGGAAAAATCTTAAAAAAGGCAAGAAGGCAGAACTAAATTTGAAAGTTTAATTGCACTTACAAGTGATAGGCCTACATAAATGAATGCATTTTAACATAAAATGAGCAAGGAACATGAACAGGAAACACATCTTTAGGCCAGCCTATATAACAACATAAGGAACAAAACAAATAGGCCTAACAATAACGGCCGACTCAACTAGGCTACATGCAGTCACTGTCTGAGTTACAGTGATGGCAAATGTAGGGTCTGCATACTCCAACTAATTTCACCATGTATGATTTTCCCAACATTGCTAGCAAAAAATTCCAGTTGGGGTTGGTCGTCACATTCTCTTTGGGGTTGGTTGTCACATGTAACAACCAACCCCAAAGAGAATGTGACGACCAACCCCAACTGGAATTTTTTGCTAGCATCAAGGCTAACAACCATCTAACAATTAGTTAGCTAGCTAATAACAATCTAAACTATAGCTTTCCCCTCACACTTTGTAAGGGTAACACTTTTGTTTTGTTATAAACCCATCGTTTAAAAGCCTAGAAGAAAATTACTGAGGAGCTGAATTTTTGCAATTTGACATGAAAAACACGAAAAGTCCTCTCACCTCAAGTTCAGCTGTCTTACTCCAGAGAAGACTATGTAGGTGAGCTCTGATCCTAATTCTGGAAATGTCCATACCCCAATTTGAGAGACAGTGTGCTCTGGTGGCGAGATATAACGAGTGTGCCAACCAACCTGTGTGACAACCAACCCTGTTCTCCCCTACAGTATTGAAGTGTCACTTGGAGTTTTATTTTGGGGCTCTTTTTACTTCAATCTCTATTAATTGCAGAGGCAAATACAATACTTAGACCATAATAAACCTAAAAATAACTGAATTACTTTGAACTGAGGTACTGAAGTATTTGTGCTCGCTCTCTTACAGGCAGGAACTTGTGGAGCAGCTCCAGGAGACTCGAGAGGAGAAGAAGAGACTTCGCAAGAACCTGAAAGAGTTCGAGGACCAGTTCTTTAGACAGAATGGAAGGTAAAAGACAGATTGCATAAGAGAAATAGAGAGAGGAACATAAAATTGTTTTTCCACCACTGAACTAGCCTCAATTTCTTGTTTGTTGTCTTGTTCCCATAGAAACGTGCAGAAAGAGGACCGCTCCCCGCTGGCAGTGGAGTACAGTGAATACAAGCATGTCAAAGCCAAACTGCGGCTGCTAGAAGTCCTCATCAGCAAAAGAGACTCTTCCAAGTTCATCTGAGAAGGAATAAAAAAGACTTGTGAAAGGACTGATGCTGAGTCTGTCGGGGAAATCATCAGAAGTTTTCTTCATGTTACCGTCTCTGCCAGCTGAGGCTCACCTTCACAAGAGGACTTTGATTTTCTCCAGACTCAAGCAAAGACGCACATAAGCAACCTGAATCACACTTTTACTGCTTATAATTTATTTCTTCCCTTTTGAATGTTATCACACAGAAAAGTTATTTTCTCACACTTCACCTGTAGAAGTCTTAAAAACACCTTGTAAGTAAACTAATAGGTATGAAATTATTGACATTTTTAAGGAAGGATTTCGTGATTGAGATTTATGTGTATTTTTTTAAGGGAGATGTTACTATTTGTATAACTTCAGTCAGCTTAACAGTATTGACTAAATAGTTTTGTTTATTTCACTTCTGACCATTATGAAATGTGTCTGAAATATTCTAATATTGCTTCTATAGAAGTTAAACTACATTTGTGCTCACTTAAACGAGTGGTTCCTAGTTTTAATACAACCCAAAGACTCAGAGTAAAAACAGCAAACCAAAATATTCATCATCATATTCAATTTAACAGCTTATTCTCCTGATCACTGGTACTTTCTGAGGCATTTACTGTGTATTTAGTGCTTTCTTCTCCTCTTCACTCCATGTGAAATAAGCTATTTCTTGTTGGAATCACTGGTATGCTTGTGCTCACTGATGGAATATTGATATGGACGATTGTGAGATGACTCTGGAGGATAGAAATGCTCAGAGTTTCTGTCTTGTTCTTTCAAGAAGCTTCTATCTTCTTTCTTTTTTTTAATGTAAAAACAGATCAGTGTGGATGTTTACGTTTCTGTGAGCAAGTATGTTTCCTTTCCTTTCTCCAAAATGGATGATTATCAGTGTGTATTTCGTTTTGACTGAATGTAAACACTGGCAAGGCTTAATGGATTTTGAGTGTGTACATTTTAGTACATAATTTGTAATTATGTTTGTATTTTGTACATATTGAATGTACATAATGAATGAAATCATATTTTTACTGAGCTTTTGAGCTGGGTGTTTGTTCTTGTGCAGAACTCAATAGGGACACTTCATCTACATTATAATGCGCAGTATAACTTCAGACAACTATCACAATGATTTAACAACTTTTGAATTATGCAACCACAAAAACACATTGCAAAGGTCCTTTTACATAGTTTTGTTTTAATTAAAAAGTTGCCTAGAACAGAGAGATATGTGTAGATTTCAGACAAATATGCAAATCACATTTTCTGTAGCACATCGAAAGGTGCAAAAGTCAAGGGCTGCACAAATCTTTGCATAGGACTAAACTCTGCAGGGGAAAAAAAATCTGTTTAATCAGACCAATATTGACTGAACATGTAGAATGTGTGTGTACATGCAGTATCGAGCTAAGCAAGAGGATAAACCATCGTAAGAAACCTCTCAGAGGAGTCCAGTGTTTAAGACATTTAGAAGAACAGCCTAGAGTTATCATCAATACAATACTGGGCTATTTCAGGTTGTTATTGCTAAATGGGTGTCAGTGTGTGACCTGCTAACCAGGACACGTTAACTGTCTAACATAACTGTCATGTATGAAATATATAAAAATATAGATAAATGCCAGACAATTTCACACAGTTCACACAGATGCACGACCTAATTAAACATTTTTCTGGATTAGAGGGTTTCACTGTAGGAATAAATGCAGTATTACTTGATTTTATAAGTTTTGAAACAAGTGATATGACAGATACAGTTTACAGCCCATAATGTGTAATATGCACTTACAATGTCATCCTGCCAAAAATTTCAAAATTTAAATATCTGCAACTTTAGAATAATCTAGTTACAATAGTTATAATTATTCAAATGAATGATAGTTTTAAATGACAACTTGGAGCGCGGTTATTAGCTTCCTGTTAGCTAGCTACATGTGAAGCTATAGCTAGCAGTTAGCTTAGCCAAACTAAGAACTGGAAACAGCTGGTCTTGCCCTGACTAGCAGCTCGGCTGTCAACAACATTTATATCTTTTCATTTAATGTCGAAAAACGAATTGTGAAAATGACATTAGGACCCATTTCCAGGTTCAGGTACCAGGCCGCACTTGGCTCTGGCATCACTGAGTTTGAAGGTGATGTTGTACTTCATTTGGTAACCTACAATATTTTGTGAACTGTATGTCCACCACAATTAAAACTGGGCCAGACTTTTTACCTAGCCAGCAGACCACCAGAAAGCTAATTATCTGTACTCCATGTCTCTGTATGTTAGACTTTAAAATGAGTCACATCTCTATGCTCTCACTCAAAAACATGCACACAGAACACAACCACTAAGACTTAGAAAGTCAACTCTTCATGTAGGTTTTGCTGAAGAAGGCAACACTGTTGAATGCAGGTTCAAGACAAAGTCAGCTGTTGTATTGTTACCACAGCCAAAAAGGAAAGAGAGATGCGAATAATATTACCCACATTTAATCCTGCACACCTCTACCTGGTTCTCCTCCATTGTCTTTTAGTTCAGGCAGAGGACATGCTGGTGTCCAGATTTAAAAGGATCAGCAGGACAAACACTCCCCAAGATTATATTCAAAGTGCTATTTACATACATATATATACACACTGTATATTTTGTCAAAATATAACCACTCTATTTAATAAATTAAAAGTAACAAAAAACTGATATATTGTTTCAAGGTAACAACATATTTCTTTAACAGTGAAAAATAGAATTTAAGGAGCTAAATATAAAAAAACAGAAAAGACAAAAAATTAAGGAAGCAAACACCCAAATGAGACTTTTTTCAACCTTCTCTGGCTTTTGATTTAGGTCCCCATGTTTAAATGATCCCAGATAGTTATTTTTCCTTTAAACAGAGAATAATATAAAACAAATATTCATACAGAAGCCTTTAAAATATTTTCCAAATGCTCTTAAGAAGTTTGGAAACTTAGCCCAATACAATGACAACAATGATACTCTGCATTTACATAGATAGACCTTTCAGATTTAAGATGCTTAACAATCCTGTAAGAGCATATAAAGAGAGCGACCTCCCCCTTACGCTCTTTTGACACTGACATGGTGGTGTATTGCTGTTAAAGTGCATTAAACTGCTACAGGTCTCCCGTCCTCAGACCAGGCTGAAGCCCTCATACTGCTCCACAGCCTGGGTGAGGCGGCGGCGCAGGATGTCTTTGGTCTGATAGCGGGGCATGTCGAGCAGGTTGTAGCAGGTGTGGGCCACTGGCAGGTAGTGCTCCTCCGCTGTGGTGGACTGGATGACAATACGCAGGCTCTCCATGCCATGGATGGGAATACGGTCACTGCCAGTCAGGAACACTATAAATACAGACAGCAGAGGAGTTAGGATTAACTACAACTTCAATTCCCCAAAAGTTGGGACACTTTATAGTGTTGATACAAAAAGAATTGGATGGTTTGCAAATTACTTAAACCATATATTTAATTGGAAATAGTGCAAAGACAACATATCAAATGTTAAAACTGAAAAATTTTATTGTTTGAGGAAAATAACTGTGTTCTTTTATGTCAATAGGATCTTATTATTTTTATGTTCCTTTATATGCTAAGCCACTATAGAAGATAGCACCTACTGAACCCTCTTGGTTAAGGTTTGTGTGTGGGTGTGGGGGTGGGGAGGGGGTGGGATTATTTATAATAAACAGATGTGTGTCATATATATATATATATATATACCGCTGTTTTGTTTTTGTAAAATACAAATTGAAAGTCATAAAACAAAAAGAAAATAACTGTGTTCCTGTCCTCTGTAGAGCAGAGCACACTGCGTCCATGATTTCCAAAACGGATGTCATTATTGATTCATCAGACCACAGGACAGTTTCCACTTCGCCTCAGTCTATCCTAAACACCCTCTGGGCCCAGAGAAGTCACAGGGGTTCCTGGATCATGTTTATATATTGTGTTCTCTTCCCATGGTATAGTTATAATCTAAATAAATGAATACTAAAATGAAACATAACTTCCTTGTAGAGGATAAAGCAGGATATGCTTCATTGGGGGGAAGATGTGCAGACTGGGAACTGTGTTTGATTCCAAACTGAAGTTCGATGTCAACATAGCGTCTATTGTCAAAAGATGCCAGCAAAGGATTTAACTGCTGAGGAAGCTGAACTCTTTTAATATTAGTAAGAGGATTTTAAGTAACTTTTATTGTTCTTTTATTGAAAGCCTTTTAACCTTTTCTTTTATCTGCTGGTTCGAGGACTTACCTATCAAAGAGAAGAACAGCCTGCAGAGCATTGTAAAAGTATGCTCCAAGATCACAGGAGTTAAACAGAGAGACTTGTGTTCCCTCTGGGAAAACCAGGTGCTGAAGAAAGCGGAAAACATTATTGGCCAGCCATTGCATGTCCTTTTTACCGAGTTTGTGCTGATGCCTTCAGCTCACCGTTTCTATGCACCCTTGAGGAGAACTAATCGGTATTCAAAGTTTTTTATCCCGTCTGCTATCAGGCTTTTAAACTCAGACTGCAGTCTTTTTAGTCATTTTAAATAACATTGGTATGACAAGAGATTATATTGTCTTTTAATCGTTGTCGTATTTTACTGTTATTCATTTATTACATTAATTTATTGCTGTCCTCCACAGACCTTCTAGTCCCATGTACAGACCTGGTGCTTGACTTGTGACTTGTAGCATGTATATATATGATGGATGTGTAGTAGATGTTAAATGTTGTATGGTTGTTGTATGGTAAGCTATAAATGAATTGCCCTTCTTGGGATCAATAAAGTTGTCTGAATCTGAATCTGAATTGAACAACTATCATGTGACAAGTTGCAATCCAGCCTCTTGTCCAAATATTGTCACTTGTTAGTAATCCAATCAATTATTGAATAATTATTGAATAGATTCCTGTGACTATTGAATAGTATTTTTATTTGAAATGCTCATCCTTACTTCAAGTGAATACAAATTGTTTTATTCCTCCTAAAGATCTCAGTTCTTCTTTGCCTAACATCCAGCACTCTACTGCAGTGTTTTTGAGATGTGTGACGGTCAGAGCGTGAGAACTGAACTGGCATTCGGATGAAGTGATGAGGCATTTAAATTCTTACATAAGAACTGCTTCTTCTTCTCCAGAGCGAACTCATGGAAAACCTCCCAGAACAATCTGATTGTTGGATGAGTGGCTGTGAATTCCCCTTTGTAAACAGCATTCTGCAAAGAGAAGACGTGACGATGAAAAGATTTCCCTTAAGTGTGTGAAGAACATTAAAAATGATCATCAAATCACCACAGGCACAGGTTTTTAAACCCTACACTGACCTTCTCCATCTCCTCCCAGTTATAGTTGTTGTTGCCGACCACCATGGCCATCAACTCAGACGGCTGGAACAGTGACAAGATTTCTCCCCCACACACCTTCAGGAAGCCTGAAGAAAAGGCCGAGTACTGCTCGCTCACAGAGTCTGAGAACACATAGCGCAGGTAGGCCTCCACAAACTCTTTCCTGAAACACACATACACAAGTTGTGTACACATTTAACATCATTAATTTGATCTGCAGTCAGCAAGGAAATAATTAATTCAGACATGTAAACACCCTTCCTCCTCCATTGTGTTGTTCATCAACAACCTCTTCATGCAGCCTGGAGTTTGTTTACACCTCAGTGACGTCTAAGTCAGGGGTTGCTCAGGTAGATTAAACAATAATCTCTTCAGCCCTACTGTGACCTGGGAAAACCCACACCGGTTTATCTCACATCTGAGAAAACCTTCACTACAGAAAAATATATGTTATGCAGTGAAAACATCCAAAATATTTCCATTAGATGTTATGCTGTAGCCATGAAAAATGGTGAAACTTATGAGTTTAAATAAACTTTATTATATATCATTTAGCATCAGTAAGGTGTTAAAACAAGTGGTCACTGATTAATAAAAAAAACCCAGTTATTAGAATTTAATTATATGTAAAAATTCATTGCAACGTTATTATTCAATTCAGTAACAAAGCCAATTAGAAGCCAAGGATAACATGAAAATTCAAGGTGGGCGCCTGTAACAGACCTGTTTTCATCAAAATCTCCATAAAATTTGGATACATGTTCTAGTATTCTGTATAAGACAGTCCTTTTATTTTTGAAACCTCAGGTAAATTTTACCAAACTGTTGTTAAGGAGATCCTGTTCTTGAGCTCCATTCACCACTCATAAATGTAGCTCCCAAAGTCCTACAATTACACACATCGCATGTTTACGCACATTTCATGGGTGCAATGCAATCAAAAAAAACATTAACAAGCAAAAGATAATAAACCTGTTTACTCACTCAACGCCACAAGAACTTTTTCAGAATCAGAATCAGTTTATTGTCACTTCCAAGTACACGCATTAGCAAACATTGATACAAAATAATTGTTAATTCTATTCCCATGGATTTTTTATCATATTCTCGAATGTTGTATCATAATTTTCTCATGGACATTTTTCACCTTTGGTTGTGTTGTAGGGGAGAACGGGGTTGGTTGTCACACGGGTTGGTTGGCAAACTCGTTATATCTCGCCACCAGAGGGCACTGTCTCTCAAATCGGGGTATGGACATTTCCAGAATTAGGATCAGAGCTCACCTACATAGCCTTCTCTGGAGTAAGACAGCTGAACTTGAGGTGAGAGGACTTTTTATGTTTTTCATGTTTTTCAAGTATTCAGCTCCTCAGTATTTTTCTTCTAGGCTTTTAAACGATGGGTTATAACAAGTGTTACCCTTACAAAGTGTGAGGGGAAAGCTATAGTTTAGATTTTTATTAGCTAGCTAAGTAGTTGTTAGATGGTTGTTAGCCTTGATGCTAGCAAAAAATTCCAGTTGGGGTTGGTCGTCACATTCTCTTTGGGGTTGGTTGTCACATGTAACAACCAACCCCTATGTTGGGAAAATCATACATGGTGAAATGAGTTGGAGTGTGCAGACCCTACATTTGCCATCACTGTAACTCAGACAGTGACTGCATGTAGCCTAGTTGAGTAGACCATTATTGTTAGGCCTATTTTTTTTGTTCTTTATGTTGTTATATAGGCTGATTTAAAGATGTGTTTCCTCTTCATGTTCCTTGCTCATTTCATGTTAAAATGCATTCAGTTATCTAGGCCTATCACTTGTCAGTGCAATTCAATTTTCAAATTTAGTTCTGCCTTCTTGCCAGTAAAAAGCGTGACAACCAACCCCGTTCTCCCCTATTGTATATTTGACCACACCTGCCATCATGGTACTATCAACATACTGGTGTGCAAGCCCAAAATGATCATCTGATAAAGAGCAGTAAGTGGCAACATTTATTATTTAATAAATGTCTTGTGGCATTAGGTAAGTGTGTGGGCTTATCTTCTTTTTCTTTGAGATGTGCATATAATGTACCTGTCTACAGAGCATCAGTGATGTCTGTGATAGGAAGTGAGTCAAAAAGACAATAACCCACTGCACAGTGATCGGCTGTTCACTCTGCTTCTGTCTGTCAAACTAATTGACTGAGCTGCTGTACTACTAGAGGACAGAGCTGCTTTTATTCTCAGGCAGTGAGGCTTCTGACACCTTCCCTCATGAATAAATGTTTGTTGTTGAACATGAAGGGACTACAATTGTTGTTGTACAACCCTGTGGGGTTGAATGACAAACTAATAAACCTTGAACCTGCAAGTCTGGTTACAGACCTCCGCACAGACAGGAAATTATGCATCTTAAAAGAGAATGAATCCAAATCCTCTCCCTTAGTTTGTGCTGTGTGGAAGTTTAACACCACAGGGACAATGCTTTTCTCCTTCACTTGTTGTGTTATAGTGTTATATCTGAGTATTGAGGGGATTTTTGCAGGAACTACTTGCAGTCTTTGCCATCTGTTCCACAACAGCAGATAGACATGCTGACACCACCCACCCCACAACCCTCTACATAGTGCTGTGATCAGTGCCAGTGCCACAAGGACAACCAGGAGAAACAGGGCGTCGATGGTGGAAAACCCACACTGAATGACGCCAGATTCCGCCTAAATCTTTTGTTTTCTATGTTACCAACGTGAACGTGACCTTCAGTTGAAACAATGAGGTACGAGCTGCCAGCTGTGTGAGCGCATGATAATCTCAGAGCTGGAAAAAAATTAATTAGAAAAAGCGCAGAGTCATCTGTTGATCTTTCAGAGAGAACAGCTTGAGGGCTTTAAAAAAACTCAAACAAGGTCATTTTACAAGGAAAAGTTGATTAATTTTAGACCTAATCTTTAAAGATTGCTGCTTTCATATTTCATCTGTAGAGCTCACCTGTTGTTTTTGTCCACACTGATGCTCTCTCCTCCAGGAATGAGCTCCTTGACTTCTGTCATCCCATAGTTCTCCCTGGTGATCTGAACGTGTGATCAACAAAGAGTCATGGATTTGTCCATCTCCTCAGTAAAATGAATTCAACACTTACAGTTAAAAGATAAGTGTGTTGACATTAGATATCAATCTAAATCTCACATAAAGAGACAATAAAAACAACAATGAAGTGATGCTACTAACAAACATTGTGTGCTCCCAAAGATTGATATATCTCTGTGTCCTCTGTTACACTTTTGAACTTATTTCTTATTGAACAATAACACTGAAGATCCCACACACCAGGGCGACGGGCTTCATTTTAACCATTGCACATTAAGGTTGGGAAAATACTTGAATTTGTATAAACTCAGAGATCATGCATTATTTTCAGCATAATGAGAATGATTTTTCATCACAAATCACTCATGTAAACTAAGTCTTTCAATATTTTAAAAGCAGTGATTGTAGGAGCCTAAATGCAATTCATGATGTTGTAATAATTTAAGTTCATGTGCAAAGTAATAATTTACATAGATACTTTATTTATAAGGATTAAGATAAATATTTACATTTATAAAAATATGGTAAAAAGTTAAAGTTCATTATGCTGTAAGTATTTTCTATAATATTAAAAAGGTATTTGGATTTGTGACATAGAATTTCATGTGTTGGAAGGGTGGTTGAATCATGCATGCTTTAACCACCCCCCCTTGTTAAGGTTCGTGATCCCCGTAGAGAGTTGCTGAGCCACACAGTTTTTACTTGGGTGGCCAAACTGGGGCACTGAATGTTAAGGGTTGGCCAGGCATGGAAAACATTAGGGGCTTACCCCAAACCTAGGAGGATTACTTCCAGTAATCACATCTACTTTAACTTCTTTTTATAAAATAATTTAAAATTGTTACATTTTTGTAGATTTCTAACGTTAACATTAAAAATGTAACTCGACAGAGTGTCAACATTTAAATCTGCTGAACTGAACTCTTTAAGGACTCAAAATGAAGATGATTGTCCAAAGTCAAAGCATCAACAAAAAAATTTCAAATCCACAGAAACTACTCTCTCTGCAGCTTGTTGAAACACAACACAATAGCTGCTTTCAATATAAGTAATGCCTCTGACATGGCAAATAGCCAATCATGTTTAAGAATTTCAGGGTTGCCAATGGGGTGGCCAATCAGTTTTCAGAGGTGGCCACCCCTGGCCACCCCTGGCCACCCCTGGCCACCCCCTGGCTCCGCCACTGCCCGTAGATGCTTCGTTTTTGAATTAGGCAAGGAGAGAGAGGAGCCACACTGTGTTTTTGACCTCTCTCTTTCTTTCTCACGCTCTTTAAGTTTCTTTAAGAATTTGTGGATAAAAACATGGAAAAGAACACCTTTCTGTATTTGTTTCATTTTTTATTTAAGTAAACAGCTTAAACTTTTATTGAGTGATCCTGTTGAGTTTTTTTTTGAGGAAAAATTCAAGAAAGGGATTTTTGAAAGTGTCAAAACTAAGGCTTCATTCAGTGGAACCCACAGTGATATTGTGGTAGTGTGATAGTAACTAGTTGACTCCTGGTATCTCACACAATGTGGAGAATAGTATGACAAACCTGCATCCACCTGCTCTGAGAGGACATGAGCTTGCTGAATGCACACCCTTGTTATTATGCATGCTAGCACTTTGAAGGTAGCTTGCTAATTGGTGTACATGTCACATAATATAGCAAACAAATTTAATTGGTTGTGTGGATCAGCAACATGTTACCAGACTGTTGTGAAAATATCAACAACCTGGTTGTAGAAAAATGTGAAATGAAAAGAATATAGCCGGGGAAATGTACACCGTGGACGTGTACAGTTATTTCTGTTTGTCTCTCACAGTTTCATCTCAGACAGAGGTAATAATAAAGGCTTTGATAGCCCAGAAAACTTTGATTTATAAATCTAGAAAGAGATCAAAAAGTCCTTCACTTAATCTCTGTTGTAGAAAAACCGGACCTAACTTAAATGTTAAAGTTGCAATAAATGTAACAGATAAAACGCACTTACAGCAAAGTTGAGAAGAAACATCTCCTCCATGTCGTTCCCTTCATAGTCTAGAAGTTGTTGTAGACTCCTGCAAGAAAATTTACAGATTAACCAACATTATGAATTTATGACAGTGAACGCAACAGTTGCTTAAAACAAAACTATCATTCAGTGTGGCCCAGAATCACCAGCATGAAAAACAAAAACATCATGGAGTAAGAAAGTTGATAGCAGCCCCTTCATGACTTTAACTGGTTTATATTTTTTTGTTTAGGAAAAATGAGTGGAATGATATATACATATTTTTCTACCTCATCAGACAGTTAACTACTTACACCTGTCTTCTCAGGATTTACTCTGTCCCTGTTTGACTTCTAGATTGAAAACCAGGGATCAGCTGTGCCCAACAGCTGCATGGATCAAACAGATATATTAGGGAACACTCAAATCTGTCTGTTGGATTTAAAGTAGGGTGGTATCAAATTTACTAATAATAGTATTTACAATGAGTCAGAGGGAATTTACTGTTCATTTCTAAGATAGGAAAAAACTATCACAAAACAGTGAACACGGAAAGAAGACAAAAATCATAATAAAAAAAGAAGCACGTACACAACTGCGTTACAGTTTGAGGTCATTCAGTACTTTCAAAGCATGGAGAAGACAATATAAATGAATTTAATCCAAAACAAGATTCTTTTCACCTCTGATAAGATTTAGAAACATAGCATTAAAAATGTTCCCTGGACAAAGTCTTTGGACGTTGTGTTCTTTCTGAAAGCAACTCCACAGACAGAGCTGCTCCACATGTAGCCTTCAGCTGACTCATCTTAAAATCAATAGTAAACTGGACACAATTAGACACAGAGGAAGTGCTGACCCGTCCTGCTCTAAAGTTAGAAAAGAGGCATTGCTCCGTGGCAAGCGATGTCACTTCTACTTACAACAACAATCAAAACGTGGTTATGTAAGAGATGACACACTGTGGCGCCCTGACCAGAAACCCTCATTCTTCATGTCTGTTTGAGCAAAGCTGTTTTGGTGATGTGGGTTTAGAATTTGCCGGTAATAAGTTTCATTTGTGGATTAACAGATCGTTGTTGTTTTTTTATATTGAAACATCTTTGTAACAGTTTCCAATCTTAGATGACCAGACCAAACAATTACAGCTAATGGTAGCAGCTGCAATGCCGACCAAAACCTGAAAATGCTCTAAATTAGACTGTAACCCCCCTTTGTGGTGCCTGGTCCCTAGTTTGCTCTTACATCCCTGTTATATTGTTCTACTGGTTCAGTAAATTCTTTAAAAATGTTGGTGCTTCCTTTCCCCACCTCTTCTGCAGACGCTACTCCTACTATCCAGTATATGTATATGTATATATATATGTGTGTGTAACTGGTTATTATCTGAATAGATCGTTCAGTTTCACAATCCTATTTAATTTCTTACTATGTTACTGCTGTTAAAAATGTGTGTGTAAATAATATTCATGTTAATAATTACCAGAGTTTACTGTACAGAAGCTTGTGGCTGCAGTTTTTAGACTGTTTACACATGGCACCAGGCCACACTTTTGTTAGATGTTTTATGAAAGAGTTATTTTTCTATACAACTATTTAATGTATGTTGGGCTGTTCCTTGTGCTCCCTGATTTAATATGTGGCCAAAATGGTATTTAGTCAGGATTGTACAGTTCTTGTGAGTTTTTTATTTCTTTATCAGGAGAGGAGAAGGGGGAAGTTTGAAGGAGCTAAAAAAAAAAGAAAAGAAAAAGAGTGCTGCTTTTGTCTAAACAAAAGTCAGGTTTGACTTGTAATGAATAATTGTATGTAAATTGAAATGTGAAGAAAGTTTTTTTGGAACACTCTGAAAAAAAAAAAAAAAAAGAAAAAGAAAATACTCTAAATTCCTCCTCAGAGGTGTTTCTACCTGGCCTCAGTGGGTGAGAGCTCCATTAAGTCCTCCAGCGTTGTCAACACATCGAGCAGCTTCTTGTAGAGAGCCAGGGGGAAGTGGAGGTCCACCACTGTGGAGTTGTAGATGGCCAGACCACAGATGATCCCGATCAGATGAAACCAGTTCTGCTCTACAAAGCACTTGAAACACACATGAGAAAAAATGATCCATCGATGTCCTTACTACCAAAGTCTAACTGTATTAACATCTCCCATAATAAGAACAGGCAACTTCTCCTATCAACAGAGGCTTTATACTTCAGACGTACTGTCTTACTGTCAAATTGTTGGTTCTCAACATTTGTCATTTAAAAATAAAACTGTGTGTTCATTAACTGTAGACTGGAGCTTAAAACCACAGATCAGGTATTTTGTTACAGTAGCTTATTTTCCTGGTATATCTTATTACCCTGAGTAAACCAATGGCCAGTTGACGGGGATAATGAAACAGTTTATTCAGGAATTTAACTTCTTTTTTTTTTTTGGAACAATGGGATAATTGTGGAGAACTCAAGGAAAGTTTTGGTTCATGTGATAACGCCCTGTTTTTGCCTTCATGACCTTTCTGAAGGATTCCTATCAGACAACATTTCACCTATTCAACTGTGAGTTTTAATTTCAGCATAAGTTAACATGACATGAATCTTTAGCCTTCTTTCTTGCCTTTCAGACATTTTACTGTCTCCTCTCATAACACCTGAGTAAATGTAGATTGTTTTTATTCATTCGTTTCTATGATAAAAGGCAAGGTTACAAAAAGCTGCTCTACCTCGCACAGAAAGACAGGACAAAAGGAGTCACAATGACCCTGCTCAGTTAGCGGATCGCTATGTCTGCCACTTATGAAACAAGTGTTCAGAGACACGTTCGTTTCCCTCATGAGGGTCTGTGTTTTGTCAATCTGAATGTTGCCACTGACACATTAAACTATGTGCACTAGCAGAAACAGCACACATTCCTAGAAAACACAGCTGTAGGTAAAAACACAGCCAAAACACACGTGCTGATGCAGGTACATTTTAGGCTCCCTGAACTAACACTGAATTAAATCTGAAATATTCAAAAACTGTTTCTGGGGAAAACAAAAAGACATGTTTCAAAATGTATTTTCCTCCAGGTGCATTTCCTCTGCTTCTTTATCTCACAGCAAACTTAAATGAGCTGTTACTGCCCCTCATCCACCCCGAGTGTAAATAGTAAAATGTTACATCATTAGTATACAGGATGAAGCATCGCCCTGCAGAGCCACTCACTTTGTCTGAGAACCAGAGCAGGTTTGAGTCTTTGTAATGAGTGAACATCCCATAAACTGGATCCATCAGCTCCTTCAACAGCAGCAGGAAGAACTCCTTAGTTACTCCACCAGCGTCTACGGCCTCTTCGCCATCAAAGATCACCTGATCGAAAGGAGAGTTAGAGGAGATTTTATCTTTCGGCACAATAAACGAACCGCAGGGACCTTTTAAATGCTTCGTCATGGCTCTTACCTTGAGCGGTTTCTTGAGATCTACGTCAGAGTACATGGTGAGCTCGCGTAGTGTGTCACTGACTAAATGGTTCCTGCGCACATGGAGTACTAGGTAAGGGTTCCTAGCAAGGTGGGGTTCCAGCGTGAGCAGCATAAAGACATTATGCAGGTTTGCACCGCTGACTGCCATCTTTGAGAAGAGGAAAGACAGAAACATAAAGAGTTAGATTCAGAAACATCACAGGGTTTTTAAGAAAACAACCAAAGTAAACCAAATTCTTGGTTTTAACAAAGTAAATGACTTCTTTAAGAGAATTAAAGCTGTGTTCACACCAGCAGCTACCTGCATTTGCAGTTCAGCATCTGTTTGCAGCATGGTTGTCTTGGCTTGAGCGTTCAGTATGAACGGGTAGGCACATAGGTTCACTGAGGGAAAGTCACTCTGCAGGAAAATTAGTTCATATTCTCATTACATTGATATTTTTTAAAGGGTCATCATCATAAAATGTTATATGAGATGTTCAAAAATCAATCTTTAAATCAAGTACCTGTGATGGGGATGATCCAACTTTCTAAGAATGCGAAATGAGGAAGAAAGAAGAGTCACTTCAGCGGATTTTAAACAGAACATTGCTGTTAATAAAAATGAAAAAGCAGTTATTCAGGAGGGGCTCGTCTGTGTACTCAGAATCTAACTGGATAGCAAGAACTGACAAACAGTAACACACCCACAAACACTTATGGACAAAATTTCACACTGTCTCCGCAGACACTGAGATGACATGAGTTTCGAGTGTGTGTATATCCTCCAGAGTGTGCGAGGACTCAGCAGATGTCAGGTAACAAGGAAGTGAAACATTGTGGGTTGTTGTCCGCACTCACAATGTCAGCTTTACTCAGAAACCATTTGAGGTAGTCTTCCTGGATGTCCACCAGGCTGGTGATGTCAGGGATATAAAAGTGGTTGTACTCCACGTGGTGGGCCTTTAAGTTTACCTGGTGACATGGATAAAAAACACGTCAGATATCACACTTTCCCTCCTCAAATTAGAGTTGACTATTGCAGAACAGACTCCTTGTTAAACGTAGCAGTGACTGATCTGTGTTGATACCTTGTGGAGCTTCTCCAGCAACCTTAGCGTGGCAACAAAATAGTTCTCGTAGAAAACGGGTACAAGCAGCGTCTTTCCTCCAGTTAGCATAAACACAACGATGCTCTTGTACATGTCGACCATCCTGGTAAACACGCTGCCATCCACAAAACACCACCAGTTATCTGCAGATACAGACCAAACAAATTAATTTAAACAAAAACCTCACTCTAACTCAACTGGACTATTTTTTCCTTTACTCAGTGCTGGAATGAAAATGTGTACATTCATGTGAGTGCTTTGAAGGTATGTGTATTTAACGTGATTATTTCCATGCCATATTTCTCTCTACATTCAGCCAGTTACATTTGTTTTGGTATTATTACAAAATAATCTACCCAGGAGACTGTGAGTAGTTTAAATCAGCTTCACCTCTGCCAGTTGAAACAAAATGTGATGTTCACGTTTATGCATTTATCTTTGCAGTCCAGTGGTTTGTTCCCAAATGTTCCCTCAGGATTACAAGCTAATCCCAGGAGACATGACTGTGTTGAAGTTGTCGACACACTGCAGATGAAAAGTTTAAAGGTGTGTGGCGAGACGTCACACGGTGGGTTTGAAGTGACATGATGATGATCTGTGTTTTTACCAAAGGAGTTTTATGTGATCCGATTTAAAAAAAATGTGAACATGCAAGTATGATACCCAATACTTTGCTGGGGTTAGCGTCTAGCCGGAGGATGGCCATCGCCAGGGGAATAGTGAGGCTGATGTAGTTCTTGGAGTCCAGCAGGGCCGGGTACTCAGACAAGATGAGGTAAATCCTCATGGCCTCAACGTCCGGAGGGGAGCGGGGCAGCTGAGGGATCAACAGACTCTCAAAACTCTTGCTGGCCTGTTTTGGATGCAGGAAGAGGGAGGATGTGTGAGACAAAATGTGTATATTTATATTTTTAATCACATAGAAACAAATACGATTTACTGTAGTGCACTGTCACATGCTTGAAAGGTACAAGTATAAACAAATAAACAAGAGGAACTTTTTAGATACCATAATAACTAGGCGAAGAAATATTGCTAAATACATTTTGGGAGAGGCTTTTAGTGGTTTGGAATTTGGCCTCTTTCTACAAACAGATTATAAGTTAAGTTGCTTTCAGATGCAGGAACCAAAAACCAAACATTACTGAGCTAATGTTAGAGGGGATGACTCAGGATCTGCTCCTCGACAAAATGTACTTGAAAAACAAGATTGTTATCCACACATGGTGTTATTTTACTTTAAACAAGCCAGATGGCCAATAATGTGAATGTTTCTCCTTTTAATTCTTTATTATGGTGATAAAACCCAAACAGGAAATGACGTAGAATCTTCACTCAGTACCAAATATCAGTCACGTCAAGTTTTTTTTCTATTTGTGGACCTTTTGGCTCATAAGATAGAGGATATAATGTTCATCTCCAGCAATTACTTTGTATTTGGGAACTTCTCAAAATAGAAAAAGTGGTGTTACATTTGGGTAAGTGGTTTATTTCTCCATGGCAATCTTTAATAATATATGTAATAATTGAGTGAGCCTATATATGTTTTGCTTCAACAGAAAAAAATAAAAGATGAATCTTATCCTGTTACAATAAATAAGAAAGCAATTTTTAATGCAAATATAGCAGCAGTAGGAGGGATCACTAAGTAGTGCAACACAGTCATGTCTTCGAAAACTGGGTTTTGGAGTCAAAGGAAAATAAAGCTGGCATTACCATGTACTCAGATATATAAATACACTCTTAGACAGTACCTGCTCCAGGAGTCCAGAGAAAGCTGGTCTGCTTAACCTCTCGAACAGTATTCTGACAGAGTTGAGATCGATGCCCGGGATCTTTGGGTTGGTTTTGAAATGCGCATCATCACTGGCAAAAACAAACAAACGTGATTATGTTTGGACCATGTTTAATATCTCAGTGACCGCTAACAGAGTTAAAATAGATTAGAGCTCAGATTCAGGGGCTTTATGGTAAGGCCTTGATATAAAGGGCGCACGTTACTTTGGATAAAAACCAGTCAATTGAAACCCTGACATGTGGTAGGTCAGCTGCCTGTGAGCTAAATCCACTGAATGGGAAACACACACAGAGCCAGAGGAAGCATCAGTTTGGTGAACCCACTCAGCCTGAAGGTATGTCAGTCACTCCCTGAGAAGATCTCTTTAGCCTGGGAGCCTGAATCTGAACCTCCACATGAAGCATGGCACCTATTTATAGTGTCAGCCTTCATGTCCTGATAACACTGCTTTTATTTAGTCATAATACAGATACATCACATGGATGTTGTGCAGACTGTTTGCCAAACAAGACCAAACGATGCAAATAGTACTCTGCAAGATTTAGCACTGATCCGCATTAGTTTAAGAACTCAGTGGTTTTTAAGAACCAGGTGAGCTGTTCTGATCCCATATGGATCCAGATAGAAGAAAACACAGGTATAAGGGTCCTACCTGCAGTTTATATACACTCAATTATTTTATTGTCATCTTTTAATATAGTTTTGATGTTCGATCATCTGCATGTGGTAAATAATAATCAGTAATCAATGGAATCCAAAGCAGTTGTCGTTTAATTCTAAAAGTATACCAATGTGTAAGCATCAAAATATTAAGTGCTCCTTATGAACTAAGAATGAAGTGCATTAAACTTCGATATGGGTATAAGATAAAGGTAAAGAAAGGCTAATCATACTACCTTTATATACCTCTGAGTACTTTAGTCTCTTTTTATACATCTGATATGTGGTGGCGAAGCAATAGGACTTCAAAGTTGTACTTTAAGAAACTGTACAGTACTGATTTAATAAAAAAACATGTTTGAGTACTATTCCAATTACTTCCTGCTGTGTCTATAGATAGTACAGTGTTTAATGCACCCCCCCAGAGATCTGTTTTCCACCCTGATGGCCTCAAAAGTTCATACCATGTTTATGATAAGTATCTGCTGATGAGTGCAGTAGAAAGTCTTCACTGGCCTTCACACAGAGATAGTCAGAGAACAGTGACCACACAGCAGCTTTCTCAGCCCTGACCATCAGCATGTTCTGTTGTATAAGACGACATACCAAGAAAGTGTGTGACATGTACAATGTGGGTGCATTGAGGTCTCAGCTGAATCACCTCTTAGGAGTCTAGCTGACGTCTCAGTCTATGCTTTATCCATGTTATTAGTTTTCTGTTGTATCATGTTTGTATTTTCTAGTTCATTTTAGTTTTTCAATCAGTGTTTTATCCCACTGAAAAGTACTATAAAGGAATGCTGAAATTCCTACCATAAAATTTTGACCATTATTATTTTCCTATCTGATGTGCGAGAAGATTTTTCATCAAATGCCAATGAACCTGAATCTAAGGTCAGTCAGGTTAATAACATAAAACAATTTCCAGAGAGGAAAGTGAAAGGTCTGCTACAAATCGGTGTGGTATTTTTCTCTAATCATTGCTTTTATTTCTGAAAAATCTGATAATTTCAAGTCTATCAATTATGGAATTCAACAATCTGCAAAGTTCACAGGGGGCAAATGCTGCAGGTTATGAGAAATCTTTGGCAAAACAATACACTGTTTTGTTGATGAAAAATTCACTTGTACCAAAAGATTTTGAGTATTCAATTTAAAATCTGAACCGAACAAAATAAAATAAAGCTACAGTATAGCTGTGACTAAAAACCATAGTAAGAAAGTTTAATATTTCCCAGCAAAAAGTGATATGGAAGTATAAAAAAAGCAGACATAGAAAACTTTATTGTAAAAGGAGATTATAATTACTTCAAAAGTGTGGTTGAGAACTTGTCACCAATAAAAACCTGCACATTAATATATGTAAACACTATGTTAACGTACCTTTGGTCCAAGAAGCTGGCATTCCAACACGCTGTAGACGAGAGTTGGATTATGATGTCGCTGTGAACAAAAACAGAATGGTAAAACATTAGACTCACAAGAACAGAGAAGAAACCTGAAATATACCTAACTGAGTAGATTTTATGTGTTTGAATAAATAAATCAATGACAGGAAATTTCAAAATTAAACTTTTATTTAACTTACTTTGTTACGCTAGAATCTGGGCCATACATAAGCTTTAACCTCCATGAATCTAATCTCTCATGCGTGATTGGGGAGAGGCTTCTATTGATATTTATCACTCTGAAGTCTTCTGAGGGGACAAAACTCTGCAGAGAGGAAGACAAACAGACACATAACAGCACAAACATTTAAACACTGTTTGCATTGGTACTTCCTTGAAGGGTGTCACAGTTCAGCACAAAGATATTTGTACTTTGGTCTGTGTTTAGTCTCTCTCCACCATGTAGATTAAATAAATGGACCACGCCTGAGGACTAAATATTTTTACTGTAGAAGCTGATCGTTTGTTATGTTGTTATCAGAACACATTCCAGACAATTTGCAGCAGACAACTGCTCCATGTACAGGTTGCTCAGATATAAAACCTAGTTCTGTCTTGACGCAAGTGCCACCTTGTGGCTGACACTGGAACTGACTGAATGGAGAGAATCAACAAAAAGGATTTGAGGTTTAATCCTGGTGTCCAATCTGTGGTCATATTGAAGAAAATTGTGAAGGTTAATAAACAAACATCCATCTTTTATTTTAAAAGTTTAAAAATGCTTACACTCCCTTTACATTAGAGCTCACAAAATAACAAAAAACAATTGTTCTGTCTTCTCAACTGGATAACTGCTTAGACATATCACACTCAAACTGAGAAACCTAAAATGTATCCTAAAGCTTTGACCAGCATCTCAAGAGCTGGTTTCAACAAACATTTTTCAAAGCTTGTTTAAGTTGGATTAAAAAGACCAAACATGTGAATTTTGTTTTGCCACATTTGTAATTGAAGGTCTTTTTGTGATCAGAGACACAACAAATTGTGTGGTTAGCTTGAAATCTGTGGTGCTGTGTTTGACTACATCTTCCGCTCCGAAAGAAAACATGCTAGTGCTTTGAAAAAAAGAGGATTTGCCTGATAGTGTTTTGCAAAAAACTGGAAGTTTTAATCAGCATCATTTTCTGTTTTCATCATGATCATGCTAACTTTTGTGTTGTGGGTTTAGTGCTGAAGGTTGGCTTCATCAGAGATTATTTTCCCTGTTCAAGACGTAATGTAACATATTTTCCAACTCTTGATCATGTATTATGTGAGCAGTACAGTAAAAAATAAATATTAATTCTTTTTAATTATTATGCTTTGAAATCAGAGGGAAGTGATGGAAATCAACAGGAGAACTAGTTATACATATATTTGAAGTCAGCTGATAGGGAGGCAGTAAGCTTTTGAGAAAGGGTTAATAAAATAAAATCACATACCTGCTCAGCGGCGTACAATAAGAAGCTATGGTCTCCGCCACAGATGATTTTGGTCACTGTGTAACGCTTTGATTCTAAGAAAGATAGAAAACCAAAATAGATTCTCAAATGACAAACACACCAAAGTTATTATCAGGATCCAGCCGAGCTCTGATCTTTACAACAACAGACACTTGTGTATGCTTGGTTGTTTCTTTTGGCTGTTATTCAGATTAATGAGCTCCTGAACATCAGTGAGTAGAAATGAAATGAAATGATATATATGTAGTATACAGTGGATAGCAAAAGTCTACACACCCCTGTTAAAATTCCAGGTTTTGTGATGTAAAAGAATGAGACCAAGATAAATCATGTCAGAACTTTTTCCACTCTTAATGTGACCTATAACGTGCACAATTAAATTGGGAAAAATCATTAAAATCTTTTAGGGGGAAGAATTGATTAATCCCAATAAAGATCAGCTGTTCTAGGAGGATTTCCCTGACATTTCCTCAGTTGCATCTTGCAGCAAAAGCCATGGTCCACAGAGAGCTTCCAAAGCATCAGAGGTATCTAATTGTTGAAAGGTATCAGTCAGGAGAAGGGTACAAACATGTTCCAAGGCATTAGATATACCAAGGACCACAGTCAAGACAGTCATCATCAAGTGGAGAAAATATGGAACAACAGTGACATTACCAAGACCTGAACATCCCTCGAAAACTGATGACAAGACGAGAAGAAAACTGTTCAGGGAGGCTTCCAAGAGGCCTACAGCAACATTAAAGGAGCTGCAGGGATTTCTGACTAGTACTGGCTGTGTACTACATGTGACAACATCTCTCATATTCTTCATATGTTTCGGCTATGGGTAGGGTGGCAAGACGGAAGCCTTTTCTTATGGAGAAAAACATCCAAGCCCGGCTACATTTTTCAAAAAGATGTATGAAGTCTCCCAAAAGCATGAAATGTTTTATGGTCTGCTGAAACCAAGGTTGAACTTTTTGGCCATAATTCCAAAAAGTATGTTTGGCGTAAAAACAACACTGCACATCACATAATGAACACCATACCCACAGAGAAGCATGGTGGGGGCAGGATCATGCTTTGGGGCTGTTTTTCTTCAGCTGGAACCAGGGCCTTAGTCAAGGTGGAGGGAAGTATGAACAGTTACAAATACCAGCCAGGTTTAACACAAAACCTCCAGGTCTCCATTAGGAAGATGAAGAGGAATTTCGCCTTTCGATACTACAACAAACCAAAGCATACATCCAAATCAACAAAAGCATGGCTTCACCAGAAGAACATTAAAGTTTTGGAACAGCCCAGCCAAAGTCCAGACCTGAATCCAATAGAATATCTGTTGGGTGGTCTGAAGGGGGCTGTGCACAGGAGATGCCCTCACTGTCTGATGGATTTGGAGTTTGTTTGTAAAGAAGAATGGATAAATATTGCCACGTCAACATGTGCCATGCTAACAGACTCCTACAAAAAAAACGTGGTGCTGTAATAAAATCAAAAGGTGCTTCAAACAATTATTAGTTAAAGGGTGTGTACACTTATGAAACCACATTATTTCATTTTTTTATTTTTTATTCTTCCCCCTAAAAGATTTCCCCAAAAAATTCAATTGAATTGTTCATGTTATCGGTCACACTACAGGTGGAAAAAGTTCTGATATGATTTATCTTGGTCTCATTTTTTTACATCACAAAACCTGGCATTTTAACAAGGCTGTGTAGACTTTCGCTATCCACTGTACATGTTTAAAGTGATAGATAAGTCTCCCTCTGACCTGTTCTATTGGCATTTTCAGTCAAGAAACTGGCCTTGACAGGAAACGGACTTCTGGCATCTCCCAGTATTCCTGTGCCCAGCTGACCATGGCTATTACAACCAAACGCATACACCACACCAGTGGAGGGCACAAACGCCAACGTGTGGTACCTGAAAGAAATTAAAATAACAATTAGGACGCAAAGACACAGAAGCATCCTGTGTCCTTTAAATGTATTAGTTTGTCTCTAGAGTTTAATATCAACCCAAGTGCTGACCCTTTAATTTAACAACTCAACATATGCTCCTTTAATATTTTCCTTTGTTTTGTGCTGTTTAAATGTAATACAAATGTTTGTGTTCAAAGCTTTTTGTACACCTCTATATACTGTGCACTTGTGGACATACTATAAGAGAGCAAGCAGGATACTACTGAAGGCACTAGGTGGTGCAGTGCAGGCAAAATGTTCGTTAGATTCACTTCGCTTCAAAATTCCAAAAATCGTATGTTTCAATTTATTTGCCGACTTAGTTCTTTTGGGTTGAGATCATCTTTGTCATATACATCCGACACAGTACTGTACAATACCAGTCCCAGCTATGAAGACAGTGATAAGTTTGCTTTTTTGTGTCCGACTTTCTGTTTGTTGGTCGGTTACTTTTTACATGTTCAAAATAAACGCTTTAATTCAATTCAATGACTTTACAGTATACATTTCTTTATTTGTTTTTCTTGTTTCTGTGTTCATTATTATGCACCAAAATGCAAAGACAAAATTCTTCCTACATTCGTTTTAAGCTTGATCTTGATTCTGATCTCATTCTCCTGTCAATGAGGTGGAAAAAAACATTTAAATATAACATCTCAGATCATGCGGTACAAGCAACAACCTCTGTTACTCCAGCCTTATAAACTACCATAAAGTTGGTTAATAACTTTCAGACACAGTTTGAGCTTCACAGAGATAGACTTGAGCAGAGTTTCATCAGATTGTGCAGCTCTGAAAACTGTGTACCTGCCGCAGGTGATCTGGGAAACCTCAGTGCCCATGAGCTCCAACACTCTTCTGGGTAAAAGTTCATTATTGGTGGAGCCATGACCCAGCTGACCCCAGGCGCCATCACCAAATGTAAACAAACCCCCATCCTGAAAGAGGCACGATCCAGATTAGTTTGTTGTTGTTGCTGTTGTTTGAGACAGAGGTTCAGTCAAAAACCACAACAAAAAAAATATTTTCAAGCTGGAAGATTACAATAAATCAGAGTTATGTAATAAGATTTGGATTTCATTTGTGGAATTAAGGTCATAGTGGTTGATATATTCCCATGCAACAAGCAGTCTTTCAAACAAAACTCTAAAACCTGAGCAGCAACCAACCACACGTGGCTATACACATTTGGATGCATGCAACCAGAGGCAACATGATAATCTGAGCTTATGTAGATATTTTCACTGCAAAGCACAGGAGGGAGGTCATCTATTTCTGTACCTTTGTCAGGGCTGCAGTGTGTTCATCCCCACAGCTGATGTGAACAACTTTTTGAGATCTCAAGAACTTGATGTGGCATGGGACGGCACGATCTGAGGACAGGAACACAAAGAAAGTAAGTCAACAAAAACAGGTGAGCATGTAGATACTATACTGCTACCAGTGTGACAAATGTTCAATTATGTAGAAGAAAAAAAACTGTTCCAAAGACACAAGTGGTCTCTCCTTTCACAGCCAACTTTAACTACTTGCATTAGACTTTAAAAGTATAATTTATTTCTCATACAGCACCAGAGAGGGTGAAACACTGGACAAATATGCCATTCTTAATCCACAAAGCCTTGTTTACAATTTACAGACACCAATTTTAAACTTCTATTAAAATGTTTTACAATACTTTTATATCAAATCACATAACAGTACATCCTTTAAGTATCAAATAAAGGTGTCTGGATGCTTATTACCTTGTTTATCATTGAGACCTAGTTGTCCAGCTTTGTTTTTGCCCCATCCAAAAACAGCTCCAGACAGTGAGAGAGCGAAGCTGTGGTCCCCCCCGGCGGTTATCTGTGCCAAAGGAATTCCTGCCAGAGACTTGAGGGGATGAGGGAACAGCTTGCTGGACTCTCCTTTCCCCAGACCGAGCTGACCGCTGGTGTTCTGGCCCCACGTGAACAGCTGGCCATCTGGGAGGATAAAAATGGTTAGCTGTGTATCTACAGTAATTCCCACCATTACAGGCAAAAACTTTACATATATTTGGCGATGTGGTACTCTCTAGTTTTTATGGATCCCACCTCAGATATGAAAGTAAGTATAGACCTGAAATCTACCTTTTGACTTTCTCTCAGGGAACCACTTTTCCTCTGTCTAACCGGTCTCTAAGTAACTATTAAACAAAGACAAGGTGGTACAAAAAACATCTTTGTCATGCCCTGGGTTTAATTTCTGTTTTGTATTTCAGTATCTGTCCTCTCAGATGAAGAAAATATTTAAAGGAAAGAAGGTAACAGCTGATATTCTTTAGAACTGTCTGTACTGATTTGAAAAATCCCTGATTGTGTGACAAAGCTTGCAGTGTTTGTGGCGAATGTTTATCTGAGTGGCAGCTGTCTCAGTTTATCACTCTCAGTCCATGGTGAAAATACACCAGTTGTTATAATAACCCAAAAGAAAAATAATACTCAGGAGTGTAGGAAAGATAAGGAATTAATTTCCAGTCAAGATGATTGTAAGATGCTCATAGATGCAACGTTTCATGACCAATGACCAAATGAATACAAGATGTAAACATTGCAATGAGGAGATTGTTTGCTTCTCACCTCTAGAAAGTGCGATGCAGTGCTGATTCCCACACATTACTTGAGAGATCCGGTGGTCACACAGCCTTTTGACCAACCTTGGAGAAAAAAAACGTATTCTTCAGACCAAATGGTAAGAATTGCAAAGATTTCTTAAGGAAGTTTCATGATGCACAACACTAACATTACAACGGTGGAGCTAAAAAAAAATCATGTCTGACGAGGTTTGCTCTACAAAATTGTGGATTAACCACAAACTGGCCCACACTGAACCCCATGATTTATTATTATCAATCAATATCATTAATGGAAACTAAATAAATGTCCATTAGAATTCAGTAAGTTTCTATTATTGTTGATATTTCTAACTCAGCTGAAAGATCAACCATGAGAGAGTGATTCATGGTCATTTTAACTATCCCACTATCCTACCATCCTCCCTACATCTATCTCATCCCATCAGTTTACCTAATAAATAAAATATTACAGTAAGTATTTATTCTCACTAAATGGAGGCAGAGTATTCAGAGGCCTGATGTTTTGGATGACGGGGTCTCAACCATAGACTGTATAAAATATGGACGTAGTATCCGTGACATCACCCATCTGTTCCTGAGAGCTGTTTTGAAGCCAATCGACAACGGCAGCCATATTGGAAATGCAGAACTCAACCAGGCAGAGTGTGACGTAGTTTGAGCCTCCTAGCCAACAGCTTTGTGTTCCCGACTGGGAGTCATGTCAGTCATGTCCTTATTTGGGCAAAAACTCTTAATCTTAAAATCTTCTGAACCGTCAGGTTAGAAAAAAATTCACCCGGTCTCAACAAATCAAACACTTCTGATTGTTTTGATTGCTTGAGCACCACTTCACTGTGATGCTCAAGCAACCTCCAATTTTTTTCTACTTTCTCCAGGTGTCAAGTGCCTGCATGACTCGGTCACCTCGGTATTCGAACAGCTGTCTCTGAAGTTCCCAGGCCCAGCTGGCCTCCTTCACCAGCCCCCCAGGAAAACACTTGACCCTGCTCATTCACCGCCATGGAGTGGGCCCGACCACACGACACCATCGTGATCTTCTGGGTATCCAGAGCCCCTACCAGCTCTGTGGAGAGGAGGAAGATTTCAGATTAAGAGGCGCCTCCTTTTATAGGCTTGTTAAATTTACATACACAAAGGTATGTAGTAATATAAATATAAACATAGCTTAAAGAAATACAACTAACTAACAACCAAGAAAAGTGAAAATTTACAAGTGCTTGATCAGTTTGCGTGTTGTCATTGTGACAATTTCTTTCCTGCACACTTGTCACAAAGGATTTTGAGGTACTCACAAGAACTATATACTGCAAAAGACATTTCATTTGCTCAAGGTGCATTGAGTCTCACATTTATTCATTGTTGTCACAGCTTCTCCCACATGTCTATACAAAGTAACACACAACAAAAACTTGCACCCACATGACAACAACGATCCCACCGCTGTCTGCAAACACTTCTCAGGCTAGAAGAGCGATTCAAATGATTTAGAAATCTGTATGCGGTTTGTTGTGTGGTCTGATGTTCTCAATAGAAGCCACAGAGAAATGGAGACCCTTTAAGCTTTGTAGTCTCGCCTTTAACTGAGTTTTATTCTTATAACAGTTTTCTTTATTTATTTATCATCTAGTTCAAATTTCAGTCATTTTTATTCTATTTTATTTATTCATTTATTTTAAGTTTAGAATCTTAATTTCCTTTTATAGTTTAATATTTTAGTGTTTTATTATCTTAGTAATTTACTTTATTTATTTATTAATTTTAAGTATAGAATCTTATTTTCTTTTAATGGTTTAATATTTTAGTGTTTTAATATCTTAGATTTGTATTTTATTTTGGTGATTTTAATTTCTTGTGTTGAGTTTTAACATCTTATTTTTACCCCCAGGGTTTCCTCATTAAGATATCAAGAGGGTTCTAAAAAAGTGCTTTATAAATAAAGTCTGATTGATTGAGTTTATTTAATGACCACATGCCGGCCTGATGGTATCCATGTAACAGCTGTGAAATAAGACCTACAAAGGACATATCACTTCATTTTCTCAAAGCTTTTGAACACAAAGATGTGGTTTCTGGGAGATCAGTATGGAAGAACCATGGTATTAGATAAGCTAATGTTGTGACTGTAACAGATGTCCACTGAAGTGCCATATTATTCTGGTATCAATACTTTTTTCATCAATTTAAAGGTTTGGAATTAAAATGGATTCAAGAATAATAGCAAAATCTGGGAGTGACTTCGAGACTTCTCCTTGAATGCATTTCATAGCACAGCCTATATGTTTCACTGCTATAAGGCCATCATTTGAATTGCTTCCAACACTGACAGCTTCTTTAACAACACCTTGTTTGACAACATTCTCACATCTGTTTGATAACTTTTCTCACACGCCCATGTACAGCAGTGCTACAGGGTGGTGTGACATACTTCTAGCGTGTAAAGATTAACCAAAGGTCAGCTTACCTGGTGAACTCCCTGGTTTGTCGTGGCCCAGCTGTCCACAGCTGTTAGAACCACAAGTGTACACACTTCCATCATGCAGCAGGAACATTGAGTGTGTCCCTCCACACGCCACCTCCCTCAGTCCCCTACCGCTGAACACGCGACAGATCCTGGGTTCAAACATGGGGTTCCTCTCCACACCCACACCCAACTGTCCATCCTTTGCATTCCCCCAACAGAGCATGTTGGCGTGGGGAGGGGGGGTCGGCACCGATCTGAAGGGGCAGAAACACTGGTGCCGGATGGAGGAAGACAAAAAGCGTTCAGGCTTGGGAGCAGCCCCGCTTTCTCCTCTTCATATAAATTCCAACCCTTAGAGAAACAAGATACGGGGTTATTAGGCATCTTTCATCATTGTAACAGATACTGAGCATTGTACCCTTCATGTGAACCCTCAATGTCTTTAAGTGAAGATGGGTTTAGAGATGGGTGTGGCTGTGTGTGAGAATGATGTAAGCTGTATGTCAGAGGAACAGACAGTGTGTTTAAATAAACTCTGTCAGTGTAATCCCTGCTTAAGCAGCTCCTAGCAGTCCTGCCTTGCTGTCATTTTACGTGTGTAACACATGTATGTTGCTGATTGAGTTAGCTGGAGGTTATTGAGAAATGAATATCACATATGAAAAGCTTGAAATTGGCCACCAACGAAACTGAAGGGCACGAACTGTTCACTCTCTGATCTCACTGTAGATAAGATTTTCTGTGAACAAAAACATCATCAGTATCAGAAAATGTGTCTCAGTGTTTTGTGCAAAAACAATAAACACAGAAGTATAATACATTTCAGAAAAGCTAGTAAGCTTAATAAGTGCTTTTTACATTACTATTACTGTTGGCAGCTCAACCACACAAAAAATACAACTTCAAGAATGCTTTAAAATCTCAATAAATACCAAAAATGATATTTACACTGGAAAAAATACCCCTCCTAAAACAAACAAGGTAATTACCTTGAAATAAGCAAAAAAAAATCTACCAATAGAACAAGTGAAAATTTGCTTGGTAAGATTTCTTGAAATAAGACGTAATATTTACAAAACTGTGATCTTAAAACTTAACAAAGCAATATTTTACCAGTATTTTAAAACTTAGTGTCTCTAGAATAAACCAGGAATGCTAACAATTAGTATTTTTTCACTCAAAAAAAGATTTTTGCACTAATAAATTCCTGTCAACTTCTTAATTTGAGATATATTCTCCTTAATTTAAGTTGTATTATAGCCGCACTTCTCTAGGTTTAAGAACATCTTGTACTTGAAATAAGATTACAAAGTTTAATTTGAGCATTTTGAGATATAATGTCTTCTCATAGTGAGCTGGATATACTAATATTCAGTCATGTTGTTTTTTTAGGGTAAGCCAGCTATGCTCAAAAGTAGGTGTTTCATTGTGTGAATGTAATTGGAGGATGTATGTTTTTTATCTGATTTAGAAGAAACAGTGCCGGAAAACTGTAACCCAACCTTAAAAAAACATCTGTTCTTTATTTCTTTCTTTTATCAATGGAGCTGTTTTCTGATAGATTCTCCAATAAAATGCATCTACTTAAATCAAGTAAAGAGTTTGTCTTAAATCAAGATTATACATCTTCTACAAATACGATCTCAGCTTGAAAAATCTAAATTACTTCTAAATTACTCAGCAAAACAAGATATAGATTGGTTCACTTAACAAGATATTTAAGATGCATTGTCTTAAAACAAATCCCTCTATCTTGCTCAAATGTTACTTGTTAAGTACATTTATCTTAAATCAAGTGGGATAAGACATTTTGACTAAAAATGAGACAATTTCACTTGGTAAGATTTTGAGTTTTTGCTGAGTATCATGAGTAAAACTAGGGTGTTGCAATATTTTTAGCAGAGGCGAATTAAAAACCTGCACTACTGCTGTAAGCACAGTCACCTAATACTGAATGATACATTACTGTCCCTGTTATCACTCGAGTTAGCTTGCTGTTACACCCTGACTTGGTTTTGGGTTCCTAGTAAACAGTCTAACCATGTTTATTAATATTACCTGAGGGACTATTAAGCTATGTGGTAGATCTCCGTGTTTATGTATGACCTGTACCTGAATGCTCCAGCCTCATAATCTGCCAGGACATGTATGCTTACGTTAGCTTGCTGTTGATAGAGTGAAGAGGAGTGGCCTGGTCACATTTGACATAGTTTTCAGGCGTAAGTAACTATCAGTACTGACATTAGTTGATTAAACAGTCCATTAACGCAACCTAAGCATACGTCTTCGTTAAAGTTAGCTTACATTAGCTAGTTAACCTTAGCAAGCTACAACATAGCTGACTGTATCGATAAAGGAAAACATTAATTAATCTACCGACCAATGTCAATATCGTAAGTAGAGAGGGTTTCTTATAAAAGCTGGTCAATTACAAACTAATACATGGTGTTTACCTGGACAGATGCATTCTGATATTGGGCGTTTGGTTTCGGTTCAGCTGTGAAATCCAGGTAGGAAGTACCACCGCTGCCTACGTCACTGCACGTCAGACGCAAGGGAGCTACGATTGGTCCGCCGATCCGGAAGTGAACGAATTAAAACAAATCCTATGATCTATCAAATTGTGACTGGCATGAGAGAAACTTACAGTTTTTTTTCGATTGCTTAAACACGATTTTGAAAACAGGGCCCACACAACCAAACACACAAGTAGCAGAACATCTCAGATCCTTTGCAAAAGGAAACACTCTTATAAAAACTGTACACTCATTTATAAAAAACACATTTTGGTTTTAACTAGTCAATTATACTGGAAACAAGATGGCACCAGAAATCAAGGCTAACCCAATCATTTACAATACCATTAAAGTTTGGCAAGACATGACAAAGTATCTAAGGAAAGACACTCCCTCGTATGCACTAATACCACTGACTAGGAATGAGGAGTTTGTCCCAGGAATCAAGAATAGTGTTTTTGATCACTGGCATGCAAAGGGGATCAGGCTTGTTGGAGATCTTTTCCAGGACAATACATTGATGACATTCAAACAACCAGATAATCCATTCTGCGGAGATATAGATTTATTTGTATTGAAACATAGGGACACTAAACATTTCCTTTCTATGTCATACTCTCACCTTCATTCAGAAATGGGAACATAATTTTGGTGCTGAATATATCGAAGACGACTGGCTTGAAGCAATGCGTTGTGCCAAAACTACCTTTATCTGCAATCGCATGAGAAAAACACAACACAAGATACTCCACAGAGCCCACATAACTCCTCTTATACTTAGTAAAATAAACAATCAGATCTCCACTCTGTGCATTAAATGTAAAGAAAGTGTTGGGGGACACTTCCATTACTTTGGGAATGCCCCAAGATTTCTAGATTTTGGAGTAACATAGCACAGGAATTGAGTAATATTTTCTCAGTGAAGGTTTCCAAAGACCCAAGCCTTTTTATACTGAGTTTACCCTCCAGAACACTGACACTGAGTCCAACTGATTTTAAGCAAACTCTGTGTGACAAACTCTTGTTTCTGGCTAGGAAGTGTATTCTAAAAAAGTGGATAAGTAACAAACCTCCCACAGTTACACAGTGGCCCCATGAAATATACAAAGTAAATATGACCAAGATTTTCCTTCAGGGTTTATTTTTATTGCACTGCATTTCAAGCATGACGAGCAAATTGGCTTGTGAATATATAAGGTATAATTTAAACAGAGTAAATGATGGGCTTGTTTGCTTTACAAAGTCATGAAAAGGCATCAGTATCAATTTGTCTGTTTCACAACCAGTTACAGACCTCTCAGAGGGGCAAAGCATTTCATGAAATGTTTGGCAGCAAAGATTTGTGACTGGTGTAAAGTTGACCAAGATGCTAGCCGTGTACCAAAAAACATAAAACTTAAACCACACAACACAACATGAGCCAACACAGTTTTTTTTCCCTTTTTTTAACAGAACGGACAGAAAAAAGTAACATTTACGATCAATGAAAAGCATAATGCAAAAGAAGGTTTCGAACACTTTCTTAAAATACATTTTTCAGATCCAAAAAGGAGAGGGAAGAAAAACTCATCAAAACCTCTTGATAAGTTAGATTACTTTAAAGGTGACATATCACGCTTTTTTCATCAATATATATTGGTCTAAGAGGTCCCCAAAACATGTATTTAAAGTTTATGCTCAAAAAAACACTTTGAAATCAGATTTTGGCATGCCTGAAAAGCCCTCTTCTTCAGTCCTCCTCAGAACACTCTGTTTTCTCTCTGACCACGCCTCCTCAGGAAGTGGATGCAGCATAAGCCTCTGTGATATGTGTGTGTAAAGCGTGTATATGCAGTTGTTATAATCCTGTATATTGTCTAAAGAATCTGTCTCCAGCATAACATTACCATGCTAAATAGGGGGGACCCCAAAAAGCCGGTATTTCGTATCATTGTATGCCATCACCGATTATGTTTTTAAGTTCATATAACATCATCATGCGGAGAGACTCAACATGATGAAACTGTTCAGAAAGCATTTGATTGTGTTATATAGCTGACTAATATTATGTACATTTGTCACAGTAGGAACAGTAAATATACAACATTTAAATGGAAACACATCTTGACTGTGCACATGTGCACATCACGTGTGTCACTGGTGCACTATGAAGAATAGCACTAAACCCCTGATGCTATGTACATTTTCATGTTTTGGGCACTGAATTGGTTTTGTGGGTATTTCAAAAATCTTCTGAGTTTAATGACATGAACTTAGGGGAGTGACCTACTGTCAATCATTATATAATTCATGAGAGAGTGAGTCACTGAAATAACTTGAAACTGACAAAAGTAGTAAAAAATTTAAAATGTACTGAAACTTATCTAATGAAAATCAGACATTGCTTTTGAATTTTGGTTCAATACAACTATTTAAAACAACAAACTAATGAAACTGGCCTGGACAAAAATGATGGTACCCCTAGAAAAGATTGAAAATAATTTGACCATAGAGACATGTTAATCTAAAATATGTCCGCTGAGTAGCATCACACATGTCTTCAAACTTGTAATCAGTCATTCTGCTTATTCAAAGAGTGAAAAGTATTCACTGGGCTTTTTGTGTACTACACTGAACATGGACCCCAGAAAGTTAAGGAGAGAGTTGTCTCAGGAGATTAGAAAGAAAATTATAGACAAGCATGTTAAAGGTAAAGGCTATAAGACCATCTCCAAGCAGCTCAATGTTCCTGCACATATTATTCAGAAGTTTAAGGTCCATGGGACTGCAGCCAACCTCCCTGGATGTGGCCACAAGAGGAAAATTGATGACAAATTAAAGAGACGGACAATACAAATGATAACCAAAGAGCCCAGAACAATTTACAAAGAGATTAGAGGTGAACTCCAAGGTCAAGGTACATCAGTGTCAGATCGGACCATCAGTTGTTGTTTGGTTCAAAGTGGCGACCGAGGAGGACACGACTGGTGAAAGCAAATCATAAAAAAGCAAGACTGGAATTTGCCAAAATACATATTCACAAGCCACAAAGCTTCTAGGAGAATGTCCTTTGGACAGATGAGACCAAACTGGAGCTTTTTGGCCCGTCTCATCAGCTCTATGCTCGCTAAAAATGAAGCATACAAAGAAAAGAACACTGTACCTACTGTGAAACATGGAGGAGGCTCTGTTATGTTCTGGGGCTGCTTTGGATTTCTTGAATCCATGCATGGTACAACAAAATCTTGGTCTCAGTCGCAGGTCGAAGTGGCCTTCTATGAGCCCTGATCTAAATCATATTAAACATCTGTGGAGGAGCTGAAACATGCAGTCTGGTGAAGGTACTCTTCAAACCAGAGACAGCTGAAACAGTTTGCTTATGAGGAGTGGGCAAAAATACCTGTTGACAGGTGCAGAAGTCTCAATGAGAGTTAGAGAAATCGCTTGATCGCAGTGATTGCCTCGAAAGGTTGTGCAACAAAATATTATCTCAAGGGTACAATCATTTTTGTCCAGGCCAGTTTCATTAGTTTTTTTTTTTAAATGATTCTGTTGAACCAAAATTCAAAAGCTATGTTTGATTTTCATTCGTTAATTTTCAGTAAATTTATATTTTCTATTACTTTTGTCAGTTTAAAGTTATTTCTGTGACATTTGTGGGGGTGGTTTGTCTTTAAGGGAAGGGTACCAACAACTTGATTAGGTGCAAATACATGCAATTAAGCCCTTGTTATAAAAATCACACTTCAGCCTGAAACACAAATTTGGCATCCTGTTCTTATGTGTAAGCATAAACTATTATCTGGCTTCTCTTTTTTACAAGAAACGGACTCACTTAAGAATGATAAAATCTATCTTTTTATTTCTTGCTTTTAAAGGAAAATGCTTCACAGGCAAAGAAGAAAAAGCTACAGATCACACGTCGTACACAGTATCAATAGGTATATGGTGATATATGTAATATTTCCCTGATGTGTTTTTTCCCCAGAAAAAATATACATTCTTTTAAAATACAGGCTTCTGTGATGTTTTGGCATTAATCCCTGTGTGAATAGGAAAGAATCTTTCAAAGAAAATGGAGAATCAGCGAGGTAGAGACGACCACAGTGCATTAGAACACTGTTCATCATTGATGATTAAACCTGGACGCATATTCTTTCACATATTACAGTTTGTTTTTAAATCAAACCTACATAAAGCTCACACAGGTGCTGATTTGGGATAAGTGAGTAGTGCAAATTGATTCATTTTGTGCAGCAGAGAGTTCCCTGAATATCATAACAAATCCTCTTTAGAGAAGAGCCTTCTATGGTGCTTAAAGACAGACTGCACGGTTGCATTGAGGATGGGGGTGGTGGTAAACTCCACACTACACATCCCTGAGCTGCAGGGAGCCTTCTCCAGCTCCAGGAGAGTCACATTGTTGGGTTCAGCGGTGCTCAGGATGTTGGCAGGGACGAAGAGAGTTAGCTGTGGCCCTCGACTCGGCCAATAACGTCCCAGGTTGAAGCCGTTTATCCAAACTTGGCCCTGTAAGAATAGATTTGTCCATTTTATTAGCTTCATCATTTAAAAAAGTGTTAAAAAGTCTAAAAGTTTGTCAATCTCTTTGACCGAAAATATTTACTCGTTGAAAGAATTGGTTTATGACATTTCTTTTCCAGGCTTTTTTTTTTTTAATGCATCTGATCCTCAGATAAAACACTCAGGTCATCAATAAATCCTCCCACAAACAAACAGGGTTGTGGTTCAGGGTTGTGTTCCTAAGATGAAAGTGTAACATACCTTCCTCCACTGGGGCAGCTTGATGTAGGTGTCCTGTGGGAGATCTGGGATTCCATCAGGAATAATAAAACTTCCCTCATAAAACGCTGGAAGAGAGAGAGCAGCAGGTGGAAGAGGAGCTGTTGGTTTAGTTTCCCCAAGAAGTCCCTGACTGACCGCTTCATCAATACTGAGACTGTACATGGTCCAGTCGAGGAGCATGTTTGCACCCAGAGTCAGGTTAGACACCAGGCCCTGTGCAGCAGAAAAAAAGTGAAAAAAAAAAAACATCAGGAAGAGCTCAAATTCAGTAAAACACAGATTTAAAGGTATCAAATCATTTTATACAAGAAGAGTTATACACAGTCATTTCAGCTTGTTGGAGAGAAGTCTTCCTCAACACAAAATTAAAATAAATGAATTGTGGTTAACTCACCTTCGGTACAGCCTGCTGACATTTTTGCATTCACATATACAAGATATATAAGAAAAAGATAACCTTAAAGTCGTTGATGTTTTTTCCGTAGTTGATTCGGCCCATATTCTCCACCAGTATGTCCACCGTACTGCCAGCTTTCCCAGTCACATTGACAGATATGGCTTTGTTCCTTTCAAGAATCCCCATAGACACCTTTAGAAGAAATCAGTTACTGTATGTCAGAACAACTGGAATTTATTTCTGAAGTGTTTGATACACTTTTAACAGGACATTGAATTGGTTTATATTTTAAGGACAATTTTAAATTTCTAGTGCTAAATCTAAACTATTTAAAAAAATAATAGAAACATTTTATTCATTGTTTCCATTTAGCAGAAGAATAAAAAAAGGCCTGATGTTGTCAAAACACAAGCACCTGTAAACAAGTGCAGCTAATCTAAAATCAGAAGTAAAGTTAAATGATGCAGACACATTTTGGAGGAACCAAATCAAATGTTAAGTTTTGCACCACAAGGGCTAAAAAATAGCATCCTCAAATCAGAACAACTCAAAAAATCAGAAAATGTTGGTACCAGCCTAGTAGAGTGTACAGATATTCTACAGACATGAAGTTCAATGTTTGTCTCATTTGTAATCTGTAGTATTGTATTTGGTTGCACCAGATATTCTCTGTGCAAACAAGAGTGACAGAGATTACTTCTGAGCAATAATGCAATCAAAGGTTGTGAACTGAATGCATCATGAGACTCACCCCATTCACTGACACGTACGCTCTGTCATGGACCCCGTTCAGTGGAGATGACAGAGGAGTGGGTGTGCTGCAGTCAACAGGGAGATTAGTCCTGTAGAGTATGTAACCAAAAGCCTGCAGGAAAAAACAAAAGTATGTTTTAAACAAACTAAGATGTAAAAATCAACATTATGAATAACTTCTACACATTTTTGCTTCATTGTATAAAAAAAAATCACTCAAGGATACCTGGTTCAGTTCAATGAAAGTCTGAGGAAACATGCTCTTGACTGGGCCTGAGAAAGACAGTTGTTCTAGGGCATCAGATACTGTCTGAAGCTGTGGGAGAAAAGAACATTTTTTATACCTCATTTCATTAAATTCAGGGGGTTTAAAGAAAATGACAAATACCTGTTTCATCACAATCGTCCCATATGCAAACTTAGGAGTTGTTGGTGGAATCGGCCCCTCTGGTATCTTACGGTACTGTTATGAAAACATAAATCAGCTTTTCCATGTCACATTATTAAGTATGCTCACCACATTATGACAAAGAAACACAACTTGTGGTATTTTTCTTTGCCTGAGTGTTCTCACCATTCTGATCACGTCTCGAATGGCAAAGTATTTCTCAGTGAGGTCGCCTGCCTCTGAGAGCGGGGCGTCATAGTCGTAGCTCGTGGGCTGTGGAGCGTAAGGTCCATTCGCGCCTAAGAAATAAATATTCAAAGTTTATTGTTTTGACAAGAAAGATCTATCTGGATATGCTGTGAGTCAATAAGTGCACTCACCATTCCAGTATCCAAAGTTTGTCCCTCCTATGAACATGTAACTGAAAAATAGACGTAAACAATTACGAGCAGATTAAAATGAATCTAAACTTTTTATTTTCTCTTTTAAAATGAATGTTTTTGAAGATTTTAGTTCTCACCCACTTTAAAAAGTATATAAAAGTATGTATAAATGTAAATATTCTGGCATCACTAAATGAGAATGCAGTGAGTTCCACTGTCACATGTTAAATCTCTTGTGCAGTTTGTAAATGCAGCAGATGATTTGAACATTTTTAACAAGTTGAATGGCAGCATCTGACCCTTCACCAGAAACTGTTTCTGACAAATTATAGTCATGTAACTTACTGTTACTTTAAATGAACTTTTCCTGTCCGTCTCGTTTAGAAAATGCCTTGGTCTGCCTGTCTCTCTGTTTCTGTGCGTTTCCCTGTGTTCTAACTCATCTCTTGTTCTTCCTTAATTGAAGCTGTTTGTAAGTACTTCTTAAGAAAGTATATATACTAGACAGAAGTTGTTATTTCTGTCTCTTGATAGGTTCATAGTTTTCTGTTTTTAGTAATTCTGGGTTTTTGTTCATCATTTTATCCTTTGAGAACCTAAAGCCCTTTGGCTTTGATTTGAGGTGATTTACTTTTGTCTGCAGATTTGTATTGTTTCCTATCAAATTCTCCTCCCTAGCCAAACCTTATAGGGTGTCAACACTGACATTTTATGGAGAAGCAAAATGCAAAAGATTAGAGTAGCCAACAGAGGAGGACTGTATCCAGCATCTAAAAGCTGACCCCCAATGAGACATTTAGTGGCTTCTTGCAAATTACATGCCACTTATTCATCATATTTCAATTAGATTGCCTAACTGGCTGTAAAAGTAGAGCTAATTATTGTAGAGTGGGTTTCTTACAGTTCTAGCCCACTCAGTCTGCAAAATCACCCTCTGTTTATAAGTCTTCATTAGTGCTTCTGAAACAGTCAGACAAAAATCTGTGAACTCACAGGTTGACATTTGCCCCCATGGACAGGATCTCATTGAGGGACTTGGTAACTCTGGTAGACGACACAACTGAGTGACGTGAGCCCCAGTGGTCCAGCCAGCCAGTGTAAAACTCTGAGTTCACCTGATAACACACAAGGAATACTTATGAGCTTCAGAACAGTGACAAAGTATGGCTTTACAACCATGGAGTTCAAACTGTATCAAGGGAAACACTTGCCAAAGGTCCATGAGGTTCCGCGTGTCTCTGTGCGTCAAAGGCTGCAGTGACATTTCCACCTTACAGAATCCAAACACAAAAAGAAGCTCACATGTTGAAGTGCAGCTTCCTCATGACTTGTGAGTAATCAACAATGTGGCGATAAGTCAGTGTGGAAAATACAGGAAGATGAGGACTCAGGCAATCTATCTCCTCTCAGGAAGCTTTAAAAATTCATCTTAAACTCAAAATATCAACCATTGGAATACTTTTAAACATCAGTTTGAGGACACAGATGCAATGCTGTGATATATGCTGTTTATTTTATATTTAGAGTTTTCTATTAATTCTATTATAGATTTCAGCACTTAGTTATGCTGTCTGTGCAAGGTGCTAAATATTTAAACTTGCTTGTTTGAAGTAAATTGCAAAACAGCACCTGGACACCTGACACCCACCTGGCCCGAAGTCAACGGTGGCGTAGAGACCTTGTATCGAGCCACACTTGAGGAAGCCGACCCCAGCTCCATCTGTGGTGAAGAGCACCACATCGTCACCCAGGTAGGAACGGAACAGCTTGGACAGGTGACGCATGTAGTTATAGTCGCAAGCAAAATAACTGCCATATTCATTCTCCACCTTAAAAACAAGGGCAGAGCTAGAGGACTTGTCGTGCCAGACAACGAGAACAAGTCGGCAGAGATCAGCCAAGTGTTCAATGCTCACCTGCACAGTGATGATAGGACCTCCATTCTGGTACAGAAATGGCTTTATCATTGGAAGCAACTTCCCCATCCATGTATCTACTGCTGCGATATAACCTGATGCACACAAAAAATATAGTTGTACACAATGCAGCAAGCAGCTGTGACTGTATTACCTCATTTGTTCTACTTTCTTTAACCCTCACCTGGATCTAACGACCTCAGCACAATGTCTTTCTTATCCAGAAGCCAGGCAGGGAGTCCACCCTGGAGTACAGAATGAAGCAAAATATGTTAGGGGGTTCATCATGAACTGTACATGCCAAACCATAAAAAAACAAAAAACTATCACATGAACCTGAATTTAAAGTGATGCATCCAAAAGTATTTGTTAGTACGAACAGGTATTGGAGATAACACATAAATACCATTAGATTCTTTCATTTTGTCAATAAATAATAATAATAATGAGCAGTTGTCATACTTTTTCCTACTGATGGAGGAAGTGCAAATTCCTTTAGCCAAAGTAGCAACACCACTCCATAAACATTGGTAACAAATTCAAGTCCTGTGCTCATAAATTCACAAAAGTGTAAGTAAAGGAGTGTTATTGGCAAAATATGATCAAATGTAAAGGAACCCAAATAGAAATGGTGATACAGCATGTTCCATGTTTACTACTATATTATTCTATTATAATTGCTAATTCTGGTAGAAGTATAAAAGTGTAATATGTTCAGGTCTTCCTTACTGTTTCTGAAAACCATGAAAAACTCAAATTGCGTCTCTTGAAACTAAAAACCCTCACCATGTCCCATTCTCCGCATATGTAGGGTCCAGGCCGAAGGATGACCAGAAAACCAATGTCTTGAGCCAACTGAAGGAAATACTCCACATCTCGGTCCCCACTGAAGTTGTAGCGACCTGGAGACTCCTCGTGGTAGTTCCAGGGGATGTAACTTCAATATAAATGAAATGTCAGTTACATCAAAACATGCACCCATAGTTATTACAAAGGTCTTTTAGCTAACATACACACAAAACTAGGGCCAGTTGCCCAGTGTGATGTCTTAAAATATCTTAAGATCTACAAACAGCACTCCAAAATCTAAATGTATAGTTAACAATCACAGAATACTAATAATACATGAAATTATTCACATTTGAGAAGCTGTGGCCAGAATAGTTTCAAAGTGTTAATCCTATTTGCAAATTGTTGCAGATTAGTTTTGCTTACTAATCGATCTTACTCAAAGTACAGTAGGGTCTCAGAAACTGGTTGAGCAAGAGGCCTTTATCTCTATCACATGCAAACATTTGAAGACCCAAACAGGTGCCTCCCCCGTAACAGATTCTCTAACATACAATCAGTTTGAAATTATACAGAGAATGATACGTGAGGTAAACATACATCTGGATGGCGTTCAGTCCTGCCATGTACATCTTCAGCAGTCGATCCTTCCAGTACACTCTGGGGATCCTGTTGTAGTGGATGCTTCCTGATACGTAACGAAAAACTTCACCATCTTTCCTAAAGCAGTCGTTCTGGTAATCAATGCTGAACGAAGGAGGTTTCCCAAGCTGCAGGTCAACAAATGACAAGTTTACCCATATGTGAAATGAGAGGTGTTTTTTCACTGATCATCATTTGTGGACAGCAGATTCTGCTTATGTTGGGTTTTACTGTGTGGTTAAAGTGTCATGCTTTTATGGTACAGGGCTGGCATCTCAGCTGACTTTGAACCAGCTGGTTACCTTTGCTGTCTCTAAAACAAAACAACCTAGATATTTAGATCTTATATCTGGGTCATTGACATGACGTGCATATTATTGTGTCCGAATCCATTATTTTCTTTTGAAATAATTAGTTATTTTTAAGACATACATCAATTGATTCTATAAAACCTGCTTATTTTAAATACAATTTCAGTACATTCAAACATTGAGATTTATTTTATTTTGAAGTATCTCAAACCCTGAAAATGTCAGGTGGCGCAACCGTCCGAGCAAGTGAACTGACTTAAAACACTATAAAAAGAAATATTTTAAGAATAATAAATTAAAATTAAAATACCATGGCATGATTTTACATATAAGAGCTTTGAAATAAACATAATTTCATAAATACCAATAGTTTAAGGGCACCTAAGGTTATTTAATTTTGTTCAGCAATTTGCATGTTCTCAAATGTCAGGGTGGCACCACCATACTCATGGAGCTTTTATTTTTGAAAGTAAGTAGTTATAATGGACTTCAACATATTAAATAATTCAGAGGACCCTACTAATTGTCATGGCTGAGTTAAAAGGTTTGTAGATGTCTCTTAAATAATAATAGAATAGCTTTTATCAACTTATAGGTGGACGGTAACACTTTCCATGTCATGTGGTACAACCAACCAAAAACTGTAAAAGTTATATTTTATACTTGGCCAATAGAATGCAAAAATCCTAATATATTGTAAATCAAAAATATACTCACAAAATAAAAATGTGTAAAGCACTGTAACCACTCTAAGGGATACTTCCTAAAACTTTCAGTTAGAATAAATGATAGGGAAGTACATATATTTTGACAAATATCTGGTTGCGCCACCTGACATGTTTTGGGGTGTTGAAGTTAAAGGCACTATGAGGAGTTTTTCACCAGCTGAGAAACAGACTGAAACCAACACTGATGCCTCTTTATGACCCTCAAAAGCAAACAAAACCATAAACAACAACACTGATACCTTCTCTGTTGTCATTTTTAATGCCTTATACCACTCAGTGGGGGTAGGTGTCAGACCACATGATTGACATTTGGCTTTAGAAACACCCTTTTTCAGGTGTTTTCATGGCAAATAATCACATTGAGTAATACATCTGGCTGTTAAAAGACAGCAGGGTGAGGTTTATGTTGAAAACACTACTTTTGCATGTACAGAACAAGAGATAAAAGGTATCACTTTGTCCACAATGGGGTGCCAAAATTGATATAAATCAAAAGTTCCTCACAGCAGCTTTAAGAAAACGGTAAAAAACAAAAAAAATAAACTATTTAAAGACTTAAAAAATGTGTTCAAACAAGCCTTGTTAGAACACATTATTCCAGACACAAAAATATGCATTGCGACCATTCTGGAAATGCTTTAGAAAAAAAACTTTTTTTGAGGCTTATTTGTCAACGACCCATCTACGTTTTTTAAAAAGGTACACACACACACACACACACACACACACACACACACCCACCCACCATCACACACATTAAACAAATGGTTATATAAAGAGATTGACTTCTGGATGACAACAAGCATACACGTTTCATCGCACTAACTGAGAAGTGAGTCTGATTGAACCCAGCTGTGTTACATTACATTATCATGTTAACGACGTTTGAGCACTATCAAAAGTACCTCTCAGATTTATACAATGTAGCACGAGTACGCAACGAGTCAAACAATCCATATGCAAGACTTTGCTTCGAAATAACCATTTAATCAAAACTAATAACTTTGATCAAACAGATCTATCATCTTTTTTCCGGGTAGTTGGCATCAAGGCAGAACACAGCTTCTTCTATTTTGAGATCAGAGGTAGTCAGATACTTACTGAATATGCACACAGCAACAGTGGGACTGCAAATCTGAGCAGAGACATGATGCGTGCTCACACGGGGACTGTCTTGAAGTGAGGCTTTAAATTAATGTAGGAGCTCTTCAATGTAGGTTTAACATCTAAGCAGTTCGCTACGTGCGCCACTTTACTTCCCTGAACACAGGGCAATGTTTTGAATGAATGTGAGGTACAGGAAGTAAAGTCATGTGATGATACATTGTTTTATTGGGATGTGATAGCGTCTTTTAGTCAGTAGATGTCAGCATTGGCTCAATTGTTTACACACAAATACTGGTTCTCGAGACACAATGACCACAACATGTAATCCATGCACCAACACCCTGAACCAATTCTGCTAAACTACAAGCACAATTCCTGCTTTACACTCAAATTGCAGTTCTAAAACACACTTTTTTTCAAAACACTACACACAATTCTCTGCATTTGGCACAATTTTCATGAAGAAAATCTCTTGTTTTCACAAGGTACACACTGTCATTCAAAATCTAAAGTTAAATTGCCCTACTATGCACACTGACTCATCACATGGGAAAACACCTGTCTCACAATTTTACAATTAGCAATCAGACCTTTAGCATAAAAGGGCAACAGGTGAGCTTTTCTGTTTTGAAGCAATGGATGCCAACATTGGAAACAGAAAAGCTCACCTCAATCCTATTGAGGATTTTTTTCTGCCTGGAGATGGAAAGTGTATGACCAAAATCCACAAACCCGTATTACCTTTCTCCAAGCTATGGAAGATGCATGTGAAGATATAGCAGTTGATGCTTTACATGGCTGGATTCGCCATGTGAGGCGATATTTCCCCCGCTGCTTGGCCAGGGAAAACATTACTTGTAATGTGGATGAGGTGCTGTGGCCAGACCGAAACAGGATAGAGGATGCAGCATAGTTTTATATATATACTATAACTGTATACAGTAAATTCTTCTGTTGTTTTGTGTGTAGACCACTGTATATGCAACTTTGTGTTGGTTGGGATGAACACTGTGTACATTGTTTTTTGGTGTAAAATATATTTGTTACCGTGTATTTATTTTTTAAGTATAAAAACAATATTCTAAAGTATTTTACAACCCATGTATGTATGTACTGTCTGTAGTAAGTGTAACACTGACCAAAAAAAGGCCTAAGTCATTATGATGAATGGAGAAGAAGTGTTTTCCATTCATCATAGTGTTTTACATTGAGCACATCAGTGTTCAACTGGTTCTTATAAATGCCTATTCATTTGGTGGTTTGTGTGTGTCATTTGAAAACAAAATGTATCAGCTGTAGATTAACATAACACGCTCTGAATCGACCACATTCCATCTCCTCCAATATCTCCTCTCTGTTCTTCTTTGCAATAATTGCAGTACGATCAACTGCTGCTCAACATTCATCAGCTCCAACTCAGTTACGATGGTTTCCTGTGAACAACTTGGAACTAGCAATATTACTTATGTAGAAATTGCACTGCCAGTTAGCATTTAGATGGAGTATTGCAGAACAACGCAGACACTCCAACACACAAGGGTCTAGCGCTCACAGGTGCATAGGCTACTTTGGTGTACGCCGTATGTAGAGGCAACACAGAAGCATAAACCAGGCTTAAGTCAACACTGGTTTACATTAGCCTACATACGACAATCCTTTGGTAAGGTTCAGGTCAACTTTTACTCTTGGAGAAAGCAATAGTGCAAAAGAAAAACCTTCACACATCTATTAATTGTTAGTTTCACTCAGAAAAAAATAACTTAAATTTTTAATCATGAAGTTCCCTGGTAATTTAGAGTTCTCACAGCCCTCCTTCTACAGAAGTCAAACTCAGAGAAGCCTTGCTCCTCTGGCAGATTAAGCCTTTTTCAATCATCATGGCACCTTTCCCACAAACTGCTGCCTCACCTCTCTATCCTAGCCTACACCACACCTTATCACTGCCACTCCCACAGTGTTACTCAACAATGATAATTGATCCTTATTAAACTGTCACTTTGATTATGTCAAATACAAGAGCCAAGAGCAAGAAGGGGGTTGGATCAAAACAGATTGTATTATTGGCAAGTACCTTTTACAACCCCCGCTGTAGAAAAACACAGAACTTTCCCTTTAAGCATCTCGTCTGAACTTTTTTTTTTCGTGTGTGTGTGTGTGTGTGTGTGTGTGTGTGTGTGTGTGTGTGTGTGTGTGTGTGTGTGTGTGTGTGAACTGAGAAGCTCTCTCAAAGAAAGTTGTTTTCTCTGTTTCATCTATAGTGTTCTGCTATAAAAGTTTTTTTTTATATCACTTAAAGAAACTTTTTGGACCTGCACTTAATGTTGAGTGTAACAAGAAAAGAAGTCAGCACAATTTGCACTGTAAGAATGGTTTCCTATAACTATTTCAATATTTTATTAAAAGCTGATTCAAACCTCTATCAACCTAAAAGAAAATGTAGATTACATGATTGATGGATTAAAGTGCTAAGTTGAAACATTCTTAAAATCATCTCCCTCATGGTTTGTATTTTGTTTGCAGCACACAGACACATCTGATATTGCATCATCTGACATGTGTATTGACAGCCAGGACACTCCCACTCGTAGACAGTATATAAAAAGAGTATTCAGTGTTGTCTGCTTCAATCCAAGGACTCAAAGGAACTTCATCAAAGAAACTTTAAGACCTTATTGACTGGTAAGTGAGACACTTTACAGATTGATTTCAGTTGGACCATAACAGATAAATGGGAAAAGACAAATTCAGTTTTTGTTTCCCAAAGTACTTTAAAGTTATTTGGACTGTGTGACCATTAGCAAAATTAGTGCTGGAAAGGTTTCTTCTTTTTTCTCTTCTCCACAGATATTCTTCTGCTCACCAGAGTGAAAATGGTGAACTATGAAGTGACTGTATACACAGGCAACCTACTCAACTCTACCACTTTTAACAATGTCTACATCAAGCTGGTGGGAACAAATGGAGAGAGCCACCAAACTTGGCTCATAGACATGACAGGGCCTTTAGCCTTCACCACAGGATCAGTAAGTGTGAAACTCCCTTCACGATGTTTAAACATACAACATGCTTCTGTGCAATTATGGTACATTACATAGAACTTTGGTTGGTATAATTCCTCACCAATTATGACACACATTTCCAGCAGTAGGTTATGTTTTCTCTGACTCTTAAGTTCAGGTTTCTAATGTGACAAAAACAACAATACATTTTATTAGTAATATAAAAAAGTAAACCTTTGTCTTGTACAACCTTTGATTTTTTTTAAGTATCAGTGTATGCTAAGTACTTAGATTTACAGATCTTTTTATTGGGGGTGGGTTATCAAATACATTTCATCTGACCTCATGAATCTGGTCAAACCACTTCTATCTTTACTCAAGGTGTCCACTTTTATCGTGTCCTGCACGGAGTCCATTGGAAAGCTGCTCATGATAGAGCTGAGTAAAACGCCTCCTCTAATTTTCCCTCATGACGCCTGGTTCCCCGCCAAGGTGGAGGTGAAATCCCCTGAGGGAGACACCTACCACTTCCCTGTCTACCGCTGGATCAGTGACAGTGAGGACCACATATTTAGAGAGGGAAAAGGTTTGTACTAAACACAGAAATAAAGACAAGTTCTTTAAGATTGTTATGAAAAAACTCAAACCAGTTTATTGTATAAATTCAATAATTCAACTCCTCATTGTGGTTTTTCTTCAAGCTCTTACTGTCTATGAAGAGACCCATCCTCTTGGCAAGTACAGTCGGGAAAAGGAGCTGAGCAGACGAGAGAAAGACTATGAGTGAGAGCTGAGAGCTTTCCCCCTTTTATTTTAACACAATCATAACCAATGTCCAAAGCTGTTCAACTTATAGATGAATATATTTGTTTGGGTAACTATCCATGAAGTACCTTGTGCACTGGTCAGACCTGCAAGTTTTTTTTTTTTAAATGGTCATAATACATAGATGTAGGAATATGTGTGAACTATATTATGCTTCCTTGCTCTATATCAGTACCACAGATACAAATAAGTCTTTTAAAGTTTTATCAATCAGATGCTCTCTGTTTCACCCAGATGGGCTGTGTATAAACAGGGGATGCCTCACTGTATGAATGCAGAAGACCCGAGCTCACTGCCTTATGAGGTCCAGTTCTCCTTCACCAAGGAAACAGGGTTTCGCTTAGAAGCCATTAAAGGGTGAAGTCCTAAATTCTGTCAGATCATAATCAGTACATCAATGTACCTCCTTACCTGTTAGTCAAAACGATTTAAGGTATAACACTATTTTTTTGCTTACATTTTCAGATTGATTGAGCTGAAACTGGATGGACTGGGTGACTGCACGGAGAAGTGGACTGATATGGATGGTATCTACAGGGTGTTCTGCTGCAAAAGACTGATACAACAGGTACTGTGTCATCAAACTTAGCTTGACTGACTGTATGAAAAGCTTAATCAGGGAACTGATGGACGCCATTTTAGATCAGCGGTTAAAGCGTGCACCTGCTGGTTTGTCTCCAACCCAACCCTTTACTGCGTGTCAATCCTCACTCTCTACTCCCCACATTTCCTGTCTCTCTTCAGCTGTCCAATCCATTGTTTAATGATACATTGTCCGGTCATGCTTACTCATTTAGATACTTCTTCATTACATTCTGAAGAACTCCATGTAATGTACAACTCACTTAATGTCCGGAGAACAGCCCTTCTCCTTTACTACACACCCATATGAACAGTTACTGCTGCTTCATGCATGGAACCTGAGTGCCGCCTACTGATCAACTCTCGTAACATCATTGAAATCGAAAGACCCTTGAAAAGAAGGCACAAAGAATAACTTTAGGAAACAGCATTTTTCTATCAATAAATTCTTCCTAATGCAGTCAGACATTCAACTTTGTTAAACTATTCTAGAAAAAGAAACATTTTCATTTTTTCTGAGATAAGCCTTTATTTTATCATAATATGAATAATCTGGGGGTTTCTTTTCAATCTATGGTTTCAGAATTGATTGGTCATGAAAGCTATGTTATACCATACTTCATAAAGAAATCATAAGGCTAATGCAAAAAAAAAAACCTCAGTGGAGATTCTCACAGTTTGGATGTTCACAATGGCTTGACTATTTCAATTAAATAACAGTTACTTTAAATAGACTGAGTAAAGATGGATGATTCACACTAATAAAAAAACTACGGTTGTTTGTTACAGAAAAGTAATTAAAAGGAGATGCAAAATATAAAGAAAGGATTTGTGCGTGTGGATAAAAAAGAAGAAGGGGAGAACAGATAGACACAAGACTGGACTAGATTCTGAAATCTGAGAAACACACTTTTATTTTTTTCATTTTAACTGCATGTCCACCTTATTTAAACAGTAAGGTTAAAACTTAATTCTCCTTACTTTTCCAGACTATGTTCAGAAACACTGGAAGAATGATGAATTCTTCGCCTACCAGTTTCTAAATGGTTTCAACCCCATGTTGATCCGACGTTGTTCAGCACTGCCCAGGAACTTTCCTGTCACTGATGACATGGTCTTCCTAAGTGGTGAGAGCAGCTTGGAAGAGGAGCTGAAGGTGATTATCTCAACTTTGAATAGTCTTGGTATCAGAATAATTATTTGTCTCATGACGTGTTAAATATACACTTGTACGTTGCAGTAACATAGCTACTTGCTATTTGTAATATCCATTCTGTATGTACTGAATCAGTTCTCATCCTCATTAAAATTTCAGGATGGCAACATATACCTGTGTGACTACAAGCTTTTGGATGGAGTGGAAGCAAACACCATCAATGGGAAGAAGCAGTACCTGGTGGCTCCCCTCGTGCTGTTACACAAAACACCTGATGACAAGATGATGCCAATTGCTATTCAGGTGAGAGTAACTCAAATATAACTAAAAGTAAAAATAGAAGTTAGAGCTTGATTTTGGTATTATTCAATGGAACCGTTAGATGCTGATTCATATTGCAGCTAAGTGTAGATAGCAGCTATTCTCTCAGCTAGGAATTGAAATAACTTTGTATCTGTCCTAGCTAAAACTTAGAGAGCTGAGTATTACAACCAATGGCATGTGCCAAAGAGTGCAGGTCCCCTAGTGACCACTTGTGGCAGGCTCCAAAACAGAGTAATGTCTCATGTTTACAGCCTGTTATTAAAAGTTCAAGTCTCAATAGCTTTTTTCTCTATTCATGACAAACAGAATGAATTTTGAAATGGCTCAAGCTGTTTGAGTATGCATTATTATAGGCATGGTCTGCAAAGGTGACACCTCAGTTAAATTAGTCACTGAACTTAACCCTCTCAGAAGTGTTTGTGTTTTCAGGGCCTTTTCATGCAAATGTGAAACAAATAGCTATGATTGTGTTGTTCATTTCACTAACTGGCCCAATAAAAATTGAACAAAGACTTCTTTAATGTGTTAAATTCTTGTATTACTTTACTGCTTCTTAGCATTATTTATCAGATAAACTGGACCAAAGCGTCTGTTGTATCTCATCAGAGTTTTTCATAAAGTAAAGTTTAAAGTAAAGTTTTTTTGGTGAACCATGCATGAGGGTCAAAATAGTAGACATCTCCCTTTCTTTTCTTGCAGCTGAAGCAGCGCCCTAGAGAGGACAATCCCATCTTTTTTCCCACTGACTCAGAGTATGACTGGTTGCTGGCCAAGATTTTTGTGAGAAGTGCAGATTTCAACTACTCTCAACTCAGTTCTCACCTGATGCGCACTCATCTGCTGGCTGAAGTTTTTGCAGTGTCTCTGCTGCGCAATTTGCCCATGGTGCATCCACTGTACAAGGTACCTGCAAAGCAGTACACTGATATTACTATCAGTTTTTAGCTTGCTGATGGGTGTATCTTCGAAAGTTGATAAACTATAGTATGTTAGTATGTGTATATTACCAATAATTTCACAATGCTAAATGGTATATAAGCATTACATTCTAGACTTTTTTAAAATAAACAATAATGTTACCAAGTGTAACAGAATTCATTCTTTCCCTCAGCTCCTCGTCCCCCACACTCGCTATACTCTGCAGATCAACGTCTTGGCTCGACTTCTGCTGATGTCTGACACCGGATCTTTCACAAAGGTAAGAAAAGAGCAATGAGCATTGAACGGGAACATTGTCCATCTTTCTCCTCCTCCCACCAGCATGGGAGTCACCTTATTTTACTGTCTTTCTGGGACAAGAGTTTAAGAGTTTTGTTGCTGCTTTTGCTGAGCAAACTTGAACGCCTGGCAGCATTCAAGTCCCTTTGTCCATAAGTAGATGTGGTGTGTGATGAAAGTAAAAAAAATGTGGCTCTTAACTGCACCGCCATAAATATATTTTTTACAGGATGTTAAATATTGTCTCCAACACAATTCTTTATGATGACTGTTTTATAGTTCTTCTCTTTTGGTGGAGATGGTCAGTTCACGATCTTGCGGAAATCCCTGTCCTCAACGACGTACAGCTCCCTCTGCATACCAGACGACATTGCTGAGCGTGAGCTGGAGACTGTGCCAGGCTTCTACTACAGGGATGATGGACTCCAGCTTTGGGATATCATCCACAAGTACATGATTTAGTTTTCATTCTGCATTTTCTTTGTTATCGATGGAGCAACATCATGTAATTGAAGAATGGCAGTCAGTTACCCAGGACTTCCACCAGATCCGTGTCCTGTCTGTTTGCGATCCGCGCTCCGTGCTCTCTCATCCATCAACACCCATTGGTTGCGTTTTCAGCACACAGCGGGAGCAGGACCACCGGTCAGCTGGGGTCATGTGACCGTGGTTTTACTGCTGTAATTACTGGATTAATGACTATCCGACTCCTCTCCTCATTCATGTTGTCTTTATTTGCCTCTGAAAACCTCTGACCTGTTGACTTTAGGCCTGGCTCTGCTCATCAGGACAGTTTGTTGACGTAGTTAAGGGAAAAAACGATCAGGCGATAACACAGAGTGTTTTACTCTTAAAATTAACCGGATGTTTGAATTTTGTTTTGGTGGCTGACTTCCTGTCCCACTCGATCTTCTCTGTTGAGATGTATGCGTCATGCTCCGACATCCAGCACAAATATAAGTCTTGCCTGTCTGATCTGGAGGGCTCCAAACTGCTAGATCAGAGACGTAGCTGGAACGCAACGGATGGGAGTTAACACATTGACTAGACTCTACATCAGAAATAATATTATTTAGTCTAGAAAATTCCACCCTCCTATTTAAGAGCAGCATTGGTGCCCTATCTTAAAACATCAAACAAGCACCCAGAAATGTAGGAGTGGTGTGTGATTCTCATCTCACTAGAATAAAGTTGTTTAATCGTGTTTTTTTTCTAGTTTCACACCATTGCCAAAATAAAATTCATACTCTCTCAGTGAGACCTCAAAAGAATACTCCATGCACAAATTGTCTGCAGACTCGATTACTGTAACTCCCTTCTCTCAATTTCAAAGCAAATTAAAAAGGAGGAGGCTTAAAAGGAGATTACGCTTGTATCAATCTGGTCCCCTCAACTTTGAAAAGACCTGCCTTAGAGATAAGGCTTGCAGCATCAGTTTCATCTTTTAAATCTCTTCTTAAAACCCACTTTGACAGACTCACTTTTATGTGATGTTGTTCTTTTTATCCTCTTCTTTATCCTTGAGTTTCTATATCTTTCTGTTTGCTAACTTCATTTTACATCTTTGGTTCTCTTAATCTCAGTTTTATGTTGAAGGGTTCTTGTTCTGCTTGGGTTCTCTTCCTGTGTTGTTGGGTTCTTATGTTTCATCTTGTGATTTATATTTGAATTAATCATGCTGCTTGGGTTCCCTGTGACTGGGTTCTTATATTGGTTATATCTAAGTACTTTGTAAACACATTTTTGAAAAGGTGTTATAAAATAAAGTTATTATCATTATTACAATTGATATTTTTATTATCATTATTTAAAGGTTTGTGAAGGGAATCCTCACCTACTTCTACAAGACTGATGCTGAGGTCCAGAAAGACCATGAACTGCAGAAGTGGATTTCAGACATTTTTGAGGAGGGATTCCTCGCTAACAAAGATTCAGGTTTGTTTGAAATTATAAGATCATCTGCTAGATGTCTAGCAGTTTTGTAATGCAGTTTATCTTCTGTAGGAATTCCTCAGAGATTTAACACAGTGGCTGGGTTGGTCAAGTTTGTTACCATGGTGATCTTCACCTGCTCAGCACAGCATGCAGCCGTGAATTCTGGACAGGTAAGTTATTTTAATACTGTTATAGTGCCATTTTTGTGAAATAGTTTTATGGGGTTTTAACAGTTCAAAGAGAGATTGAAGGCCCAAAATTATGTCACTCATTGTTTTAAACCAGCCATTTACTATTTTGAACATTTAATTAAGATGCTGCTTCTTTTAAATAAATAAAGATGGTTCCACTAGAAATTACTGCATAAAAATTCATCAGAATGCAGGAAATAACAGGTTTGACAGTCATGATTACTTTTTATGTCCCTCACTATTACAAATGCACCATTAGCAGGGACTGTCGGCCTAGCAGTCTAAGAGCGCGCCCCATATACAGAGGCTACAGTCCTTGTCGCAGGTTCAACTCCCGTCCTCTCTCGTCTGCAGCATTTAGCAGCACAGCTAGAAAATATTTTCCCCGCTCTCTAAACCCCACATTTTGTGTCTCTCTCCAGCTGTCCTATTTAATATAGGCAAAACACATAACTTAAAAAAAAACACACAAAAAAACAAACAAACACGTTCCATAGTGTAAAAGTCACACTGCAATATCATGACCACACTAGGACAGAGGTCTGCCAACATTACACCTTTGTACTTACACATTGCACCTGAAACAGTGCCAATATTAGTGTGTGATTGCCCATCACACACTGGGTTATCACACGGATGCAGTGCTACAAACACACACACACCACACACACACACACACCAACACACACACACACCACACACACACACACACACACACACACACACACACACACATGAATGTACACACAGCAGAGAGAGGCCGCACATAGCAGAGACTCCCAAACTAAAGTTATTAATTCTGAATCAGCGCATATTTAACAATGGTAGATTCAAAGAAGTCTCTTGTGTAGTCAGGGATAGGGGTTGGGGGTTCCTAGTCAATGGTAGGGGAAACACTGCTTTAACATTATTCATCATCATACTAGTCCAGGACTTTAAAAGATATTCATCAGTTACCCGTCAATCATTTACTCATTGCAGTTTGACTTTGGTTCCTGGATGCCCAACACTCCAACCTCCATGCAACGTCCTCCACCAACCGAGAAGGGGAAATCAAGTGAGGCCACCCATGCTGCAGACGCTCCCTGACGTCAATGTGACAGTTAATGGAATAGCTCTCTTGTATCTTCTCAGCAGCCAGTCCTCTGACTTTGTAAGTGCCAAATACTTCATAAACAATTCATTAATCAAATCAAGAATCTTTGATCAGGATGTCATTGAAGCAAAACCCTACTGATGCTCTGACAGTTCAAAACACTGCAATTTAAGCCCCTTGTGAGGAGTTTTTAGCTGGTCATAAAATAGACAAATATGAATAATGATTCCTCAATATGAGCTATAAAAGAAAACTGCCATACGCATACGTTGATTGTTGTTTTAATACAATAATTTTCAAAGCCTGTAAATGCTGCCACAGGTAGGTGTCAGAAAATATAATTAGCAGCAATTTTCTACACATTTCGAAAAAGAAAAACATACACAGCAAAATACAGGCATGAAAACAAAATAGATAACAGGACTAAAATGCTACAGCACAACACAGCAAACTAATTGTACACATAGTATAGTTTCGTAATACTGCTTTTATATAGGAAATGTATGCTTTCTTAAACTGCAGTCTGTTGAGCTCCTCAAGGCAGACAAATCTGCTAGCTTTTTTGCCACTGTATATTATATTGTTGTAAGTCAATGTTAAGATTCAAATGCAAATGGAAAAAAAAACTAACTTTTAAATGTTTCATTGCTGTCATCAGGTCTCCTTGGGCCAGTACCCCAACCAGCTATTCTGTGAGAAGATTCCCTGCAAACTAATAGATAAGCTACAAGGAGAGCTTGAAGTGCTAAGTGTAGGCATCAAAGTCAGAAACAGGAATCTGGATCTCCCATACACATACCTGGACCCAACTTTGGTGGAAAACAGTGTGTCCATTTGAATGTATGTGTGACCGGCTCAGCGGCTCGCCAATATCCGGTTTCAGCTTTCTCCAAAGTGAGAGGATACAATGTAATGGAAAGAAACTATTGCATATGATTGTTTCATGCTAATTGTTTATGACACACAGCTTTATAGACCCACTTTGTGTTGTTTTGAGGTCTTTCCTTAACAAACTAAATGTTCATTTTATTAGTCCGCTAACTTGCAGGATTACTCGCCAAGAAAATAAAATGAAGATGTCAAAATTTGAAAAAGAAGGACCAGGGTTAGCACGAAAATATCAGGCTGTCTAAAATAACCTTAAGGGAATTGCACTGGAAGGAAAACACAAGTATGTCATTTAATAAAATTACTATGATGTATACAAATGACAACTCTTTAACCTTTAAGAAACTGAACTGATCTTTATTTTTCTAAATGCAGTGAAAAGTTAGAGAAGAGAAGCAGTGGTGTCACATAAGGAAATAAAGTAATATAACTTATCAATAGGATGGATGAGTTTTTTATTTGCTCACATTTAAGGATGTGAAAATTGATTTTAAGAAAGTGTTTAAGCTTTCTTTTTTTTTGTCTGTTCTGCCCCCCATGCATCAATTGTTATTCTGTGCTGCATGTGTAATGGATAGAGCACTGTTTCAGGTTTTTTTGTGGGCTTGATGGTTGTTGGTATGTTGAAAGTTATGTTTTAGAATTGTGAAATACTGTCATGTTTAATAGTGTTGAGAAACTACATGACTTTGGCATAGGACACTTTGACATTCTTGTAAATACTAGGGAGCTGCCGAGTGCAGTGGGGGGGTGACAGGTGTGTCATTATGCTGTAATAAATCATTCATTTAGACCGATTCATTTAAGTATACATTAAAGGTGACATATCATGCAAAATGGACTTTTTAATGGTTCTCTACCTGAAATATGTGTCCCTGGCATGTGTACAAACCCCCCGAGAATGAAAAAATCCATTCTGCCCATTTTGATTTCTCCATCTTTCTGTAAATGTGTGTGAAACGAGCCGTTTCAGACTTCCGTGTTTTTGTTACGTAACAACAATATCCGGTCTGTCACGGAGTCAGTATATTGATGAAAAAAGCGTGATATGTCACCTTTAAATAAGCATGGAATCAGAAATATTAGACCTACACTGTAGTTTTTTGTTTCATATACATATTGAACGATTCAGTGTGTATTCCTTTATTGTATTAAATGTTTTTTTTAAGACTTAAATTGGTTAGTGCCCTCATAAAAATAAAATACTTTAACTGATGTTGAGAAAAAATGTGGTACACCCAGTTTATCTGATTCACAGCCAACGTCTCTTCTTGCTACGCTGTAGGTTTCGACAAACTGTGGGAACAGCTTGAAGCATGCTATGATCTTTGATGTTGAGGACATGTCAATATAAAAGTACAGTTTTCTACAGTTTGATGTCCATTGTGCACGCAGCTCTGATTTTAAAATCTTCTTAACAACATATAATTAACCCTGAGCATTATTAGCTCTAAATGCTACACATCTAGGATGTGCATTTGCCTCTTGTTTATATCAACCCTGACACGGATTTTCTTAATTATATTCCAATTTCTAAAGAAGATTTGAAGCAGGATAGACACAGGATACAACAGCAAGTGATTTAAACATCCAAGACTGACTGGGCCTTTTTGAGGGTCCTGATATTGAATACCTTGCTTAAATCATTTGCTTGTAATTTTGCAGAACAATGGAGTAGACAAAGTCTGCAAAAGTTCGTAAAGGAGATGTCAGCTGAAGCATAGAAACAAGTCTGTGGATCTTGGTGAAGGAAATAATATCAGTAGGGCCAAACACAAAAGCAAGAGAAACCTGTTCACTGCCTCTTGTCTCTCCCTTTTTTTCCCATGGAAGTGGGAGAATAGGGCTACGCAAAGCGTACAGTATAACTCGGAGGGGTGAGCTCTAGCCCAAACAGGTTCTCGCCCTGGCTATGCCTTCCCTGTCCTCTATCTAACATTTATTTAAACACTTTTGTCTCGGTTTCCTGCTTTTATTCTCTATATTGGTGCCAGGTGTGACAGGGAGGTGTGAGCCAACATAGAGGGGGATGATTCAGGGAAGCTGGAGTAACCTCTCTATCCTAGCCTACACCACACCTTATCACTACCACTCCCACAGTGTTACTCAACAACCATAATTGCTCCTTATTAAACTGTCACTTTGATTATGTTAAATACAAGAGCCAAGAGCAAGACAGGGGGTTGATAAAACAGATTTTACTATTACTACATTTTCTTTTTCATCTATAGTATTCTGATATAAACGGTTTTTTTTTAAATCTCTTAAAGCTAGGGTTGGTAGTCACGGAAAACTAGCATGCATTTGAATGTACTAGCATGTCCTCAGGACTCTGTCTGACCCCCCTAAAGTAGATTACATGATTAATGGATTAAAGTGCTAAGTTGAAAAATTCTTTAAATCATTTCCCTCATGGTTTGTATTTTGTTTTGCAGCACACATACACATCTGATATTGCATCATCTGACATGTGTATTGACAGCCAGGACACTCCCACTCGTAGACAGTAAATATAAAAGAGTATTCAGTGTTGTCTGCTTCAATGTAAGGACTCAAAGGAACTTCATCAAAGGAACTTTAAGACCTTATTGACTGGTAAGTGAGACACTGTACAGATTGATTTCAGTTGGACCATAACAGATAAATGGGGAAAGGCAAATTCAGTTTTTGTTACCAAAAGTACTTCAAAGTTATTTGGACTGTGACCATTAGCAAATTAGTGTGGAGAGGTTTCTTCTTTTTTCTCTCTCCACAGATATTCTCCTGCTCACCAGAGTGAAAATGGTGAACTATGAAGTGACTGTATACACAGGCAACCTACTCAACTCTACCACTTTAAACAATGTCTACATCAAGCTGGTGGGAACAGATGGAGAGAGCCACCAAACTTGGCTCATAGACATGACAGGGCCTTTAGCCTTCACCACGGGATCAGTAAGTGTGAAACTCCCTTCACAATGTTTTTAAGTATCAGTGTATGCTAAGTACTTGGATTTACAGATCTTTTAATTGGGGGCTGGGTTATCAAATACATTTCATCTGACCTCATGAATCTGGTCAAGCCACTTCTATCATTACTCAAGGTGTCACTTTTATCGTGTCCTGCACGGAGTCCATCGGAAAGCTGCTCATGATAGAGCTGAGTAAAACTCCTCCTCTAATTTTCCCTCATGACGCCTGGTTCCCCGACAAGGTGGGGGTGAAATCCCCTGAGGGAGACACCTACCACTTCCCTGTCTACCGCTGGATCAGTGACAGTGAGGACCACATATTAGAGAGCGAAAAGGTTTGTGCTACTCACAGAAATAAAGACAAGTTCTGAAAGAATATAATGAAAAAACTCAAACCAGTTTATTGTATAAATTCAATAATTAAATTCCTCATTGTGGTTTTTCCTCAAGCTCTTACTCTCTATGAAGAGACCCATCCTCTTGGCAAGTACAGTCGGGAAAAAGGAGCTGAGCAGATGAGAGACAGACTATGAGTGAGAGCTGAGAGCTTTCCCCCCTTTTATTTTAACACAATCATAACCAATGTCCAAAGCTGTTCAACTTATACATGAATATTTGTTTGGGTAACTATCCATGAAGTACCTTGTGGACTGGTCAGACCTGCCAGGTTTTTTTTTAGAATGGTCATAATACATACAGTAGATGTATGAATATGTGTGAACTATATTATGCTTCCTTGCTCTATATCAGTACCACAAATATGAATTAGTCTTTTAAAGTTTTATCACTCTGATGCTCTCTGTTTCACCCAGATGGGATGTGTATGAACTGGAATGCCTCACTGCATGAATGCAGAAGACTCTAGCTCACTGCCTTATGAGGTCCAGTTCTCCTTCACCAAGGAAAACAGGGTTTCGCTTGGAAGCCGTTAAAGGGTGAAGTCCTAAATTCTGTCAGATCATAATCAGTACATCAATGTACCTCCTTACCTGTTAGTCAAAACGATTTAAGGTATAACAATAGTTTTTTGCTTACATTTTCAGATTGATTGAGCTGAAACTAGACGGTATGGGTGACTGCACAGAGAAGTGGACTGATATGGATGGTATCTACAGGGTGTTCTGCTGCAAAAAGATTGATACAACAGGTACTGTGTCATTGAACCTAGCTTGACTGACTGTATGGAAAGCTTAATCAGGGAACTGATGGACGCCATTTTAAATCAGCGGTTAAAGCGTGCATCTGCTGGTTTGTCCCCACATTTCCTGTCTTTCTTCAGCTGTCCAATCCATTGTTTAATGATGCATTGTCCGGTCAGGCTTATTCATTTAGATGCTTCATTATTACATGCCGAAGCACTCCATGTAATGTACAACTCACTTAGTGTCTGGAGAACAGCCCTTCTCTTTACCCATATGAACAGTTACTGCTGCTTCATGCATGGAACCTGAGTGCCGCCTACTGGTCAACTCCTGTAACATCTCTTTTAACATAATTAAATAAGCAATTACCTAAAAATGTTCAATATCTGGCTGATAACTTAAATGAGAGATAATACTTTTATATAGTTGTGATCAGCAGATGCACCAGGGTCAAACTGAATTGCCCCTGGTGCCTGCTCTGCTCCATCATTCTGTGTATGTTCAGCAGTGCTGTCTGTGTTTCCAGTTTCCCATTCATCCACATCGGGGGGAACAGTAGATATCCTGAGAGGTCCGATCACCTGGCGAATGTGTCATCTGTACACTTTGCCATGTACAAAACCTCACATGACCTGTCACTTAGTTGGTTGGTGCAGACTCCCAGTGACGAGGAATGGTTGAGCTGATTGGGATGAAGAAGAACCTGAGCCGTGTCCCCCTGTGTTATCACAGGCATGTCACAGGCATGTTGGTCATAATGTCGCTTGGATATCCTGCTCTTGCCTGCTTGAAAAGGTATACCCCCTGCATCACTTCAGGCTTTAGTATAGACTTATGGGCAGGTAGGGATGTACGTGTGTGCATGGAGTCCCTCAGCCAGAGTGTTCCTCCATGCCAGTATTGCTTCCCACCTGGCCTCACCTGCATGTGCTGTCCTTTTTAGCAGTTTTTTTGGCGATCTTGACAGCAGATTAATCTTTGCAGTTGTTTTGGCTGTGATATGGAGACGATGTAACATGTTAAAAGTCCCATGCCTCAGCCAAGGTTTGAAAGTCCATGCTCGAGACGGGCGGTCCATTGTCAGTGATGACATGATGAGGGATGCCATGCCTGAACTGATGCTTGCAGCACTCAATGACTGTGGATGCTGTCATGTCAGAGATTTGATCTAGTTCCCAGTAGTCCAAGTATTGGTCCACATTTTAGTGAGGCCATGCAGTGTGAAGAAATCCATACCCACCTTGGACCAGGGAAGGCTGGGAATTTGGTGAGCTGTAAGTGTCTCTTTCTGTTGTTGCTGTTGGAGAGCATTGCAGGTACTACATCTGCTTACGTGAAGTTGCACGTCCCAAATGATGCCTGGCCAGAAGACTGTTTCATGTTCCTCCCTGAGACTGGCTTCTGCACCTGAGTGTCCAGAGTGGATTTTTTGTTGGAATTGTGTATGCAAGACTTTTGGAACGAAAACCCTGTCACCCTTGAAGATCAGGCCCCATCTGTAGTGAGCTAGTGAAAGTTAATCACTGTTGTCAAGGGGTTGTCAGAGGGTTTTGACCAATCAGAATCAAGCATTTAACACAAGCGGAAGATCAGTAAGAAAGCCGGTAATAATATGACTTTTTTTGTTGTCTGGCTTTGAGTTATTGATCAGCACATTCAAAGTGCAGTGCTTAACAAACATATTCATCAGTCACCTGTCAATCATTAATTCATCACAGTTCCACTATGGTGCCTGGATGCCCAACACTCCAACCTCCATGCAACTTCCTTCCACCAACCAAGAAGGGGAAATCAAGCGAGGCCACCATGCTGCAGACCCTCCCTGACGTCAACGTGACAGTTCATGGAATAGCCGTCATGCATCTTCTCAGCAAGCAGTCCACTGACTTTGTAAGTGCCAAATGCTTCATAAAAAATGCATTAATCTAATGTATGCATGAAATGTGTTGAGTAGGGCAATATGTCATCGAAGCAAAATTATACCAAGGCCCTGACGGCTAAACCCACACCAATTTAAAAAAGAAAGAGGAAATATTTGTAGAAGACACACAGGCAAAAAAAATTGCCACTACCAATACAAAAGAACAAAACACAAAGCACATGCAGAAATGAACTGTATGTTCAGCATGTTTTCTGAATGCTGCAAATTGAAAAATTAATGAAGTGGTTTGAGCTCTTCAGGGCCGATTTACAAATACGTTGTTTAAGTCAAAGATAGCATCCCTGCTATCTTCCCACAACTGTGCATGTTTTTTTCTAAAGTCTATGATTTTTAACAATCAAATGCAAATGATATAATAAGCCTCACTTTCAAATGTTTCATTGGTGTCATCAGGTCCCTCTGGGCCACTACCCAGACCAGCGCTTCTGTGAGGAGATTCCCTGCAAGCTGATTGAGGGCTTTCAAGGAGAGCTTGAAGTGCTAAGTGAAGTCATCAAAGTCAGAAACGAGAGTCTGGATCTCCCATACACATACATGGCGCTGACTGTGGTGGAAAACAGTGTGGCTCTTTGAAAACATGTGTGAGCCAAAATCCAGCTTCAGCTTTATCCAAAGTGAGAGGATCAAATATAATGAAAAAAAACTAATGCATGTGATCATTGTTTGCTTTTTCTGGATATGTATCGCTTTAATCTTTCAATCCTAGCAAACATGTACCATCTAAAATCATAATCACTGTTAGTTACTTATCACAATATTACTGTTGGAAACATTTGATTTTGCTTTGTTTGTAACACTTAAGAAGTCAAGTGTGTCTCAAAATTACTGTTCACTGTATGCTGTGTTTTCTGGATTCAAATGTGTAACCTCGGGGTGCACTACACCATGGTGTTTATCCTTTGATGCTTATAATAAAGAACTGATTAATAACAAGTATCGTATTTTTCTACGAAGCAGTAAAATTAAATACATCCAGTCACCACAGTACAAGGGGAGTGCAATGGATAACTGGCTTATTTCCACCTAAGACCTTCATACTTATTTTTCTAAGCAGAGTTTTAGTTTTGGTTTGGAATGTAACAAGTCATGGGAATATACTGTTAAAAATACCTAGTTTAGACATCTACAGCCACAAAGACATTCAGTAATTCTGTTTAAATTGTTAAAACAAAGTGCATTGTTAGTGATGTGCAAAGTTAATGTTATCTGATAAAACAAAAAACACAATGGCTGCCAGGGGGGCTCTAAATGAGAAACACAAAATGCTGGGGTAGAAGAGACGTAGCTCCAATAACCACACTCTAGAGGAACTGGAAATGGTGAGTAAATCATGCAAGGTATTAGTGTTGCTTATGAGCAATCACAGGGGAAAACACTAAAAGAACCTCTTACTACCAAAGGTGAGATAATCAGAGTACATGGACAGCAGGGTATAAGCTGGGTACACCTGGTCTTTATCAGTGTTCAGTAGACACACCAGACACAGATACAAGGTAGTGGCAAGAGTGAGTGCCCCTCGCACAACAGTCACAAACACATTGACTGGCAAAATTTGTCCTTGAGAGCCTTCTAAGCTTTGTTTTTTTTTGGCAATATCCAACTTTACCTGTTTGCTGACAGCTCATACACAGCCAGAGTTGTGGATGGTTTGGTCAGAGCCCCACTTTCGTCCACACAGCGTTGCACTATGAAAAAGACAGTCGTCAGCAGAGCTAACACAATTCATTAAGCCAGTTTTCCCTGTGCTCAGCTGCATTAGCAAAAAAAAAAAAACTTTCAAGTTTCTTCCTTTCCTTTTTGTAGGTTGGCTGAATCCAATGTAGTCCTCTTGCAAATCTTCCCATTTTCCTCTGGATATTAAATTCTGCTAAATGAAACCTTTTGAAATGCCTTAAACCACATGTGAAGACACTGGACTGGTTAGGTATAGTACGTACATGTGCCACTCATATCTAATTGGACTGAGAACTAATGGAAGCTAATGCCAGCTTAACATGTCAACACAGAGAGAGCCCTGCTTATTGTCCTCCCTACTTTACAAATCAACAGTTGCATACTCAGGCTGTTTGAGAGGAAGGGGCAAAACTTTTTTTTTTTAGAAAGGGTACCTCCTTTCAAACATCTGGCACTCACAGTTTAGGGTGAATGTAAATTTATTGCGGCAGAGACTGAGGTGCATGAGTGGTCGAGGCAAAGTGAAAGTGAGACTGACAGGCGAGAGAAGGGTGAAACAAGTCAGGAGAGACGGCCCCAAGATGACAGACATGAAGATGAAGATGACGAGGGAGCAGTTTCAACAGAAACAGATGACATTTGTCTAGGGGCAAGAGCAAAAACCAGCGTCCACAAAGAAGGAGGGGACATTAGTGACTTAGGGGAAAGGACTTAGGGGGAAAGCATGATGGTCCTAAACAATCACTCAATCAATCAATCAATCAATCAATCAATCAATCAATCAATCAATCAATCAGACTTTATTTATAAAGCGCTTTTCATACACTGACATTGTAACACAAAGTGCTGTACAAGAAAAACAACTTAAAATAGAATAAATTAAGAAAAAGATCCCAGCCCGACCCCAAACCCACCCACAAATCTTAGGTTAACAACACAATATGCAACAATAGTAATAAAAACAATGAAAATAAAATAAAAAATAAAAAATCTAAATAATTTGCTGAACGAACTGAGGAAACGCTCTGATGATATCTTAATAAGGAAACACTGGAGGTAAAATAAGATGTTAAAACTCAAAACAGGAAATTAAAATCACCAAAGTAAAATACATTTCTAAGATAATAAAAGACTAAAATTTTAAACCATTAAAAGAAAATAAGATGTGAGACTTAAAATAAATAAATAAGTAAATAAATAAATAAGTAGAATAAAAGTGACTAAATTTGAAATAGATAATAAATAAATAAATAGATAAAACTATTAAGAGTAAAAATAAAACTTAGTTAAATGCAAGACTAAAAGGTCGGTCTTGAGTTTGCCTTTAAATATATTTATGCTCTGGGCAGCCCTCAGATCCTCAGGCAGGGTGTTCCACAGGCGAGGGCCGTGATAATAAAAAGCTTGCCTCACCGTGGGTCTTAGTTTTTACGTTTGTTACAATTAAAAGTCCGCTACCTGAAGACCTGAGGGCTCTCACTGGCTCATATGATAAAAGCAATCTGATAAATAAGAAGGGCCAAGAAGATTAAGAGATTTAAAACCAATAAAATAATCTTAAAATCTATTCTAAAAGAAAGAACAAGTGAAGTCCCACTACCCCCCCCGCACTGCTTTGGGTTTAAAAAAAACGATCATTTAATTCACAATGGTTTGAAAGCTTTCACTGGTTATAATATTCTGTAAATAGAGATGCAGCTTTGTAAACACATGAAACATGACACATTTGTGAGCACTGGTTTCACTAACTGGAAAAAAGCTCTGGATCTCTTTAGAGAGCCCGAGAAAACACCTGCCCATAAAATGTGTGTGTGTGTGTTTGTGTGTGTGTGTGTTTGTGCGCGCGTGTGTGCGTGTGTGGAAGGGGATATAGTAGGGGGCCTGTGCCCCAGCTTTATGCCAAGCAACGCTCCTGGTTCTTGCACAGAACCGGAGTGTACACAAGAATATGAGAATTGATCTAAGGCTAGATTCGGAAGACAGCAATACGCCGTTATTGCGTCTAGCCCATAGACTGTATAAAATAGGTCTAGCCTGCCTTACCCAAAGAAGAAGAAGAAGAAGTTCACACTCCGGACCAGTGGGTGTCAGTAATGTGTATTAACCATCCCTCCACTTACAGCGGAAGCAAATGATCGTACACAACGCTGGCGCAGAGCACACGTGGGTACACACAAGTTTCTTGGAGTGATGTGCTTGAGTAGTTTATAGTAGATAAACATGTCGAAAAGGCAGAGAGTTGTGTCAGACGAAAAGCCCGGTCCTGATGTGGAACACACAGAGGAGGAGATTCCGGAGACAAGACGGACCCGCAGTGGCCGCAAAGTGCGCACTCCAGCCGCACTGCTGGACTCCGAAGTCTCGGTGAGGACCCCTACCCGGAGGACGAGGAGGTCTGTTCTCCAAGAGCTGCCGGCGGAAGAAGAGAAAAACACCGAAGAGCCAGCGCCGGGACCCGAGAGTCTTTCCGAGGAAAAGGACATTATGTCTGCCGAGCCAGAGCCGTGTACAGTCCCTGAGCCTGCGGAGCCCTGCACGGAGGCTGTAGCACAGACACACAGCAACGACGTCAATGTGAGCGAAGACGCGCATCTGTCCGGGCCTACACCAGCAGAAACGGTACCCACAACCATCGAAACCATCCCCAATAAGAAGCCTCGTTTGGGGTCAGCCGGGAAACCAAACTCAGCCGTGCCGCTGGGGAAACCCAAATCAGGGAGAGTGTGGAAGGACCGCAACAAGCAGAGGTGAGATGTTCACTGTGCGCAAATCATAGACTGTATAAATAGGTGCAAATGCATTTAATAAGTGAGTCACATTTTCTGAGTTGTCTTGAGTGTTCTTTATTGAGGTGGGAACGTCAGGATAACTCAAGACACCGCCTACATTGTCCACAAATGTATAATGTACCGCATTTAAGCACTGCTTAATTATGATTCACTATCATATTGATACAGTACATTTAATACATTCTATCTTGTGAAGTGTTCCTGTTAAAATTACAGATCATTGTGGTTGATTCTTCTATTCCTGATATGTTCATTTTTATTTTATTTTTTTATTTAACCCTCCTGTTATGTTCGTTTCTCTGGACCAGCAATAATGTTCCTGGGTCAATTTGACCCGGGGCATATTCAATTATCCAAAAGTGTCAGAACCCAGAAAATCCCAATACACATTTTTTTAAATTTAATTTTTAACTCCATTACTAACCATTTAAATCAATATTTAGGCCATTGGTGTTCTTAGTTTCTCACAGATCATGGTTCAATGAGGATAACTCACTCGTTTTTCATTAAGATTAATGTTGAAACTTTTTTCAATATACATTGGAAAGCCCTCAACATAAATACAATAGTTTCATATGACATTGATTTTTTGTCTATTTTTTGTTTTTAAATTATGAAGTGATGTTGATAAATAAACACGTCACCTCTTCTGCCACATGCTGCCCAGATTTTTATATTTCATTTAGCTGGTTTGCAAGGCAGATTTTGCCAAAAGTAGACTTTAAAAAGGGTCCATTTGACCTGCAACATAACAGGAGGGTTAACCAGGAAAAAACCACATTAAGATTAAAAATCTCCTTCTCAAATGTGTCCTGGCCAAGATCAGCAGCAGCACATTCCAGAAAGGTTACAGACAAACAACACATAATTCTAAAACATTACAACATATCATGGGTTTCAGAACAAAAGTCATCAGTCAAAGCATCTACAAACTGAAGCATCTTCCTCAAGAGCCTTCAGTCTGCTTTTAAACACATTTAAAGAGACAAGCTCACTCAAACCCAGGCTCTCCTGCAACAGGTTCCAGGCTGCAGGAGCTGAGTATTTAAAACTCTTTTTATCCATTTCAAGATGCACTCTGGGGACCGAAAGCAAAAACAAGTTTTGTGACTGGGTCACAGAGCGGAGACTGTAGCTTCCAGTATTTTCAAATGAATAAAATTGCATAAATACGAGGGAAGCAAGTTAAGAAGTGCCTTATAAACAAGGACATGCCAGTGATGTAGCCTACGGGTAGACAATGCAGTCCAGCCAACTCGAGCATACAGGGAGCAGTGATGGGTTGGAGAATAAAACCTGTAATGAACCTCAGAGCTCCATGAAAAACGGTGTCCAGAGAGTGAAGGCAATGAGTGGATGCATGCATATATAAATATCACCATAATCAATCAGGGGCATGAAGGTAGCATCAACAAGTTTTTTTCTTTGCGGCAAAAGAAAACATGACTTGTTTCTGAAATAGAAACCCAACCTCACCTTCAACTTCTTAACGAGCTGTTGAATGTGAAGCTTAAAGGACAGGGAATCATCACTTATGAATCGAGAGAGGGGGGGTCGAGAGACACTAATAGGGGGTTGTGAGAATAGATATTTTTTATTTTATTTTAAAGTCATCCAAAATGGCATATTTTACCCATTATTATAGTAATACAACAAACAAACTAAATAGTATTTTACTCCTAAGGTTAGGGTTATTTAACAGTTAATTAACAAAAGCATAAGTGGCAGCAGGTTAATTCAAACAGCATAGGAAACACAGCCACATGTGTATGTAGGTAGGCTAATTTTCTGAGGACCAGCTAAAGGAAGTATGAAGCAACATTTAATCACTTTGAGTGACAGTGGGAGTTGCAAGTCTTTGGTAGCTATATTTTGGGGGTCGCAGGCTGAAATGTTTGGGAACCCCTGTGGTAAACTACATAAGTGGTGTGGCTATTTCTACTTTAGTAAACTATTTAAAAAAAACATACTCACCCTCAAAGATATCGTACCTCAAGGGCTGTTTTTCCTTTATTTACATTTGATTACTCTCATCTTTTGCCTGTAATATGATTTTACAAATGCCAACATAGACACACAGTTTGGTTTGGAATATTCAGGTCCATGGTGATGAGAATAAAACACTTAGTAATGATGAGCCCGTTGTCATCAGTGACTGGAAACGTGTGCATTGGCTGAGGTTGTGAATTAGTGTTCAAGTTAATCAATAATGTTATATGAAAGTATTGTTGTGGAGAAGGCTGGGAGCTTCCTTATCAGAAAGGATTCAATCGGTCATACATCGAAGTTGGCATTATGAATAAAAAATAGGTTTATGCAATAGATAATTTCAGTAAAGTCTTTGCTGTCATGCTGAAGGTATAAATGTTTTCCTTAAAGCAAGTGAAGAAGTAAAGCTTGACCTTTTTCCCTGGATGGAAAATGGATTTTGTAGAATGAGCACAAGAAAATGATTTAATGTATTGTTGTATAGAATATAAAGACTATATCTTTAAATCATATTAGAACCTTCTCAATGTGGTTTGTTTTTCTGTAGGTTCTCTGCTCTGGTGAGAGATAAACCATTGTGCTCTTCTTGGGAAAAGAAGATGGAGGCCAAGCGGGACAAGCAGCTGGTGAAACAGTACACTTTGCAGCTTAAAGAGGAGAAAGCCAGACAGAAAGAAGTAACCTAAAGCATTGTGATAACTTAACCTTTATCATAGTTATTGTTTATGAACTTTTTAAAATACATTTAATGTTTTCTTGCTATCCAGGAAAAGAGGAAAAGGAGAGAAGAGAACCTGAAGCGCCGTGAAGAGAACGAACGCAAAGCCGAGATCGTTCAAGTGGTACGTCAGCTGTTGTTCACACAAAGCAGGAGATGCTGCTACATTAGGCTAACATTGGACACCACATGCATCACACATTATACGCTATTTCCAACTTCCACATGAAGTGTGGAGAGCTTAACAGAATAAACTGGGCATTTTATTCCATGACAATGTTGACACAAATTTCAAAGGTCTGTGGAGGAGTAAAACCCAAATATGCTTACCATGTTGTACGAAAGTGAAGGTGCCATGCTCAAGTAGCTTTTTAATTCACGACAAACTCACAGTATGTACTTGGAGTAAAAAGCCTGATTTAATAGCTGATGCCTAGTCTCACTACCATCTTAATATTAAAGAATAGACAAAACAGTCTACTATTCTAGACTTTTCATGTAGAGAACTGAGCAATATAAAGCCTCATTAGACTTCTCCGTGAATCGACGTAGGTCTGCGTAGCTCGTTTACCTACCCAGAGGCCTACGCAAGTAGCCGACGCGCACATCCTCCAAAATGTGACTATACCTCGAACCCACGTGGACCGAGAGCCCTAAGAATGTTCCACCTAGCTGTGTTGTATTTCCTACATTAACAGCAGATCCCGGATCACTTCGAATTGGCCGTGTATTTCATCTCCTCCAACGTGTCCTCTCTATTCTTCCATGTAATAATCATGTCTGTATGATAAACAGCAACATGTATCAGCTGTAAATGAACATAATGCGCTCAGAATTGCTGTGAAAAAGTAAACAAAAAACATAGCAAGGCCAGATCAGGCGAGAGACAACTGCCCCCATGCGTTTCGGCGGAGTATTGCTGTGCAACACGGAAACATAGACGAACAAGTATGTAGTGCTCACATCTAGGGATGGGCATTTCAAGCCAAAATACTATTCAATAATCACTGGCATATTTTCAGCGATTATTCGTAATCAAGCTCTCTGACAGCGGGTTTGAAACGTCAAGTTGAGACAACCGTGACTGACACAACATTTGTTGTGCTGCAGGGGTAGACGGTAAAATCATATCCCATCCCTACTCATATACAAATCGACCACTGCTGCGTGGGGTCAACACAGAAGTATAAACCAGCCTTAAGACTTCTGACCAAGATAAAACAAATTGTGCAATGCCATCGTTTACAGTCCGACTTCCAATATCAGAAACCAGAATGGAGTTTGAGTTGAGAGGCAATGTCAAAGCAGATTGTGAGCTGCATCACCATAGAGATATCTGCTAAAGAAATACGGATAAAGTCAAAATTATTAACAGAAAACTGCTGATAAGCTACAGGATTGCATTTAGGATAATATCACTCCACCCACATAGGCCGATCTTCTGCATTAAGCAAATTTCCATTGAAACGCTAGTAGACGATACCACTCAGACAACAAAAGATAAACACAACACTCCTGATAACAACATCCTGCGTCTGTAGATTCTGTTGTCATAAAATTGAGCGATCCATTCATTATTCTTTGCTCTTGTGATACTATGATAGATGTTAAGTTTGGTCTTTATTGTTAAACGTATTGATTTTTACATAATTGACGATAGAAGTAGAAAATAAGCAAGCCATCATCTTCTCTTCTTTGTTGAGGGGTGCTCATACGTTGTACTGATCATTTAGTGCGATCGACATCAACAACAAAACGAGAGGGTTTCAAAGATAGTTCATCTAAATACAGGCACTCGCTCCTAAACAAGACCAAATGCTTGATCCCCTCCAGTTTTACAACTAGCATTAGATATAATAACATTTGCTTTACACTCTTTTTATGGCCAAAAATAAGCTGCTCTCTATTGTACACAGGATTGATGGTTACTGCCTTTTTCTAAAATCAGCTCATCTATAGCTGTCAAATGGTGATCACTTCAGCATTGCCAACACAAGGCCAATGTTATAAGTGCTTCAAATATCGTATGTTTTATCTCTGTAATGGTGGCCATTTGTCTGAAATATTGTCTCATCCAGACGAAAGGTTATTGTTTTTGCAAAGATCTGTGATATTATTGAGAATATGCGCACCTTTTAAAGTATTGTTATATCACATTAAACCATATTGCTTTAGTGACACATGGATCAAAAGTTTTGTAACTCAGACTCCAGAATTGAATTTGAGATGGGAATTTATTCTGTTTTATCTCCTCCTGTCTTATTTGTGTCACAGATCAAGAACACAACAAAGATTAAGAGGATGAAGAAGAAACAGCTGCGGAAGATTGAGAAGAGAGACACGCTGGCTCTGCTGCAGAAGTCACAGATTGGAAAAGCCAAAGGACAAAAGAGTAAAAAGTTTGACAAAGATCAAAATCAAAAGACTGTGAGATAATAAAAGTGTTAAGTGCTTTTGCTACATGTCTTATACTTGGATGCATAAATATAACGAAAATAAATGTTATTCATACTGCAAAATTAAATTTCTACTTTATGGACTCTCTATAGTTTCCTTTTGTTTTTTACTTGGACCTATCCGACAGATGCCTTCTTCTGAAAAACCTCTCATGTGACCGCTTCATCTCTTTTCCAAGACCTTGAATATCATAGGATTGAAGGTTTTACCGTATCAAATAAGAACCCCATCAGTTTCAAGGCTGGAAAACTACACAGGTTAAAAATAGGTTAGGTGGGGTTAATAGGTTATGAGTTGGATACATGAATGAAGATATATGAGTTGTAAATGTGGACATCACAGTTACATGATGGCCCAATCTCAATGTCCTTCCTAAACCCTAAGCCCTGAGCCCTTCTTGACTTAATTGACGTCAGCTGGAAACTGATTAAGGTGAGGAGGCTCTAAGTGCTCAAAACTGTATAAATGGGGACGGGACAGCAGCAGTTTTGGACCTCTCAGGTAACCTGCATGATGTCATCACCTTAGAGGCATTAGGAATTTTGAATGCACAATTTTTACTTTCCTTATAATCAAGGTGATTAAGGGAGGTGACAGTGATCCAGGCTCTAACCGTCCAGACTGATTAACCACAAATTAAAAAAATATGTAACTATAAATATATAAATTATAATTTTAATAAATGTGTGAAGATAAATAGATTAAGGCTGTTGTCTACATTTATAGTTACAGGTAAACTTTTTTGTAACGCCAACATTGGTTGCACCTTCATGCTTCTTATTTACAGACGGTCTATTTTTAATTTCATGTTGGGTCATTCATTTGCCCTCCATGCTTGTGGGCTTCCCCTAGGAATCCCGTGCTTCACATCACAATGCTATGAACTAGGGGCACTTTCCTTATGCAAAGGCACAATCTCAATGTCCACCCTCAAGCCCTCGCTGTCTTTGAGGCGCGTTCCCGCTAAGTCCATGAGGGCTTAGGGCTGTCCCACTGTCAAATCATGAAGTGTGTGAGGGATCTCTCACAGACTTTTTGAGCCCTTTATGCACCCTTTCCGTAAGTGGGCATTTTTGCAGACTTAGCGTAAGGGATTACCCATAGTTTACAGCATTGTGACGTGAAACACGGGATTCCCAGGGGAAGCCCGCAAGCTTGGAAGGGTAAACGAACGAGATAACATGAAATTTACAAAAGTGTGACAGCAAAAAAGAAGCAGGAAATATACAGGTAAAAAAAAAAGTTTGCCTGTAAGTATAAATATAGAAAACAGCCTTAATCTATTTATCTTCACACATATGTGTATTTACATCATGCAGGTTACATGAGAAGTCTCAAAGTGCTGTCCCATTCCAGTTCTACAGTTTGAGCACTTACAGCCTCCTGCCCTCAATCACTTTCCAGGCGACGTCAATTAAGTCAAGAAGGGCTCAGGTCTCAGGGCTTAGGGAGGACATTGAGATTGGGCCTAAGTCTGCAAAAATGCCCACTCACAGAAAGGGGGCATTAAGGGCTCAAAAAGTCTGTGGGAGATCCATCACACACTTGAGGATTTGACAGTGGGACAGCCCTAAGCCCTCATGGACTTAGTGGGAACACGCCTCAAAGTCAGTGAGTATTTGAGTGTGGACATTGAGATTGGGCCGATGACTACAAAGTTAGATTCCTTTAATGCATGCAGTTGTTTAAATGACATAATTTGTCCAAAGTAAAGTATAAATTGCAAAACTGAAAAATATGACACATTTGAACCATTCAGCTATTGTATTTTGGTCAATTAAGAAATTTTTATAGAATATATTTTGAAGACATTCATACCTTGACAGATCTTCATAGTAACCATATAAAACGTACCTGGTAAATAAATGTCTAAATTATTTTCAGGAATTAACATCTTTGGTAAAGCTGACACAGTTTGAAAATAAACTAACTGTCAACTGAAAAACATGAAATAAATTATATTTTATATTCATGCTTGTCTTTATGTGGTACACTGATTTTCTTTGAAGGTCATTTTATTATTCTGCACATTTTATGAGAAAACAACCTGTTGTAGAAAAACAGCTTACATGAATATATCTGTTTGTACAGTGTGGGGGGGTGCTACAGATGTGTTAAACTAGAGGCTGACATCATAGAGGCAGGTGATTTATGATGCAGCACACTCACAGCTTTAAGAGCAGACACAGACGAAAGCAATAAGTAAAGACTAAAGTGTGACCGTGTTACTAAAAAAATAAAAAATATTTTTTTTATTGAAAATGTAATTTAAAAAACACACCCTTAGTCGCTTTCACAACATTAAACATTCACTTGGTCTGGTTTTATCACCACCTTTCAGTGGATAGTTAGCTTCAATCAGAAAGGGAAGATAATCACACTCAGTTGTCTGTTTATTTGATACAGTTAACTAAACGATTAGACTGCTTTTTTTGCACCACTAGAATCACGATAAAAAAAACAAAACAAGCACAATCACAGTGTGGCTGTGGATCAGTGGGTAGAGTCGGTCGTCTCTCAATCAGAAGGTTGGCAGGTCGATCCCAGGTCCAGTAGTCACTCGAAGTGTCCTTGGGCAAGACACTGAACCCCAAATTGCTCCCGCTGCTGTTCAGCGGTGTGTGAACGTGAACAAATGAGAATAGCTAATACTGATGGTCATTTACTATATCAGCCTCAACCATCAATGAGTGAATGGGTGAATGTGACGAGAAGTGTAAAGGCGCTTTGAGTGGTCAGAAAGACTAGGAAAGCGCTATATAAGTACAAGTCCATTTACCATTTACCTTGTTGAAAATTGGATGAACTTCAAGACTGTTGGATCATATTATTATTATTTCCCTGACTTAATGACCCTTTCATAAAGTTTCTAAAATATTGCAGCATGTCATGTATAAGATTTCAATGTATTAATCACAAAAGGAAATGAGAAATATGTTCATTGTAGCTGACTGAATACACCTGTATCCTGCATTTCACACTTTTAACATCACTGGCAGCTCACTTCTTACATGGTGACTTAAAGCTTTAATTTGAGGGTGTAAACATCCACAAACATGCAAACAAATTTGCCCTTTACCTTTGAGGACTTTCTGATGCTGGTATCTGTATAATTATTACACTCACAGAGGGAGTAATTTGACTTTCGGTGAGTTACTTAGAATAAAAGGTTAGACTGTTTCCCCACCATCATGTTCAACGATTTTAAATCCCCTTAGAAACATTTAGGGTTAACTGAAGTCACATTAACATGGATGTACGTACCAGAGTCATTGGAGTGGTTGATAAGTGCATCAGTTATGGTACTTTTATTCTGACCTCAAACAACAGTCTGGTATTGAAACTTTAACATGAAGGACTGCATCACGAGACAGTCTTAGTCACAAACACTGTGATGTATGTTCACCAAAAATAGCAAAGTAAATACTGCATACAAAGACACCCTGCTTTTTTCTCATACCACTGACTTTACATGAAACATTCATTGTTCAACTTCTACCCAAGCAGCCTATGGACCAATAACTCAAAATTGTCACACACACACACCTGTCTTTGTGCCACATGGTGAGACACCTCCTTCAATCCGTCAGCAGCCTGTTTGCTTTGCACGGTCCTTTCAGTTGCAGTAGACTAATGTGACATCTTTTTGAATGCATTTATGAACATAGCAATTGTCTTAAACGGTGGTGAACATGGAAGGAATGACCATCCTTCAAATATGTTGAGAGCCGGGTCTCTTTCACATCATTTTTCATGCCTGTCTTTGACTCTATAAAATCAGACACAACTCCCAGAGATTGAGCTAAAGACAGAGGGAAGAGGGAGCACCACAGTCAGAGGCAGATTTTGAAACAGGTAACAGATTTTCCTAATTTTGGTGTCTATTATTATGTAGAAAACTTGGCTTAAATTAATTTCTCATTATATAAAAAAAAAAAAAAATGTTTTTTGTGTTGGGTAATGTTTGTTAAGACATTTCTAGATTTTGTAGATTAGATTATTAGAATGCAGAAAATCATTGTTTTCTCTATCCGTGTAGGTGAAACAGAGATTTACAATGCATCTGATAATTCTGATGCAGCTCCTGATCCTGGGTGAGATAGACAATTCATGAAAAATCACAATACACGCTACATAAAAGGGATTCAGACCTCGCATATAATGACGTTTCTTTTCTGATAACAGCATCAGTAACTTCAGCAGTCACGACACCAGGAGCCACCCCTTCAGGAGGCACCACAGCTGGAGGGACGACAGCAGGAGGCACCACAGCTGGAGGGACGACAGCAGGAGGCACCACAGCTGGAGGGCCTGCTGCAGCCACGAGCGGCGCAGCTATGACCACAGCAAACATGGGAACTGCTGCCTCAACCAACGCCAACACAGTAGGGATGACAGCAGCCGTAACATCGAACTCAACAAACACAAACTCCACCACCAACGCTGCTGCTTCTACACATCCAGGGATCACATACACAAGTGGTCTGATTGTGTGCCACTTCACTATTGTTCTTTTCAAGTCTCTCTTCACTGTGTGACGTGGTTGTATTGCCTTTATCTATCCCTTCAGAATATGTAATTTATATATGAAACTGTAAAACCGTATAATCATGTGACGCATTTGTGTTGATGGATTTAGAAAATCTAAATGATCCAGTGTGTTAAGATGTTATGATTAAAGTTCTGTATACACCGATTGTATCTTCTCCTACCCAGAGAAAGCTCCTTAAATTTGTGTTAAAAAGACCTCTTTCATAAACCGTTACAAAGTCAAACTTGTACCAACATTTCTTTTTTTTTTCCTTCTGGGAAAACATTTTATTAACTTTTTTTTCCTTTTTAAATTATATACAATAAGTGCTTTCCTGCAACATTACATATCAAACCTAATATTTTACCTGCAATAGAAAGCCATAATTAAAAAATTTATTACACAAATGAAATAAATAATAACTAGGTAGAAAATAGAGTCTAAAAAGTAACCATTAGAAAATATACATGTTTAATGTACAGTCCATGCTAGCTGCAAAGCTAGACATAGACATGTTAGTGTTCTAACATGTACCTTTTTATACATTCAAATCAAGGTTCAACCTCACTTAGTGATTACAAAAAAGTGACATTTTCAGCATTTCTCTCTGTAATATTGTTTCCCAAGAAAGGGTTTTACATAATGCACAAATGTTTCTTCGGTGTGTCACCATACATCGAGATGACTAGTTGAGAGGGGAAACATTTACAAAGTGACGTGGGTTGTGTATCTTTCCTTCATGAAGTTATTGCGGTCAGATTTGTTGTAATTGTGTTGACACATGTTTCTGTAACTTTTTACTCCCCATTTATATTATGAAAGTGAGCTTGAATCATTATCTTTAACCTAACCAATCAAAAATAAAGGAGTATTATATCGTCATGAACATGGGTGGGCCTACTGGTTTAAGTTTGCACCCCATGTACAAAAAAAACTTTCTTACCAAAGAAACTAAAGATCTTGCAGCAATTCTCTGAGGGTAGGGTATTGAAGTGATAAGGTGTTTTCTTCCTTCACACTCATATTTGTATTATCAGAGGAGTCACTAGTTTGTCTCCCAACACAGCTTCTCTGCAAGATAAACCAAGATAAACTATCAATACAAAACATACTTCAAAGTTCTCAAGAATAAAAGTGAAGTTGCCCTTTAGTTTTGTAAGTGACACAACATCACAGATTCAAAACGAAATGCACAACATAAACAGAAAAGCATAAAGACAAAGTACATAAGAGAGACATGTTGTTTAGCTGGACTACATGTGAGTCATGACAGGGTGTGAATGGCTGTCAACACTGCATTGTAAGGCAGGCTATAGTATGTGTCTGGGGAATGTAAGGGATGTCTTATCATCTCAAAGGTCATCCTCGCTGATTTTACTCCAGAAGTCCTGCTTGCTGGTCTTGAGGAGAAGACTTTGAGGATATAGATTTGATTGATTGTTAGAAGCGTGTGGCAATAATTCTTGACATTACAGAGAATCCAAAAACCAACAGAACTTAATAAAACAAGGTTGAAAGATCCCAAGTATTACACTGAGTTGTGTATGATTTTACGTACAAGTGCTCAATTTATGATGCACTTTATGAGTGAATTTTGAAAAGCATACTGCAAAAAATTTGTATAGTCACATGTTACTAATTGATGCAATGGAAATGGCATCTACTGAGGTTACAGGTTTTGCATAATAAGGAGCACCGTGACCTTAACTCCAACTCTTTGCCTCTTGCTGGGTTGACCAATTGAGTCAGCAATTCCAATATGGTGACCATCCCCATAACAGAAGAAGCTAATTTAAGATAGCCAATGATGCTCATTTGGAGCGTTTATACTCATTCAGACAGTCTCTATCTTTATCACCCTCCTTATTGTCCTTATTATCTTATGTCTCCATCCTCATCCCTGGAATTAGCAGTCTGTGATCCCTGCTTCCAATATCATCCACTTTCCCTGGTTTCTCATCATCACAAAAAATGCAGTCCATATCCAGCTGATATGCACAAATTTATGTATTTTACTGAACTGACGTCACACTTAAGAAACTCCACTAGAAACTTGCAAAAACGAAAAAAACAAAAAAACACAGGGAAGTACATACAGTAATATTGAAATATAAGCGGTCCAAATCCATTAGTTGCACTTTTTGGGGGTACCCCATGAGGAGGTACTCCTCATGCAATGGTTCTCCCAAAAACTAAAACTGATTTTGCAGCCTTCCTTACCCCACTGGCCAGATTCTACTTTGTTGTAAGTCTTCCTCTCCTCTATCCTATGAGGTTTGAACCAAGGATGCTCTTCATTTCAGCAGGCTAGAAAAGATTAGGCATACTCTGCGTGGATCCACAAACCTTTTTTAAAGATAAAAAAGATGCTCTTAGATGTGAAAGGGATATGGTGGTTAAATGTTTCTTTCTTTGGCCTGTGGTCTTGTGGCACAAGGTGAGCAACTGTACTACTCTTTCATTTCAGGGTATAAGTTATCCCCACTTGGTGTCTCTGTTGAGCCATTGTTGTCTCTTTCAGGATTTAATCTCACTGTCAGCAATTTGATCAAATGACACATTACATTACAGGTCTGGTCTGTTTTCAATGCAATGCATAAAGATGTGATTCTTCAAGATATTGAAAACAAAAGCAAAAAAAAAAATGTTTCCTTCAGATAGTCAGGGTAATGAGGCTCATCTAATACTAGAAGGGCCAGAATTCCATTTCTATAAAGGCCACGAGAGGTCAATTTGACTGCCAGATTCCAAATTGTGTTATCTGTTATGATAAATACCCAATATAGACAAGGATGTGATGTGTTGTTTTACCAAACTGATTAACAACACTACTTAATACTCATATAAATAAGTGTTCAGCTAAAAAAAGTGGTGTGGGGTTTAGTTACACTGTAAGGATATATTGCATATTTATACATAGGATGAAACTTTCCATAATGAGTCACTTTCATCTGCTTCTTATTCAGATAGATCATCGGTCAGCCGTGTCCAATTCCTTAAACAACTGTCAGGCTTCCTCAGCAGTCATCTCTCTCTCTTTGAGTTTCTCTTCATTGCCAACAGAGTTGTCTAATTTCCTCAGTTTCAATCCAAAACCTTTAATATTGCTCTGTACCCTAACTCATGGCCAGTTTCTACAATTTATAGATACAATAGTTGCCAACCAACCAAGAGGCCTATGCCTGGAGCAAAAATGTATCAATCTAATCCTGGGAGTCATTACAACTGCCTGTGGCCAAAGTTGTAATGCTATCATGTTGTGCTGTTTCAATCTTTTATTTATCATTATTATTTGTTATAAACTCTGCTTTGACCTGTCAGGGACTATGGATGAAAATTGGCCTTAGGGCTAACTCTGGCATATTTACATGGATGCTATGCTGAAATGTTAAATAATATGCACTGTCCCTTTAAATAAATCAATCAATCAATAAATAAGTAGGTAAAAGCGATCATATAATTGTTGCCTTTTGTGTAATTTGTATAAATGACATTTTAAATATGTTAACACACAACTTTAGAAAAAGTCAGGAACCTGCAGCACTGTAACCATTAAGTCAACAAAGTTACATGACATAAATTTGAGAACAGTCAAAATGACCCCCATGGCCGTTCTAGTGTTAGACACCATTTAAACACAAGGTGGCAATATTTCACAACTTTTTAGGATCAATCTGGTCAACTTGATAATTTCCACATTTTCATTATATTTCTGAGCTCATTTGAAACAAGTTACATTTAGACGACACATCATTTGTGTGTCTTGTATGGAGAGGAAATTAATTCATGGCATGTTTAATTCAGGATTTTTGATGAAAGGCATTTTTATTTTATGTCAGAAATAAATAAATAAAACTGAGGCATTTCCAAAACTTTGAAATTTTATTTACAGGTCAAGTCAGTCACATGCAACATTTTCTTCAAATGAATAAACGTGAAATTAGCAAAAACAAGAAAAGAAAAAAAAAATGCATATTATTTGCTCCAAAATAGCAATATACAAAAATAGAGCTTACAAATACTGTACAGCAATTGTCTCCAAAAATATTCTGCTGCAGAATTCTTAGTTTTACAAACAATGTCTGTGAGAGTCCACAAACATAATCAGTGTTAACAAACAGGGGTGGAGGAAGAGGAGGAGGAGGAGGTGGGGTTCTGGGTGAGGTGAGGGTGCACAGGTAAAGGTGTGAGGGTTTATTTGGAGAAAGAAAGTGAAGTTATTTGTGAGTTGGAAAGGTTAGGCTACAGAGGTATAAATAACACGCAATACAAAACAAGAAGAAAGTTCACTTCAGGGAGGCAGTGATAGAAAGTGAAACTCCTAAATGGTCTGGTCGCTAAAACCAACCATGGAAATACAAGAAAACCCTTCATGAACAGAAAGGATTTGTTTACAATATTTTTGTATGTTTTTTTTTTCCTTTTAATAAAACAGCCGAGCTTTGTCATATCCTGCCCGAGCCAAGAGACAATCTTATGAATGACTTTCTGATACCATCATTCAGACAGATTCTACTCGTATGAATGGTTGTGTGGCAGTGTTCCGCGCTGTCACATCTCTTCTGATTGTGTCTTGTATATTCATAATGGACTGAACTCAGAAGCAGCTCTGACGTCAATGGTGATTTGAGTAGAGGAAAGTCATTCATCAATTTATTCATGGCGCAGTTTTCATTCTTTTTTGGCCATAATCCAAAATAGACCTTCTCATCTACTCCTTAAGATTCAAAACCCTCCCTCCTGCTGGCCGGGACCCATTTATAAATATTCGCTTTGGGTTGGCACTTTTGATTGAAGTGGGATTAGGACAGCACACGAGGAAGAAACGGGGAAGTTAAGGTGAAAAGGCTAAAAGTGTTTACAATCAAACACAACATTTAAGATGGCCAAATGGCAGGGAGTGTTCAGCTGCCATTTAGTTTACAGGAAAGAGCATTATTTGTGCACTTATGTATAAACACACCACTACTGACAATACTGTCTACATAGATTTATCAATGGTGATATCAGTGGCAACAGGACTATGCAAAATAGCATGCTTTCATATTAAATCTCCTCTTCATTCATTGCTTTCTCATCCTGCGACAAGCTGCAGTAACAAAGCTTTTAAGACTTGTGTTCTTGTCGCTGAGCTACAACATACGTCTTTGTTCAGGGACAGTGGGCAGAAACACTCCCCAGTGTACAGTTAGTATAGTGAGGTTTTGGGGATATTTTTATGTAGATGAATATGTTTAAAAATCTGGAACATTTAGAGTGAGAGACAAGTCAAACCAAATAGTCAAAGCCTCTTCATAACCAAAGATTAAGAAGCCAAAAAGATACCAAATACTGTACTTCATACATCATACTAAGGAGGAACCTTATGTTGCTTAATTTCCTTTAACATAAAGCCACAACTTCACAAACAGAGCAGAATATAAAAGCTGTGATTAAATGTTGGGTCAGTTTTTGTTCAAATGAGGCTAATGAGGACAATATGTTTCTAGAAATGTGGATAGTTTTTCCAACAGAGCTGAAAGGCTTCCTGCAGGGTTTGCAGGCAGGCATTCAACAAAGATGACACATCAAACCACCACAGTGGCCACAGTATTGATGATCTCCTGACATAGAAGTTTGAATGCACTGTCACTTTTAGACCCACCTAAAACCCAGTCTAGTTGAGGATTGAGATTGTGAAAGGTACAATCAATGTATCTCTCTTTTTTTTTTCTTTTTTTTTTTACACTTGAGCTTATTTATACATTTATTTTAGTTTTTCTTGTTAGCTTGAAACTGCATCTTTTCCCCCTTAACAATCAGAACTAAAAATAACTCTGTTATGTTGTTTTCCATGAGTCTTGTTCATCTTCTTGCAACAACATGAGTCTTTACGCACTATGAAGCCAGATTCCACCTGGGTGTTAAATATTTACTTGTTTCTATGTTTAATTTTCAATTCTGTTAAAGCTCCAGTGAGGAACTTTTAGAGTACGTTGATTTTGGCACCCCCTGAGGACAAAGTGATTCCTCTTATCTCTTCACTGATTTTAAACTGTACATGTGAAAGTAGTTGCTTTTGTAGGTCCAGTATTAGTTTCATAACAGCTAAAAACTCCTCACATTAGTTTTTAAGGGGGTGGGTCTACTGTGTTTGCACATTTGGTTAGTGCATGTAATAATAATGTGCGATTGTCACTTGGCGACACCTATCACAGGTGAAAGACCATCTCTGACATATCTCAGGCTCATCACTCTGAGGCACGGCTTTTTGTTTCCTTTAAAGGCAACCTTTTAGATCTTTGATCAGCACATTTAACCCACGGCATGTGCGCTGAGTGCTGCTAGCAGGGATGAGGACAAAAAAAGCGACAGGGATCAGAGTTACTGTATGTATGGCACAAAACAAAAAGCACCCTGAACTGTGCAGAGAGACAGAGATAGAGAGAGAGAGGAGAAAGCACCAGAATCCTGTGGCCAAAAAGCACAACTACCCTGTTTGTATCTGTGTGTGAGCGTGTGTGTGTGTGCATGAATGAAAATGCTGTTTCATTACAACCCACTGACCACTGACTCTATGGCAGGGCTTAGGGTTTGGGGGGCCTCCTCTCTGTGTGGTGCATCTGTGGGTGTGTTTTACAGAGTAGTGTGTAACATGACCAAAAGATATGCTGATGACATGTTAAAGGCAGTAAATCAGATAGGAGCTGGCAGTTGGCGTTCACTTTCTGGCTGTACCAAGAACTGGTAATAAATTAAAAATTAAATACAAGTAGGGCATTAGGGTGGAAGCAAAATGAACTGCCACTGTGTGTGCAGCAAAGTTTAGGTAGGAAGCTAAACAGCATGGAAGGCAAGAGCCTGCTTCTTCCTGGTTTCTGCCCACATTGAATGTCAGTCATTTTCTAACAGGATGTGTGGGGCAAATTCAAGGTAACATATTGTGACATTTTTCTGTTTGGAGGAAGCCAAACTAACATTCACACAGCTCAGCTTCAATAAACTGGAACGATGCAGCAGCAGAGTAAAAATAAAACTGGAACATTTGTGATACATTTCTTTGTTTAATATTGCCTCCTTCCTTTTGTTTGTTCTGTAAAACAACTCTAAAGATAAAGCACCAGGTCATCCACACTAATACTGCTTTATATAATCACAGTAGTTACTATGAAACTCAGATTTCACTACTGGGAAAGTTCTGTATTGTTTTTACTGATAAAGGAAGATCATGAGTAACGTCTGGGGGTAACCAGGTGTATAAATATCAGGTCAATTCCTTTTGAGGAAGATATATGTTGTGTTCACTGTATCAACAAAACAAAAACAGTCACATTGTGATGAACAATAAACACGTGAGAAGGGAACTTTTCTCTGAACGTGGTGTGAATATTTTGGGTTTTTACACATTCAAACCTTTCACATTTAGTCAGACATTACGTCTCGAGGTTGCTTTGAGCTTCATTTTGTTTTTGTGCAATTACAACACCGAGCATTGTCCATATGTCCTGATATCCACCGACATGATGTCCCTTTGAGATATTATTTTTTTTGTTTAAAAGTCAGTGTTTTAAACATTGTGTGGCTTTGTACTGTACATAGAAATAAAAATAAATGATAAAATAGAAAACATGACCTTGCTACTATAATCACAAGCAATTAAGGTTTGACTTCTCGTAAAGTGCTTGTTAAAAGAACAATTTGTATTTTAGTGTATTGTAGTTCTTGGCTTTTGTGTTGTTGTTTTTTTTTCCTGGTCTTTCACTGGTGTCCCCAGAAAGTGCTTTGGTTGTGAAAAAGTTTTTGAAGGAAACTTCTTCTACGTCAACTCTTCTTCATTGTCCGAGAAAAAGGAAGATGAAAAGTAAATCATTATCAGTCAGAACTGATGTAAGGAAGTCCTTCAGTGAACTGATGCCAGGATAACAGAGGTGATGATTGCTGCAGATTCACCGTTTTTTTTTGTGAGTAACTGTGCAGTGACTCCAGTTTTTTCCACTCTGTCCACAGACTCATACCGAAGTATACCTGTACAGGTGAGAGTATGAGCCATGGGGTGTGTGACTACGTGTTTCTGTGGTGTACTGTCTGATAGTCCGCTACACCAGGTGTTCGATCCCGGGCAGGGGCTGTTGTATTGGCACCGGGGGCTCTGGGCTGCTGGCCTGCTGGGCGAGCTGCAGGACGGGCATGTTGCAGAGCGGGCACACTTTCCTTACCTCCAGCCACTTAATGAGGCACCTGGAAGTTCAAGAAGAAATTTGAAATGTACAGTATGTTTGCAATGATGTAAAAAATCAAAGCAGCATTTTCTTAATTTTAAATGTCTTGTTCAGTAAATTCTTTGACTGACAATCACAAACAAGTAGGTATCAAAAAAGCATTTAATCTAGATGCACAGCAGGGAAGGTGACTGATTTTTTGCCCGTCAGTAGTATGTAATGCTGCATCTCTCTCCCTTCTCTCTCCTTGCCCACATACAGACTTGCCCACATACAGACTGAATCACAGGAGCGGGATGCCATTCAGCGTCTAAACAGCAGTTAAATATTTGTCCATATTTTTATTACAGTTGAAGACGCTTTTGGTTTGTTGTTGCACCACAGACTTGTGGCTTTTTCAATATCATCTTTCATGGTCTGGAATACAGTAATTGATACGTCAAGCTGTTTACATGACCTAATTACAGCCTAGTAGTGTAACGATATTATGAACTCTTTTCTCTCTCTCTCTCTCTCTCTCTCTCTCTCTCTCTCTCTCTCTCTCTCTCTCTCTCTCTCTCTCTCTCTCTCTCTCTCTCTCTCTCTCTCTCTCTCTTCTCTCTCTCTCTCTCTCTCTCTCTCTCTCTCTCTCTCTCTCCGATTATTAATTACTGTTTATTGATTTATTTAACGTTAGTGTTAATTGGGAAATTGTAATTGTAAAGCATGGCAAAATTGTTATCTGATTTGGTTGTTTTATAGGCTATTTTAGTTCCTTTTTGATAAAGAGTCACTGTGTCTTTAAGATAAAGTTGTGTGGCACGTAAACAGCATGTATGTTGTGTTATACTGTTTTTTAGAATAGAATCCTGCGGAAAGCTTTTCATTTGTCTTCCTCTGAGGCAGATTTAGCAGTCTTTTGTGATACACTGGATTGATTACGATAGAGCTGCACCACTATATGTGCCATAATGCTGTAACTGCAGTTAAACCTGACAAACTCACCAAGTGCTGTACTAGAAAAACGGTGTTCCTTATAAAAACACCCATGAATGCTGACGAGGGCAAGGGTGGTACAATAATTAGGCTGAGGTGGCCTCCTCATAATTTTATACGCAGGGAAACCCTTTGTAGTGTTTATGCATTTATTTTGTCATTAATGATTTGGACTGAGTTTTACCTCCCTTTTGTTGTTTGTGTGAGAATTATTATTCTCTCCACTGCTGAATGTCTTTAGTAACGCTCTGCTTGGAATGTCTGTTTTCTCTCTGAAACGGCTCAGCTTTACTGGCACACTCTATAAGGAGTGTTTGTACAGTGGATTCAGTGAGTGGTCACCACTCTTGCAGCAATTGGGGGGGAAACTAGGCCAAGGGAGGTGTCGTGCTGATATAAACAACTCAGTTGAAATGGTCAGGGCACAAGGGGGGGGGGGGGGGGGGGGGGGGGGCGGTAGAGTGGGCTCAAGCAATCATTCATGTCCTGTATAGTTTCTTAAAACTACACACATAGTTTTAGTAGTAACAATTATTAACTTTCTTAATGTGAGTCACACGCATGAACTCACTCTTTGCAATGACTTGACAAGTACTATGTTTTTTTTCATGAATGAAAATCTACTACTCCTGTGCCTATCAAGACATCAAATGTGTCCTTGACCCACATGTGCTCACTTTGTATTGTTGTGTCCACAACGCACACCAAACCTTATACTCACTTTCTATGAAAGGCATGTTTGCACGGACAAATCCCCAGCTCGTCTTTCTGTTTGAACTCCTCCAAGCAAACTGCACATATCTGTAAAAAAAAAGGGGGGGGGGGGGGTTAGCTATTAACTTCACTTGATGCACCCCTGAGGTTTAGTTCTTCCATTTTTTTTTATTTAAGCTCTGTGTTGAGGGATTGAAAATGAATTATCCAAACAACCAAGGTCAGGACCTCCTGGAAAAAGACCAACATCTGCAAAACATTTGACACAAATACTAGAGCAGTGACGGACCAGCTATATTCTGTTGTGCAACTCTGAACTGGTCTCCAGTGCGGGTGAAGTCAGGCCGTGTCCGTATGTTACCTTTGAGCACACTGTTTATCTGTGATGATGTGATTTTTTTCTTAGCGTTTGTATTCAAAGTACAAGTGTTTAAAGAAGATTATAGACAACGTCAGAACAGATGTGGACAGCGCACTGGTGCAAATTAAAATCTGATCAATAAAAAGAAAAGCGTATAATCTCAGTTCTGTGTGTTTCTGCCAAAACAGATAAAACAGCAGTGATAACCGCTGTACACATCCCTGGATGTTGCCCTTTGTAAGAGTCACTGATGCAATCCTGATCGACAAGTTAGAGGTGTATGTCTCCTTGTGTGTTTGTTTTACACACACGTCCAACAGGCATGACTTGTCCAGGCCATAACCTGCCAACCATCACAGGCTAACTGTTGCTACTGTGTGATTTTGTTTTTGAAGGAGAGATCTGGAACATTTTTGAACCCTGTACTTGCAGATTCAGCCAGTTGGGAAACTTTTGGAGAATGTTAATTCTACAACAACAACAACAACAACAACAACAACAACAACAACAACAACACCAAACAAATCCTTTCAGTAAGCCTGTTGAGTCACTTTTTATATTGTCAACAACCGGCTTAATGTTTATTATTGAATTACTCAAAATGTAAGGTGTAACAACGTGCATGGATGTGATGATTGAAGATGTTCTGGTAGCATGCAAACTTTCTTTAGTGCTTTCCAGAATTATTCATAGTGAAAACATACAAATCCAGAGAAATCTAGGAATCTTAATTCCTTTTTTAACATATGCACCCTCACTTTTTTTTCAAATCTGCTGACCATAACTGAGGGTTGGCCTTTTTTCATCTAATCAAGCAAGATGCACTAAGCTAAAAACTCCACCTCCTCCATATAAATGTCTGGTACTGACACCCACATCACTTGATCACTTAATCTTCTGCAGTCTCACGCGCAATCCTACTTCACAGACTCCATAATCAGGGGAAATACGCAAGGTCACTCCCTTGCTTATTTGCCTGCTGATGACTAGCAACCAGAACTCCTTTTTGCATATTCCTGCAGAGGAAAGTTCACAAAACCTCACTATGGAGCACTGCTTCATAATATGTTCCCCTGGCTGTGTATACCTGCAGGAATATTGCCACTTCTTCTGTCCATGTAATGACACTATCCTTTTGGTTGGGTTGGGATGGGTGCACAAAGGGGAAAAATGGGGGGAGTAGCTCCTCTCTGAGTCGTAGCTAGCTGGTAAAAAGAACCAACAGACCAACATCAGAGTTGCAATGACAGGAAAACAGTACAGAGGTAAGAAAATAGGTCACATTGGAGCAAAATTGGGTACTATATTTCTTATTCAGTCAAGTCTAGACAGGCTGTCCTTGACTGAACTTCATCCAACCAGTGGATAACACTGAAACAAGAAAGACTTTCAATTTGGCACCATGTTCCTGGCTGTCTCATCCTGCAACTATTACTCTTTTTGCCACACAGATTCTCTTTTTCTCAGCTCTGCTTTATGGGAGCTGGACGGACAAGCAAGGATGAAAAGAACAGCATGGGAGCTCTTAGCTTTTCTCCTGATGAATTTTGGACGCAGAGCAATCCTCCGTTAAGATGTCTGCTTGGCTCCCTTTGTTTGTGAATAGATCAGTGTTTTTGTTCTTTTCAGTGCCTTGTCTTCAGAGTCACACTCACAGTTGGGATCTGGCACCCTTCACCAACTTTTGACAGAACCTCTTTCTTCCTATTAAGTGATCAGACCCTGAATGCCTTTCTCCATGCACACACAGACTTCACATCACACCATGGACTTGATCATAGGAAAACATTTGAAAATGCTAAGACTCACAAGTGTCTGGATTTAAGGCTCAACTAAGGAAAATCTGTGGCACAAATGAGTAATTTCACAAAAGTTAGGTAATAATAAGTCATAAAATATTATTTATGGAAAAGAGTAAAGCCAAGTCTAACCAAGCAAATGTTAGAAACAAGAAGAGAGGGGAGGAGTCTTAGAATAATCCTCAAAACAGTTTTTTAATTTTATCCTTTGTGGAGATACTGAACAAGGTCCTTGTTTTCTGTTTTAAGAACATTCAGCCTTCAACATTTCTTTGGTAAAACAAGTAGATAAGTGTCGCCAATTTAACTTCTCATTTTAACCACTGTCTGTGTTTTAAATACCGGTCAGCAAACGTTATCTTAGTGCTTTGATTCACTCATCTAAAAATCTGCATCTTAATTCCTTTTTTCACGAGCAGTAAAAATACTCAGGCCTATTTAAAACATGGCGTGCAATATAGAGGGAACTGCACTAACTTTTAACTCTGCTCATTACTTTTAAGCTCACATAAAAAGTCTAGAGGTCCTACAGGCCTCATAAATAATGCTGTTCAAGCAAAATCAGATTACTTTGGTAGTGTTTACACGCACAATACAAAAATAGGGGCCAAATTTAATTAGGGATGGAAAATACACTGGTGGAAATCAAAGTTATGAAATCATTAAGTCTACAACAGAATTAGAAGCAGAAGAAATTATAAGAAGTATTTAATAGATGTGCATTTACTATAAAAGTATGAAGAAAGAAAAAGGAAGAAGAAAGCAAAGAGTTGAAAAATAAAAGAAAATGAGCAGGAGCAACCAAAATTGGCAACAAGTACAGCTGGTTCAACCGTTTTTACTTGTAGATTGGAAACAAATTCCACAAATTAAACAAATCCAAGTAACTAAAATCAAAACAACATGCTGCCTTTGACCAGGGGTTCCCACACTTTTCAGCCCGTG